>NW_026067958.1:4089084-4159507 GCF_014885135.2 Alexandromys fortis | reverse complement strand
CTCGGGAGGCAGAGGCAGGCGGATCTCTGTGAGTTCGAGACCAGCCTGGTCTACAGAGCTAGTTCCAGGACAGGCTCCAAAGCCACAGAGAAACCCTTTCTTGAAAAACCAAAAAAAAAAAAAAAAAAAAAAAAGAGCTAGTTCCAGGACAGGAACCAAAAGCTACGGAGAACCCTGTCTTGAAAAAAAAAATATGGGTTAATTTAAATTGTAAAAACTATTTGGGGAAAACCCTAAGCTAAGGCCAAGCTTTCATAATTAATAATAAGTCTATGTGTGGTTATTTGTGAGTTGGAGTCTGAAAAGTCAAACAACAGAATATTTTGACAGGAAAAAGGCATATAGGAAAATGAATGTTTATATGATGAATTCTCACATCTTTGGTATGTCCCTATTTTAAAGAAGATTTAGTGTATGTGCGTTTGGATGTAAGCCCCTTGTGCATGTGTGCCTATGGAGGCGAGAAAAGCACAACAGTTGTCTTGGAGCGAGAGCTAACCTCATGTGGGTGCTAGGAATCAAATTTGGGTTCTTTGAAAAAGAAGCAAGTGCTTCTGAGACTTGAGTCATCTTTCCAGGCCCTCAACCCCCATTTTACAATACAGTTCTGAACAGAACTTTAAAATGTTTGTCTCTCTGCCTCTTTTAAAATAAATGCTTCTGGATAGACTATATCCATGTCTTGATGACTCAGAACTGATCTTCCAAACATGAATTACTCATTGTGTTTTGAGACTTGAGCAACTACAACAAAAATAAAAAAAAGACATGCTTGCTTTATTGCTACGCCACACAGACTCATATTGCTATTTGAAAAACTCTTTTCTTACATTTTACTCTTCTCTTGTAATGTGCTCTACACTCCCGTGTGTTCTTACACACATGTATTAACTCCACGCCTCCTCCCTATTTGCAACTTCAGTTCCCTGGGAAGAGTCACCAACATGTCTCATGTACAATAATTGTGTCCAGAATGAATACAGAGGCTACTGGATTTACACCGGCACTGTTGTGTTATGTTTTAGTAAGCCCAACAGAAACTACAAATACATAATATTAAAATCACTGAATTCCTCTAGTCTAGCAAGTCTTCATGGAACAGCTGAATCTTAGCAGGGCAGTACACTGCAGAATACGAATGGCTTCCCTCTGTGATCTCATTGCTGATTGGGAGATGCAGTTCTCGGCCATTAACAATAGCTGGCATTGAGACTCTTCACATAAGGCTATCCCAGAGAAAGTTCCAAAGTCAGGAACCAGAGGTTGAGGAGGGACTGGAGTTGCAGTTCCATGGTGCAGAGGGCTGGGACTTCCAGTCTCTGTGCAAAAACTCCAACTAGGTAGCCAGCCGGACAGATTCTGCTGGGTGAGCATGGCTTTGCGTCATCACGAGGCTGAGACATTCTAGGCCAGGGACTGTTTATGCGGCATGTGTAGGAAGCTGGCGAGGGTTACCACCTCATGCTTTTACCATGAGGATGCTAAAATATCTCTTTACTGTTTGCTTGAAGACTGTACACACACACACACACACACACACACACACACACACACACACACAGACACGCACGCACGCATGCATGCACACACACACACATACACATATACACTTACACAGTTTTGGATCTGGCCGAATTTTTAAGAGATCACATCTTATTTGTACATGAGGTGTCACTTGAACTCACTTGATGGATGGAGAGACTGAGGCATAGGAAAGGCCTCAGCGGAACTGGGAATGCAGCCTGCCTCCCATCTCTTGGGATTCTTGCTGTTTGTGCTGTCTAAGCTGTCACGGCACCAGCTCTCCGACTGTGTGGCTATCGAGGCATTAGGTTTGTCCCCTCTTAAGGGTGCTGTTTTTTCCTTGAAGCTGGTGATTGCACTGGAAGGACATGGAAATCTTGGGCTTGTACGTCTCTTTCCCGTTATCTGTTTGGTCTCTGCTTCCTGTAGCTCTTTCCGTACGGTTGACCTGTGACCTGCAAACCCTGTCCTGTCCCAGACTCAATCCTGCCAGGCCAGCACACTTAAATACCATACAGGGTGGATGTTTACTCCCAAAGCCTTCCCCCGGCTCCTACTGATGGCAGTCTAACAACCCTGCTTCGGCTTCCCCACTTCCCTCTTGAATGCTTCCCTGAGACAGGGATCGCAATTCAAGCATCAGTGGACATAGACTGTCCATCCATCTCTCGTCCACCTATATGAAAGGAAACTTCTCTGCTCTCTACACACTTGACTCCCAGCATTCTCCAGGCTAAACATGCCACCTGCAATTGTTCCCGCTGAGTTTGCCGTGAGTGGCCTCCTGCTCCCTACTCTCACTTTTTGTCACACTCACCCCCTCCTTGGGTACCAACCTGCTCGATGTACAAAGCAATGCCCCACAGCTCACCACGTACTGTAAAGCATACTCGTCTACCATGAAGGTCAGCCGAGCGCCAAGAGTTTTATTCTTGCCCTGGTTATCTGTTGGCCCCTGACCCAGCCATAGCTGCAGAAAAACTCTGCTGAAGTTTCAAGGGGCCCTTCTGTCACTTGCCCAAGCCGGAAGCCCACACTTTCCCACCTTGTTTTCCAGCATAGTTCTAAGTGTGGCTTCAGCCAGATGGAACTAATTGCTATTCTTTATGCATCTGTGTGTTTTCTTAGCTCCTTGATGTTTGTTCTGTGAGAAATGCCTGGAACAGCACTCCATCCACCACCTGTGCTCCCCAGCCCATCCGCTGCAGAGCTCTGCAGTTCAAGTCTCCTTATCCTTCAGGTTTGCGCTTCTGCTTTCCTTATGCCCTTTCCCACTCCACTTTTCTTTACTTCTTAAAGCACTTTATTTGTACTTTCTTCTGGGAGAACTTTGCCAGATTCAACTGTAAGCAGCACATTGAACAAATCAGTAATGTTAGATTATAATGGTAAAAGTTTTTTAAAAAGTAACGGTCATTGTCCCTCACTGTCCCTCTAAAGGTTCAGTTCTGCTTTTGCTCTGAATGGAAATCCAGGCAAAGTCAAGATTTTTCTAATAGTTTCTTCCTAAGAAAAGTTCCATATTCACACTAAGCTACAAAAAAATCTCAATTCAGAAATTAGTAGCCTGACCCAATCTTCACCACTCAAAGCGAACATGTCCCCACTGTCTTCAGCAGGTGAGCGATGCCTTCAGTGTGACACCATGCTTGGCTTCTATCCTTCATTCACTGATTGAGGCCTCTGATAAACCTCCACTCCCAGGATGTCAGGAAGAAAGAGTGGAAGGCCCAGGAATCCTTTGAGGCTAACAGAATCCGAAATTTAAAGCGAGCTCCC
This sequence comes from Alexandromys fortis, assembly GCF_014885135.2. Lineage (NCBI taxonomy): Eukaryota > Metazoa > Chordata > Mammalia > Rodentia > Cricetidae > Alexandromys > Alexandromys fortis. Next base: position 4,156,204 of record NW_026067958.1, on the reverse strand, counting down.
TCTCTCTGGGGCCCTTTCTGTAAATCCTTTGGAAGTTTTACTCTTTTCACTTGGGAACTCCAGTGACACAGCTGGCTGCTCTTCTCTCATTGTCCAGTAACCCGGGACCATCGCCAGCCTTTCTCTGCTGGGGTGTCGTTAAGCCTCTGGGCAGCTAGGTTAGATGCACCTTCATCTTTTTGGGAACAAGCTGTTGAGGGGCAGGTTGAGTTCATATCAGCAGCAATGTCCCTTCACTGTGGCTGGTCATGGAGTGTCATTTCTACACTTCTCATACTTAAACATCAGTCTACATCGTCCAAAACCAGGCTTGGTGTCCAGTTCTTCGAGGACTGCCGGCCTCCATCACGCTAGCTTTTAAAGGGGTTGCAAGGCAGACTGCCCAGCCCTCCTCCACAGGGATGACAACAGAGAACAGGACAGTAAAGAGGTAGAGATTCGCACAAAGCTCTCTCGGTGCTTCCGTAGGGGCCTTTTATGCTTTCTTTGTGGCTGAGAAAGTTTTTAAGTTGATAGAACCCATTCTTCATTTTTCTTTGAAGCTGGCACCTTGATCTGCATTGCCTCATTTTGGAATTTCCTATCTGTGAGAACTAAGAGACTCAGTTAAAAATTCCAGTTTAATACCTTGTTACCCAGCCACGGAGCAGTTATGAAAGAGCATGCTCCTTTTGTAGACTGTATACTGCCTGAGGCTGCAGAGGGTGGTAGGCTCATCTCGCATTCCCCATAGCATCCAGAACTAGACATGCTTCCCAATAGGCAATACAGAGTTAGAGCTCCCTGTAATGGACCAAGCATGGAGCTACCGCCTCACACTCTTTATTAGCCTCCATTCAAAACTATGGACAATGTGATGGACCTCTCTATGTTTGTCATATCCTAGAGTCTAGGACCTAGGCTATGTGATGGACCTCTCTATGTTTGTCATATCCTAGAGTCTAGGACCTAGGCTATGTGATGGACCTCTCTATGTTTGTCATATCCTAGAGTCTAGGACCTAGGCTATGTGACGGACCTCTCTATGTTTGTCATATCCTGGAGTCTAGGACACAGGCTATGTGACGGACCTCTCTATGTTTGTCATATCCTGGAGTCTAGGACCCAGGCTATGTGATGGATCTCTCTCTATTCATCATATCCTCTTTCTTGTCTGTTTTACAGGAAGCTAGATTTCATTTCCCAGCATCTCTTGGAGCTAGGTGGGACCATTACTTGAGTTCCAGTCCACAGGATGAGGGAGGAAGTGACTACTACAGTTCCAAGTGTGGCTCTGAGAGACCTCCCTCACTGCAGATGCAGAAGGGCTGTGGTCCCAAGAAATCACACTGTAATTGGATGAATGTTCACTCTCACACACTACACTGTGCTGACGGTCATACTCATATCTTTATAGTGAGAAGCCACTGTGACATAGATATTGTCATTACAGTGGTGTCTAGAAATACAGAGGGCTGGGGTCTAATAATACACTTCTGAAGCAAACCAAACAAATTTCTCATGATCCTTTTTTCAACTCCCGTGGGAAAGCACCTGTGGTCTATGTCCTCAAGGCAAGAAATACGGTCTACTCTTTCCTTGTGGCGGTTCACACGCTCGCTGAAAAGCTCAGGCACATCCCTTAGGTTAAGCGATTTTATTTTAGCTAAAAAAAGCATGCAGAAGTTTTTTCCCTCATTTCCATAAGCTCAAAATTCATTTTAATTAAAAAATATCATTGGCATGAAGATGGGGAGTGGGCACAGTTGTGGAATGCCAATGCGGGGACTTGGCCGCTTTTCCGTAGGACTGTAGTTCAGGATGTGGTAGGCTGTATTTCTGGAGTAGGAGCAAGACAAGTTCATTCGACCATGCAAATTCAATTAGAAGCCTTGGACTTATTTCCTGTGAAAATGTGTTCTCTATACTATGCTTGCTACGGCATTCTCTCCAGGTTTTCACCATGATAGTTTCATTTGCCCTTTAAATAACACGTGATCGGTAAATGTCTCTGGTGAAGGAGATGGAATTTGCACATCTTTCTTTCAGTGTTCTAAAGATAAAAAAATCTTTTAAAAAAAAGACCTGATGAGGTAATAAAAAACAGACAAACTGTCACTGGAGAATAGAAAATCCTAGGTCCACAGACCTTAAAACAGAATCCAAGTGCATCTTGAACCTTGGATGTTAATCCTACTTTTAATAAAATATAAGAAAGCAATTTTGTATTTTCTTCTTTTATCTGTTTCATTATTTAATAACACTCAACTATGTATAAGAAAAATGGCATTTTCCTTTATATTTAAACTGCATCATTCATGCTATAACTGAACACATATATTCCGTTCCTCCATGAACTATTATGGCAGTCTCATCATTCTTGGCCTTCTTTAACTTTTATCTTTTAGCCAAGGGAAGACGGAGACTTTATCCCTAGATTAAAAGACAGGGTTTAAGGAGTCATGTCCATCAATTGCTGTATTGATTTATGGTATTTTTTGGAATTTTGAGGTAACCACAAAACTGCTGGAGATTTTACACAGCTGCAGAAGTTGATGATGGTGATCAATCATGTGCAATTGAAAACATTTTCCAGCTATGTGAAGTTTGATACTACGGAGAACTTACTGGGTGCTAGTCCCCAGGTACAGGAGAAGGCGATTCTAAAAGATGCTGTTCTCATTTACATAAACATCTGGATGACTTATTTGTGATTGCTTGGTTGCTCAGGTACTAATTTCTTCATAGTTTTCTGTTGTTAGAGACCCCAGAGTATTCTGCGAACTCTATGCGCCAGACCATTTTCTGGAACTTCATTTTATGTAGGGAGATTGGGTGCCACCACTTCTATTGACTGCTATGCAAATTAAAAATGTATGGATCTACATAAGATGTATAGGGCACAAAACCAACACTGACTCAAAATAGGCTCTAATTTGGTTTCAGGAAAATAATGAAACATTGGCTTTCTAGCATTCGGCAGTTACACGTTTTTATTTAGGAAATGAAAATTGGTCATATTTTTGAAGCTAAAAAGCTTCAAATAACCCCATAACTTCATTCAGTTAGTTTTCATGAAAAGGTTGACTCATAACTTATATACAGAGGAAGTGAGAATGTGGACAGAAAGAGATGGTGGGAAAGAATGATTAAGAAGCTCCTAACTCTCCGCAGAGTCTGAAGATCACTGCTCTTAAGAAAGAGGAGGAGGGGGGAGTGGGAGGCACAGGGAAGATAAGACAAGACAGGTGGGCAGAGACACACAAGGCCTTCGATTCCAAGAGACGCATGATGCCCAAGATTGTGACTGTTCATCAGAATAAGAATGAGCCAATGAAAGGCTACACAAGGAGAAAGAATAAATGAAGCTCATGGGACACTGAGTTGCATGGCCGATCTGGGATGGGATGAGAGCAGTCCAAATTAACTTTCCAGGAATGGATAAAGGAAGTTGTTAAGGCAGTGAGAGAGATAAGAGCAACAAAATGGCAGGATGCAGATGCACACAGGACTGGATGGTAGAGTCAACAGTACATGGGGGGACAATTAAAATCAAGTCTAACAATGCAAGTGAAGGAAAGCCCTGTGGACTCAGTTTCAGAATGAGAAACTGATCATATATGTTAAAAACATTTAAATTATTTTTACTAAAGACATATTCACACACCACTCAGAATTATGAAATTTATAAAGCACCAATGACTGTAGAACATCTACGCATGCCCTTTAAAACATTAATGCTGAAATCTTAGACCCTTCCCCCAAATCCCAGTAAGGTGCTGATTTCAATAACAATATTTATCTAACATCCCTGACTAAATAAAGCATATAAGAGGCAAAGACTGCCTGTATCTCCTTTATTATCCCCACTTACTCCTCTGCCACACTGCAGCAAGGACTCTAATTGAAAACATAAATTAAGCCCCAAACAACAAACTCTCTGCAGAACTGTGTGCCTCAGCATTTTCTGTGCATGGAAGGAGCTGTGTTTCTCACCAGCTCAGTATGGCCCACCTCCAGCACTTACTTCATCCCCCATGACCCAGCGAACGCCAGGATATCCACCCCGCAAAAAGAAGGAATGATTTCTTTGCTTGAAGAAAGAGACTGCACTTTAGTTAAAGTAGGGTTAACTGGGATTCTTGAGAAACAGTTGCCCTTTAATAGTCAAGGTCAGAGGGGGTCTTGGTAATGGTGGCATAGGTGTCATCACTAACAATGTAGGATAAAGCAGCTAGGAATTATTAGCATAGTTTATGAAGGTGAAAAATGAAACTGTTACTGTTCACCTTGAGTCTCTGGCCTTGGCTTTTGGTCCAAGGGTGAACCCTTAAACCAGTATGCTTGCCGCTCGTCAGAATGGGCAGAGGAAGCTCACGCCCTGTTTCTCCCAGGATTTCATGCTCATCAGTCAAAGTCACCAATTAAAAACTTTGTTAGAGAACTGAGGGCTGTACTGCAGCACATGGAGAGGCCTGAAGCCACTTTCCAGCATCACATGGATGAATGGGTCTCTAGGACATGCCAAACCACACATCAGTGGGCTGCGAACATCCAGACAGAAGCAACAAAAGCAGCCTGAGAAGTCTGAAGTCAGCACTCCTTGGAAGCCCCTCCTTTTCATTCCAAAGGATAAGGATTTAAACTTTTTCATTATCCTCGCTGATCCGGAGTATTTTAAATGACAAACATTATAATTATTTTTATAGCAAGTGACACAAGCCAGGTTGCAGTCCAGACTCGATAATTTTCTAGAAATGGTTACTGACCTATGTAGACCCCTCCTTGCAACCATGAGGGGTCGAGTTGAGGTTAACATTCTGGCAACCCACTTAGGATCTAGAGTAACAACTGTTTGGTGAGGGATTATTGCCATTGTAAACCACTGACAAGGGCTGGAAACGGTAATTCTTAATTAAGAAAATCACAAGATCAGCGTCTGGTCTCTCTTCATGCAGCTGACAACTGGCCCCACCTCAATTCCAACACACACAGAGAGAAATTCAGCAAAGGAATGGGTTTGTTTTTGTAATGATTTGTTTTAGATATTTAATCTAAAATAACAGGCTGGGACTTTGGAAATAACTTTGGATACTCTATGCGGAAAGAATATTTGTTATTTTTACATGGATCTTGTGTTTTGATTTCAACTGTGTCTCACAACTGACTTATTACAAACTCGTTGCTCCCAGAGAGATTTTTAGGAGAAAGTGGCTTAAAATCTTGCTTGTCCATTGCAGGTAATAAAACTTGTCATGGTGTACATGTTTAGACAGTTTTCAATAACTTTTAAACCCAACAATTATTTTAATTAAAAATTATTTGACTATTTATATGCATGCATGTTTTGCCTGCATATATGTCTGTGCTCCACATGCATGCCTGATACCCATGCAGACCAGAAGAAGGTATCAGATCCCCTAGAACTGGAGTTACAGGCAGTTGTGAGCTGCTATGTAGGTGTTGGGAATCAAACCCAGGTCTTCTAAAAAAACAGTCCCTCTCTAGCCCTGCAAATATTATTTTGTTTGCCTCTGGCACAAAGTTGTATTTTACCCAGAGTTTTGCGCATTGAGACCAGTATCAACAGAGCTACTTCCCCAGCGCAAAACTCTGGGTTTAATCCCTGTTCCAACTAAGACAGAACATGATGGTATACACCTATAACCCTAGCACTAGGGAGGTAAGGCAGGAGTTTCAGAAGTCTGAGGTCATCTTCAAATACATAGATAGTTTGAGGCAGCCTGGGATACATGAGATCCTATCTTTAAAACGAATGAATTGAAAATTCAACATAATTGGTGATTAATAATTTTGAGATGTCACAAAAATTATATGCAGAATGTCAGATTAGAGAAATATCAACAAGAACCAAAGGTTGGGTACAGCTGCCTGGATTTCTTGGGAGCTGTGACGAATGGGAAGAAGGGAATGTATTAGTGACAGGCAGCCTTGTTGCTCAAGACTTTGCCTTTAAACTATACACAGTCTGGAAGATTTGTTAGTAAAATGTTTCAAGGTAGTAGAAAAATCATAAAATTCTACGGCTAGGAAGAAATGTGGAGCTTTTGTTAAAGCCCTTCAGTTTTGGAGTTGTGCTGAGAACTGAACTCAGGGACACATGCAGACCAGCCAAGTACCTTACTGCTAAGCCAGCTTAACAGCCTCGTTAAGAATAGGTCAAGTCTGCTAAGGAAAAGCCAATGCCATTCACCTTGTTTCAGAAAATATCATCTGTGTCTCTCCTGTCCACTCCATGAAACTTTTCTCTACGGAGGGCACAGCCCCCCCCTACGCCCCACCCCGTAATTCCGGGTGCAGCAGACTGTGTCGGGTTTATTGGAGAGGTTCAAAGGAATGCACCTCCTCGGAGCTCATATAGCAGCACTTCAGGGTTAGATTAGTGTGGTAATTTTCAAGCTGGTTTATGGAAAGTCTGCATTTCTACAGAAGCTAGCCAGAAAAGTGCACAGAAAATATGATTTGTGAAGTTCTTAGATTCTTCAGAAACATTCATGTCAAAAATGTCAAAAGCTCAAGTTCTTGTTCTACATTTTTTTCCCTCAAGAAAGCCTGAAAAATTTCCCACTATAAACACTTAGAAATAATGGATAAAAAAGACATTGTTCTTTCAAATCCATTGCTAAGCTTGCATCTCTGAGCAGGAGAGAGACCAGGTGTGAGACACAGAGATTAAAAAAGGAACAATGGGGCCCGAGAGCTGGCTCCCTGCTTTTGAGCTCTTGCTCTTCTTCAGGAGGCCTAGAATTGGTTCCATCACCAGCATGGGGCAGCTCACAACTGTCTGTTACTCCAGCTCCAGGGAATCTGACACCCTCCTCTGGCCTCTGTGGGTCTCTGCACTCACATGGCATAATACAAGCACAAAAATAAAAATAAAATGAAGATAAATCTACTCCAATTAAAAAACCAATGGCACTGATTTGCAGTTAGGTACTTCAGTCTGAATGTCACACAGGCTGAGTGTGGCGACTCATGCCTGTATCCCAGTCATTGGGAGGTTGAGGCAGGAGGATTGCTGTGTGTTTGAGGCTAGGACTACAGGGTGAGATCCTGTCTATGAAAAAAAAATAAAAAATGAAAACAAAAAAGGGAAAAGATTCAGGTCTGGGGACATGGCTTAGTTGGCAAAGTCCTGCCACTGATGCACAAGAACAGGGGTGAACTATGTAAAGAGTTAGGAATGGAAGCACACTTCTCATCCAGACACTGGGGAGGTGTACACAAGCAGACTCCTGGATCTGCTGGAGCCAGGCTAGTTGAATTAGTGAGACCCAGTGAGAGACACTGACTTAGAAAATGGAGGATGCCTCCTGTGGTATAACACCTGAAGTTGTTCTCTGCCTTCCACATGCGTACACACGCAAATGCACACACACACACACACACAAACACACACACACACACACTTCTAATAAAACATGGAAAAGAATCTCAGTAAATGGACATGCTAACAACACTCATGTCTCTGTGAAGCTGCCTAGAGAAGAGAGAGAGAGTGTACTCAGAGTTATTGAACAGACTGTGTGTGGTCCAGGAAACACAAGTTAAAAAATAACCCAAGGATTCATCATGATGTAAATAAAAAAAAAAAAGGAAGGAAACTATCTCTGAGGAGCTGGCTGTACACCCTATCTAGTTTTACACACGGTCCTGCTGAAGATGAGTTTAGAATCCCACATCATTAATCACACGGAGAACACATCAGCCAGAAATAGTATATAGCACTTGAATCCTGAAAGATTACTTAGCCTACATTTAAGAAGACTAAGGCAAAAAAGAAAAATACAGTGTTAAAATAATATGTGGAAGGACTAGAAATAGAAGGAGCAACTGAGTGAAGACGTTGATGGGTAGAGGACACGGCTGTTAAGACAGAGTCAAAGAATAATTCATAGAATGCAAGGCGGAGTTAGGGAAATAACTGAAAGGCAGCTCAGTGAGGAAAGTGGATAAATGCATCTAAGAGTTGGGCCTGATGGCATGTAACAGCACTCGGGGGACACAGGCAGGAAGATCCCAGGCTTTGATGTGAGCCTCAGTACACAGTGATACGTGGATTAACAGTCAAGTGATTGGAGGGCAGTTCATACATGTGCGTGTACACACACACACACACACATGCACACCCACACACACGGAGAGAGAGAGAAAAAGGGGGGAGAGGACACAGAAAGTATAAAGCAAACAAAAATTAGTGTCTAATACTAATTTCTGACCAATAATCAAATTTTGAAGTGGAAATATTTTATATGCCCTAGAGTTGCTTAGTGATATAACCCTGGAGTTAGAAAAAGCAAATCCTCAGAGAGTTACATGGTGGTGACAGGGATGAAGAGCAGAGATAATGTGTTCTGAACAGTGAAAGAGACAAGAGGCAAGGACTCACAGAAGCAACAGACCATGCTAGAGCCCTCAGAGGCCGTGCAAGTGACAAAAATAACTGGGGTATCTTATGACATACGAGGAAACGCCCGCTGGTAGAGACCAACTCACTCAGTTGAAAATCTGCTCACGTCTTGTGGGCATTTGCCACCCGTTGATGGGCCCAGAGAAAGCCAAGTCCTTCCAAAAGTAATAAAAACCAATAAGGTTCTTGTAAGACTGACTTCAAAAGAGAAAAGGGAAGCGACAGCTATGTTGGTATGAAGAAAGGTGACAGGTATAGAGAAGAAAGGGTTTTAAAAGACGAATATCAAGAAACCTTTGTGTCTGAAAAGTCCAGGCAAAATGATCAATTCACTGCAAAGATAATGTGCAATTATTCAAGAAGAAATAGAAAACTTGGATTGGTCAAAAGAAAAATGGGATCATTGGCTAAAATCCATTCAGACCCATAGACTGACCAGACCTGGAGCTTTCAGACAAGTTAATTCAGCTTTCAAAGTTAAGGTAATTCTAACTGTAAAAAAAAAAAAAAAAAAATTCCACAGAGGAGAATGAACCGATTATATTTTCCACTGATTTTCATGAGGTAAGAGAAATGATGCAAAATGAGCAAGAAAAATTACATGCCAGTTTCATTTATGAATATAAAAAGTCTAAGGAAGATGCCAGCAAGCCAAATTTAGAATGAGCATTTTTAAAAAACTATAATTAAGTTAGAGTTATTGCAGAGTAGAATGGTTTAGCTTCTGAAAATTTTATCAGTATAACTCACCAAAGAATCCACCAAGAGACAATCTATCTCAATAAATTAGAAGGGATATGACAAAATTCAAAATAGCTCCTTGATAAAACATTTTAATGAACAGGTAATATAAGGAAGCTTTGCTAACAAGGTAAGAATAAACCCCATGGAAATACTAATCCTGGCTGTGAAAAGTCAGGGGTACATTATATAAAACCTGGAATAAGACAGTACTGCTATCTAATGTTGGTTCAGAGGGTCTAGTCATAAAATGAGAAAAATATAAATAATACAAAAGAATGAACAGAACTCACATTATCTATACATCAAGATTATTTGTATAAAATATTAAATAATCTACACACATTACAAAGCAATAAGGAAATGGGGCAGACCCAGTGAATGAATTGTAGTGGGGCAATCGACCATATGAAAAAGTATAAACACATCACACAATGCGGAAATGTGGATTACAGGATCGACTAAATATCTTATTGATTAAAAGGTAATTGTATAACTTTTGAAAGAAAACATAGAATGGTAATTTATTAAATCACACACAGCATATACATATTAATATTTCCTGAATCACATATCATAAAAGGAAGGAAATACTGATTGGCTTCTTCCAAAACTTTAAAGTTCCATGTGACAAAAAACATCACTAATAAACTAAAATGGTGTCATTTATTAGAAGTAGATTTTTGCAAATCATATACTGGCTCCTTCAGAATTAATCTCTAGAATATTAAAAAGAACATCTACAAACAACACTGACACAATTTAAAATAAGTAAAACAGTACCACAATTATATGCATACATACATATATACTATATTATATATATTACATTTTTAAAAACATGTTTTCATCTAGCCCAAAGCTGGCATTAAACTCTAAATACCTTTTGTGGCTTTTTGTCACCTCTGATATAAACTTAATGGAAGACTTGAGATGTTTAATAGCATTCTAAGAGCATTGGCTTACTAGTGATCAGAAAGCCCTTACATCTATGCGATTAGCAAAACGGAGTATCTGATAACACTCAGAAGATGGGAGGAGAAATGGTAAACCAACTATATATTAGAACCACCTTAGAAAACTAAACACTATTCTCAGGTTCCATCCCCGAAGATAATCAATTGGTCTAGGGCCAAACTCGAGCACTAGTGATTGTTATTTATGTCTTGCTTGGTTGATTCTTATCTGCCATTAGGTTTTGGAGTTACTGCTCAACCTGGTTCATAGCTGACACACCATTACAGACCACAGGGCAGTGTCCCTAGGAATCTAAAGATGCATATTCTTTATAAGTTAGTCATTCCATCTCAGGAATAACTCAAGTGATTCTCTCAAGAGCCTTTGGAACATGAAGATGTAGCCCAGTTGGCACATCTGTCTGTCCATCATACATGGAATCCTGCATCTGAGTCATCAACACTAGATAAACCAAGCACGGAAGTACACACCTGCCGGCCCAGTACTCAGGAGGCAGCCGCAGGCTAACAGGTACTCAAAGCCATCCTGCCCTACATAGCAAGTCTGAGGGGGAACCTACACGAGACCCCGCCCCCAAACAGAACACAACAACAAAGAAATTTCAGCACTTGCATAAAAATCATACATAAAAATACATACAGATCTTCACAGAAGAACTTTAGATCCAAACAGAGTTTGTCCAAAGTCCTTTCAGGAGGAAAACGAATAAATCAACCCTGAGTTATTTACACAACATGATATTATCCCGCTGTTATAATAAACAGCTGGACACCTATGCGCCAGCAAGGATCATGCCTGACACAGTGCTGAGTTTGAGAAAGTTACGTGAGGATAGGAATGATTTTTTTTTATTTTAAAATGTTAGCATGAAACAAGACTATAAACACAAATGGATCTCCCCTGTCTGCATCTAACACACAAATACACACACACACACACACACACATAGACACAGACACACAGCTATATCAGGGCAATAATGCGTTAGGAGAGGGAAAAGAGAAAAGGACAGTGCTTTAGCTGAATTTGTAATAAGCTTCATTTTAATTTATAAGTGATATGAACTAGAGGTGGAAAAATAAATGTATTTAAACTGGGCGGTTGGTTTGTAAATAACTATGATATATTAGATACATTAAAACATTTTTTATCAAAAGATAAAGGATGAATGAGATTGGTATGATTATGGGACACATCTTCATTTTTTTAAATTCACTGCAAAAACAGTAATATTTCTAAAATATAAAAAGTAAAAATAATCCTTGTGCTTGCTTTAGCTCTGCAGCTGGTCCCTGATTTGTAAATCACTTTACCGTACTGGTTTCGGTATTATCCTACACAAAGTAAGGCTGTGAGGGAAAGTATCTGCTTCTAGATGCCGATGGATCTAAAGTTGAGAAAGGTTAGGATTTTTGTGGTTATCCATTCTCTCTCCTTGGAGGTCATCTGCCAAATTTGTACTTCACCCTGACATAGTAAATTTGTCCTCCGATGTAGTAATGGGCCCATTGGAAAGTAGTGCCTATGGGTGGCCAGTAAGTCATCTTTGAACTGGCAACAGGAAATCCAAGGGGCAAATCCAGATCAGGAGAAAGCTGCCACCTCTGTCAGTAACGCCCAGTGAATGCCAGCTCCAAGTCCGTAAACTATTTCTTTAGTCATGTGCTTGTTAGCTGCCTTTTTTCTTGAATGCTTGCTCATCAGTATTTATCATATGGCAATAAAATTTATATAAGTGATATTATAGTAAAATTTCCTTAATACATCTTATAACAGAAAACATGAAAACCTGCCCCTCTTCATTAGTTTGAACAATTTCTTTCCATCCTCTAAACATCTTGTTTGCTCATAATGAAAACCCGGCCCAACACAAACAACTAAACACATTTGCTCACTAATGTGCTGTTTTCTTCCAAGAATTATGGTGCTTTTAGCCAACAAGGGCTAATTATCCACAGAACCCTGCAGAAAATGCAGCAGAGAAACACATGGCATGGGGTGAAGCCATACTTTCCATAAATACGGATGCGGGACTGAGATGACTGAAACCCACTTCCTATACATGGAACAAAACTTCACCCAAGTCTCAATTCTCCTATCTCCGCCCTATCCCTGACTGGTACCTGTTCTATGCTGCACATTTTATGAAAGACTATCTGTGATCTGAAATAATACAGCAAGAAGAAGGGACAGTGGCTAGACTGAATGGCAGGAACGACGGTCCCAAGTGCAGAAAGAATGCAGGATAGTCAAGAGGAATATTCTGATATGATAGTTTGTTCTTCTGTTGAGATAGGTAATGGAGGCTACCTCCATCACCTGCATCATGACTGGGTGAAGGCAGACGTGCCAGGAGCATTATTGAATATCAGCATTTCCCCTGACAGCTGATGGCCGTCAATCATCACTTGGTGTGATCATTTCATTGTCTCCTGCAGCATAGGACACAGCTGCTTCACCGACTGTTTTCACAGGAGCTATTCAGAGCAAAGCACTTGCTTTATGAAGGCAAGTTGCACGGGATGGCTTAGTGTCTTTTGAAATCCGGCCATATAATTTTCACTGAGGGGAAAAGAACCATAATAGTATTCTCATTCAGCAAGAAGCTAACAGGATGCTGAGTGGAGGGGGAATATCTAGTGGACAAAGGCTGGGGAGATGGGCTCAGAGCGCAGTGTTTTCAGGGGATGAGGATGAGTTTGCACCCCTAGCACTTAAGGTGAAAGCTGGGTGAGCTTGGGGTACTCAGATCCAAGGCTTGCCTGGCACTAGGCGGTCTTCGTTTCCCGTTCCTTTGTCTCACTGGGATCCTGGCGCTGAGTCTGTGCACACCTTTCCTGACACCCTAGGCTAGGCTTTCTGGCTTTTGCTCTGAAGCCCTTCCCCCACCCTTTGCCATGTAGCAACTTCCAGACTTCCAGTGCTGAACATTTCTGCTTTCTCGGACTCTAAGAGAGGCATGGCTGTCCTCCTCCTCTCTGTCTCGCTCTTCCATGCAACTGCTGAGATTCACGACTTGCCTGCTCTGGAGTTTTTCCTCTCAAAGTCAAATAAAGTTGTCTTTGACATTCTTTTTGAGGCCATTTTTTTTTAATTCTTTTTCAGTGAGATGTAACACCAGCCCCAGATTCCCTGGTAAACACGATGGGGAAACCATTCAGTGAGTTTTCCCACCTGCTGACCAAGGAGCACAGTAAGTAGAGAATAATTTATATTTTTTTCTTGGTGCTGCTTGGACTGAGAGCAGTGGGCTGGCTTATGCTAGACAACTGCTCTACACCTAAGCTACAGCCCCCTCCACCCTTCCACCCACGCTGCCCGGTCGATGCGTGCCTGACATCCGTAAGGAGGGGCTGCCGGCCATCGCTGTGTCTCATAAAAGCCAGTGCAAACCCTTTAGCACGAGTAAACCAGGAAGCAGGTAATTTGTCTGAAAGTAGCAACCACCTGGCACGGCAAAGTGCACATTCGCTGCGTCATTTCTCAACAGCTCCTGGATGATTGTCCCTCTAAGCGTGGGTTCCTGGCCATCCACGATTATACCGTTGGCACACAAAAGTGGGCACAGGTTCCTATTGTTCACAACAGGCCTTTGACCTGGATCACACGGAGCTGCTACCACACAAGGGAGCGGGCAGCTGTAAAATGGAAAGAACTACTGAGCAGAAACAGCAGATGGCCTGCCAGATAGTGATCTCTAGCTAAAGGGCTTAAACAGTAACCAGGCTGGTTTTGAGAGCATTTGGTTCCGAGGAAGCAGGAAGAATAGGAACTGCTTCTTAGAGGGGGAGGCAGACGCCGTTCAAATGCTGGCAGAGGGTGGAAGGGAGGGCAACATGTAGTTCAACGATGATGGCTTTTTTTTTAAAAAATGCTTTCTTCTAAGCCAGTTGGTTTGTAAAAAACGGGAGTGTTGATGAGGGTTTGGTGGTAGAAAAAGGAACATGCGTGGTACGGGAAACAACAGCGCATCCCATGCCCAGATATCCACCAGCTAGTACAAGCAGCCTTCTCCTTCCCCAAAGGACACTGGGAAAATTGACAGCTGCACGGAGCAGAGGGATGGGGGTGGGTGGTTAGAAGGCAGGAGTCTGGGAGGTAATAGGACATCTCAGCCATGCCTACATCCCACGATGGTCCATGCACCATCTCACCACATCCAGCTTGAGGAGAGTCACAGCTCTAGATGTTTGAAGACTCAAGAGGCTGCCTAATTACTGCTAACCCCCTAAACACCCATGCCCACCCACCTCACACCCCACACACTTAATACTGTAAGCACAGAATAGTAAGAAAGGCTGAAATCTTCCAATATTTCCATTCCCTGTTGCTTGTTATATGCTAGAGTGACTTCCTCCAGCACCTGCCAAGTGACTGCGTGGCATTTTCAAAAGGGGTTCACAAGGGTCCCAGCTTCAGATAATGTCACTCCCTATCCTTCAGCAAATCAGTCTAAATCTTCCAGGAAAATAAACAGTTCGATATGCTTGCTAGGGCAACAATGCAGTCTTCAGGAAAGTCCCCTCCCCACACCCACTTCCTTATTTTCTAATTTAAAATATATTTTATATTACTGGAGGAAATGAGCCAAAAGATATTCACTTACAGCGTTAACAAAATTGAATAACTCCCGACATGAAAACACAAGCATGCCTATACACATTACCTGCTAAATGGGACCAAGAGTAGAAAATTCTGTGGTGAATCTTGTAATTAATTTATGGGCTGGCAAATCGCTTTACTTATATTTATAGTTCAACTGATAGCTTCATTGAGATTACAATATGCAAAAGATGCTTCATATTAAGGGATTAGAGGAAGAGAAAGAGAAAAACAAAGTACTTACTTGCAGTGGTAATTTTAAAGTAATCTTGAATTTCAAATTAGGCTCTTTTGTTCATAAAGAAAGACTAAGCTAGCTATAATCCTTTGGGCCACAAGGTATACACTGGAAATCCACAGGACAAGTCTTTGAGAAATCTTCCTTTTGTATTTATTTCTCCAAACAGCCAAAACATTAGGAAGCAATAAAAAAATAAGAATGTCCTTGAGATGAAGCAATAAAAAAAATGAAAGGGAGCAAAATCAGAACGTAAGCCTGCAACAGAGGAATACGCCCTGTCTAAAACTCAGACTTGGGAGTGTAACTGTCCCGCTGTCTGCGTTTGAAGTGTCCTCTTGTTCTGCTGGTAACATTTCTCATCACTCAGCCTCCTCAGTTACTGCAACGCAAGGATGTTTGAGGAGAAATGAACTCATCGTCAGAAGTTCCTCTGGTAAAGGAAAACAGATGGAGGGTTTCCTGCAGAGGACTCCCTGCCGAGGCACAAATTCAGGGGGTGTGGAGTTGACTCGGGAAGCTCTTGTTTCCTGGGCTCAGCACCGAAACCACATGTGCCGCCTCACGCTAAAACCGAACCTTGCCTTCTGAGGTAACTCCCTCAACACTGATGGCATGCAGGAGCAGGTCAGCACTATGTGAATACCCTGCTTGCCAGTACCCCTGCTTCAGCTTTGTTTCTTCACTAGGACCAGATAAATGATTTAAGGACCTTTTGCTGGGAGAGTCCTCCCTTCCCGTGTCTGTCCTCCCTTCCCGTGTCTGTCCTCCCTTCCCGTGTCTGTCCTCCCTTCCCGTGTCTGTCCTCCCCACCTCTTCACCTTCACCTCCAGATTTCTTTCCTGGTATCAACGTCCAGGTACATGCAGGCTGAAATTATTTTAGATGTCACCCAGGTTTCCTTTCTTCCTATGAAAGTATACTGTAAAAGTAGCACATTTGAAAATGGGTTCTGAAGACAGTGGTTGGCCCTAGAGTATCCAATGAGAAGCAAGAATGGCGCTACTGCTCACAGCTCTGGGGTCCTGCCACAGACTGGTGCTTGTTACACTGAAAAACAAGCCCAAATTTACCTTAAAACCATTGTTTTTGGTTTCATTACCAAGTATAAGGACATCAGTGCCCATCACAGGAGGTCTTCCTTTGCTAAGGTAGCAAACCTTTTAACAAAGCATCAACAATGTATTAATTTTCTTTCTTTCTTTCTTTCTTTCTTTCTTTCTTTCTTTCTTTCTTTCTTTCTTTCTTTCTTTCTTTTTACAGATTTTATTTAGCTACAGACATTTGTGAGCTGTCACGTGGGTGCTGGGAATTAAATCCAGGTCCTCTGGAACAGCAGCCAGTGCTCTTAACTGTGGAGCCATCTCTCCAGCAATGTAGTAATTTCAATTCTCCTAACCCTTAAATTCATACCTACCTTTTGTACTGCAAACTGTGTTAAAAAGCCTTCTGGAAGTAAGTGTCATGGGCGGGGAAGGTGGAACAGTTGGTGAAAGTGTTTGCCATGCAAGCCTGATGCCCTGAGCTCAAATCTCCAGAATTTTTGTAGAAGACAGATGCTGGTGCATATTTCCGTAATGCTGGTTCTCCTACAGAGTCACATGGGAGGTAGAGACAGAATCCCAGGAGTTCTTGGGCAAGCCTGCTGGAGTATGCAGGACAGTGACAAATAATACAGCAATTCTGCCTCAAACAAGGTGAAAGGTGAGGACCAATACTAGGTTATCCTCCAGTGTTCACACACAGACAGACAATTTTGAAAAAGTTCTTTAAAAAGATATGAATATTATGTGATCCTTCTTTTCTGGTCAACATCTTTGTTGAGTAGTTTGTTGTTGTGAGGTCCAGTTTTCTAGTCTAGTTGATGTAAGCGGTGGAGATGGATGGGATGAAGGAAGGGTGTATGCTATCTGTAGAATTACGGCCTATCTCCATGATGAGTTCTACGGAAACCTTTTTTGTTTTGTTTTTATTTCAAAAGAAAAAAAAACTGGTTTTCTTTGCTTTATGTTTAAAAACCAATTATGAGTGAATATGTATGATAACTGTCTTTCTTGGTCTGGGTTAATGAAGAAACACATGCATGCCCATTTCTTCTGTATTGTCTTTAGCTGCTTTTTATGCTACAGTAGCAGAGCTGTCTGGTTACAACAGAGACAGCATGATTCATACAGTCCCAATATTTTTCTGTCTATTCTATTCAGAAAAATCTTACAGATTTCTCCTTATTATGTCAGAGAGTCACTAGAAAACTATTGAAATAGTTGATATTATTTTTTTTCCTGAACTATATTGTCAGAAGTGTGGTATATTCCTATTTAATAACAATGGGGAGTTGGGAGTTGATTTCCGCTAGTCCCAGGTAAATGCTGTAAGAGTGTTTTCTGGGACTTTGGTCAAAGGAGTGCGAAATCTCAAATTCCCAGGAGAGAAAATCTATCAGACCATGGGGTGGTGGTGTAGGCTGACAGAAGAATTCAGGTGTCCTGGAGGGGAGCCAATGTAGCAGGGTTGAGAAAGGCATCAATGGAGGTAGTGTTAGAATCAGTACAAAATGAGTATATGAACATGGAAGGGACCACTCAGTGGGAGACCTGGAATTAAAGTACTGGGAGCCTTCTTTCAATGGCTTCATGGAAAGGTTACACGATTACCCTAACTGGACACTGGGTTCTCCTAATTGTGAAGCTTAGTAATAGAATGAGCCATAAGAAAAACATATATAGATCCACCTGAAAATGGAAATA
Organism: Alexandromys fortis; assembly: GCF_014885135.2. Lineage (NCBI taxonomy): Eukaryota > Metazoa > Chordata > Mammalia > Rodentia > Cricetidae > Alexandromys > Alexandromys fortis. Next base: position 4,138,488 of record NW_026067958.1, on the reverse strand, counting down.
GACAAGATTGTCTCACAAAAGTGGGAGCAAAGGGAAGGTGGAAGAAGAAGAGGAGGAGGGGAGAAAGGGAGGGGTGAGGAGAACCTGAGGGCATGGGATAGTCGAGAAAGACAGATATGAGAGCAAGGAAAGAGATATCTTCATTGAGGAAGCCATTATAGGGTTACCAAGAAATCTGGCTCTAGAGAAATTCCCAGGAATCCACAAGGATGACCCCACCTAAGACCCTAAGCAATAGAGGAGAGGGGGCCCAATCTTGACTTGTCCTGTAGTCAGACTGATATTACCATAGAACCTTTATTCAGCAAATGATGGAAACAGAGGCAGAGACCTGCATCAGAGCATTGGACTGAGATCCCAAAGTCCAGTCCAAGAGTGGGATGAGTGAGAATATGAGCAAAGAGGTCAAGACCATGATGGGTACACCCATTGAAACAGTGTACCTGAGCTAATAGGAACTCACCAACTCCAGCTGGATTGGGAAGGAGCAAGCACAGGATCAAACTAGTTCCTCTGAATGTGGTTGACAGTTGCATGGCTGGGGCAGACTGAGGGGCCACTGGCCATGGCACCAGGATTTATCCCTACTGCATGGCCTGGCTTTTTGGGAACCTATTCTATTTGAATAATAGGTAGGGAGAGCCTTGGACCTTTCCCAAAGCAATGTACCTTACCCTCTCTTAGGAGTTTGATAGGGATGGGGTAGGAGGGTGTGTGGAGGGAATAGGAGGAGAAGAGGGACTGGGAACTTGGATTGGTATATATAATGAAAAAAGATAGTTTGTTTCTTTTTTTAAGTAAGTAAATAAAAGGGGGGAAAAGCTCAAGACGCCACCTCTGGGCAAACCTGAGGAATCTAGGTGGTTGATTGTTGTGGGACCTGCGGGTTGCATTCCGCCACCCAGCTCCTGCCACCGGCTAGCTTTACCCAAAATAACAACACATAAATTGTATTCTTTTAAACACTGCTTGGCCCATTAGCTCTAGCCCTTACTGGCTAATTCTGATATACCGATCAACGCATCTCTAATAAGCACCGGTCTTATGGGGAAAGATTCAGCATGTCTGACCTGGCGGCTTGCTTCATTGCGTCTGCCTGGGAGAGGGGAGCATGGCCTCTGAGCTTACTTCCTCTTCCTCCCAGCATTCTGTTCTGTTTACTCCTCCCACCTATGTTTTAACCTATGAGGGCCAAGCAGTTTCTTTATTATAATTAACCAATGACCTTCCTCCATCAGTTGATCACTGCACCCCCATCTAAAGTCAGGCTGAAAGATGATCCGGAAGTCTAGCAGCCTTGCCAATGCACAGTCCCTTCATGCTTAGGACGCTCAGAGAAAAAGCAGGGAGCCATCCTGGTGCTACCAGGGCTGCTGGAGAAAGACAGGGTTACTGCTATCAGCGATCTGGGCTCTGAGAACACACAGTATGTGGACAGGAGGAGTGTGGCCCCAGAAGAACCAGAAAGCAAGCCTGGGGTTATCTGTGCAGCTAGACAGAGTCTGGCTTAACCTTTTCACCCCAAAGCCAGTTTGCATTTGTTCCAGAAGAGCTGACTTGCTTGATTTGATGACTGCCTTGAATTCTATGCTTCAATTTCCCCAAACTTCACAGCTATCTAAACAGTGCTTAGTTTTCAATGATGAACGCTGACTTAACTTCCTGAATCCCATGAATGTAGCTATCTTTGCCTCCACTGATCTATAATAGATAGTTCATCAGTAAATATTTGAGATGCGACTACATGCTGGCACTATACTGAGCCTGGTGTAAAAGATCCAGTTAAATAGGCAAAATTTCTAACCTCTTAAGCACTAGAACATGGACATGTACAGAGAGCTTTGGACTGTGACAACTCCCCAGAAGAAATAAGCCAACTGCTAAGAAGCAGAGGAGCTGGGCAGTGCTGTGAATGTTAGGTAGGGTTAGAAGATCACTCCTGAAGCAGTTTAGATGAATTTTGGGAGCTAAAAAGAGCTGGCTATGCAGTGATCTAGGAGAGTTCAGTTCAAAAGCAAAGGCAGAAAGCACCACAGCCCATTCCCCAAAGCAGGATTTTCTGGTGTGGCTTAGTGGGCAAGGGGCGGGGATGGTGAGTGCTGTTCTCCGGGAAGAGGAACAGGTTTGGGCATCTTCCAAGGACAAGGCAAGGGTCTAAGCAAAGGAATGTGAGCTTGGGTGTGTTTTCCTAAAGGGATTTCTCTAGTTCTGTTGTTGAGAATGTAATGTTGAGAGAGGGCATGAGATCAAACCGAGGGATGGGTGTTGGGAGGGACTTTGTGGATCTCAGGGAACAGAATGCTTGAGACAGACTTTGCAGAGATGGGAGCTGTGCCCACTGTAGTGGTGTAGGGACTGAGCCCACCGTAGCATTGCTTTTAACATGTTTTAGTTTCACCCATGTGAGGTAAATGCAGAGGATGGGCCTCATCTTCCTTGCATCTTGCACATGCCTAGTGTAGTCAAGGGATATATGATTCAAGGACTGACTGTATGTCAGGCGCAGTGACCACGTGGTTGTGTCAAGTCTTTGTCTGAGGAGAGAACAGGTAATTAGGGGAAAAAAAACCCTCTTTTTAAATGGAATTTGAATACTTCCATAGGTCCAGCTGATTATCTAAAAGGACACTTATAATCCAAGTCCTTTGGAAGCTGAGACAGGAGGATTGCCATGAGTTCAAGGTCAATCTGAGCTATACAGGGGGAAACCCTATTTTTTTTAAAGGTGCCTTAGGCAGTATCCTATTGTTATGGAGAGATATTATGACCATGACAATTCCTATAAAAGATAGCATTTAATTGGGGTTGACTTACACTTCAGACATGTATATTATCATGATAGGGAACATGGCAGCATGGAGATAGACCTGGTGCTGGGGAGTAGCTGCGAGTTCTACATCAGGATCCATAGGCTAAGAGAGACACTGGGCCTGTCTTGGTTTCTGAAACCCCAGAGCCTACCTTCAGTGACACATTTACTCCAATTAGGTCACACCTACTTCAACAAGGCCACACCTCCTAATCCCTGTCAAGTAGCACCATCCCTAATGACCAAACATTTCAGTATATGAGCCTATGGGGGCCACTGTATTCAAAACAACACAAAAACCGAGCAAGAAAACATGGATTTGAGATGGAAGACAGATATGTTGACCTTGCAGCTGTCTGTACCCTGCCTTCAGGACTCACCAAGCACAAGTCAGAAGGACTTAGCAGTCACCTGACTCAGAGCTACGGTTTGTGTTCCGTTCAGCCATACTCTGTCATTCATGATACCATAACATACATGTGACATTTTAATCTTTTCCAAACCTTTATTCTCCACCAGTCTTCAACTCACAGGAATATATTCATAACTGACTCAAGTCAAACATCTTTTGGAAAAGCCTTCTCATTAAAAATGTGTCCCATAAACAGTACTATCAGTGAAGGACGCATGTCTGTACAGACACAAAAAGCCAGAAAAGTCCTTGAAACCTACACGCTTCGCTCATCCCTGCAGGATGTTTTATATTTCACAAATCAAAAAATGATTTAAGCTCTTTTTAGTACATTTTTTTCATAGTTCAATAGATCTGGTTCCTTAAATCTGAAGGAACAGGCATTTTTCTCTAAAACACGAATACTTCAAGTGACTTTACAAAATACAGCCTTAGGGCAGAGAAATCTTTGTTTGAGTAGAAGAGATTGCTGCATTTCCTAGATAAAAAGCCCCATTCCCAGAAATATTTTATTGAATTTCATGTGTATATTTTGCCACAAGAAAATGTCAGCGTTCAAATACTAGTCCCCTTTTTCACAATAATTACACTGTACACGATCAGCTGGGTTACCCACAGCCCATCTTTGGGAGATGTATACAGGGTGCTATGCTCTAGCTCATATTTGTCTTTGGTGAGGTAATGAGACAGCAATAAAGTTTATGTTCTCATAACACACAGGAATGGTATTTTGTACTCAGCAGTGAACATAAAAAATAACTATCGGTAGAAACAAACTACACAACATACTACTCTTGGTATACGTTAATGTGTCACTGAAAATTAGTGCAAAGTCCACTGTATATGGAATTTGAATATTTACATTACAGGAACTCATACAGAAATCATTACTAAAATGTATCATACCTGAAATGATTGTAAAATAGATTTTGGTGGTTAGCTATTAGACCACCTCATTTTCAATCTGTGTGCAGAGAGGGATTATACCTCTGCATTTCTCCAACCAGAATTTTCCCCATACAACTTAAAAATTCAAAATTATAATGAAGAAACATTACTGCACAGTGGGGACTTAAAACTTATGCTATTTTTCTTTTGACAGTATTTCATATTTACTAATAAAATATCTCACAACACACCACAACAAGGACATTTGCTTTAAGTACAAAGACTAAGACAAAAATATTTTGAAAAAAATTTTTGTAGGTACATAGAAAGAACAAGATCCATAGATTTGCAGAAAAAATTATTGGTAAAGATGTGCATAAGTATATTTCCATCTACATATACTTTTCTTCTCTGGCCACATAATTGTAAAAATCTATTATACCATGAAAGGAATGTCAAATAACTTAAACTGCTATGTTTTCATTGTTCAATTATAGCAGTTATTAATAGTTCACATAAACTCTTTTGAAAGATAGATTTTAAAAATTTTTGGTTTTGACCACCCTAAAGCACTATAAATAAAATCACAGGCCAGGGCTGAAGAGGCAGCTCAGTGGTTTTGAGTACATACTGTTCTTATAAACGACCCAAGTTCAGTTCCCAGCCCCCATGCATGGATCAGCCTCCTGTAACTCCAGCTGTAGGGAATCCAGTGCCCTCTTCTGACCTCTGGGGGCTCTGTGCACAACATGCACCTACCCCCAACAATTAAAAAAAAATTAAAAAAAAAACTTCTGCCAAAAGGAAATTTAAGCAAAATAAAAATTTTAATATGAAAACTCAAAATTCTTTCTCTGAGCATCTGCAGTCCTCATGGACAACAGAACAGCTGACCTATCAACCCTGCACAGCTGAGTCAGGATCCATTGCTTTATATAAACTGATAAAATCTGTCCTGAGCAAGGCCCAGGGCTCATCAATCTAGGACTTGATGGCTATGTAAAAATTTGTGAATGAATGCAGCCCACCCAAATCAAGACAAACTGATTGATCAGCAACATTCAAACAGAATTTTATTTCCACTTTCATCAATTCTAAATATTTCTCCAGCCAAGACCTTTAGCCAGTGTCTGGGATCACTTTGATGGTTGCTCAGTCCTTCCTCCACCTTTTATGTGACATGCAGACTTGTGTTTCTGGTGAGTTGTTTTGTTTTCTTAATTTATTTATGGATCATTTTCCCTTTGACCATCTTTCTTTCACACCTGAACATTTTTTCCTCTTTCTCTTCTGAGTGCCCATGTGGGATTCCTGTTGGTCCCGGATCCCCAAGCGCTCATTCCTACCTCACTCTCCAGTTTATCTATTTTCCACGTCCTTTCTTTTTCTAGCACAAATAAATTCCACAGAGAATCATGGCAAATGGTGGGAACCATACAAAAATCACAAAGCAGAGGATAATGTAAACTCTCCTCATTAATACATTTAGTGAAGTCAAATATACAAATGAAAATTGAGACCTCAAGCCAACTGAAAAGTTAGTAAAGTGAATTAAATATATAGGACAAGATAGTTATCCCAACTGAAGTTAGACAAAAGAGTTAATGTCTTTCCATCTGTGATGATAAATAATTAAAACACCATTATGGCAGTGCTGGGCTTGTTTTGGCTGTCACTCACTGTACTCTCCTGTGTCTTAGACTGTCAGTTAAAACGGATGATGGCTCAGATGATAAAGTACTTGTACTCATATATGAGGATGATCCCCATGACCAGGTATGTATGGCTGGCCCTTCACTAGGTACCAGCAGAACATCCTTAGGAAGAGCAGACAAGCTGGATTAACCACATTGGGGAACTCTGGGTTCAAATGAGACACAACCTCAATGAATACAGAGGAGCGTGATTGAGGAAGACACCTGATACCAGACTCAAGACTCCACATCACGTGCACTCACATGCACACATACTTGCTTACACCCATGTACACCCTATGCCTAGGAGCAGGGAGTTAAATACAACCTTTAGCCGGCTTTGAGAACAGGTTGCTCTCTCTCTCCAGCTCCCTCATCATTATCCTTAGACATTAGCTAGGGCTCCATCTAACCTTTTATTCTAGGGGTCATATTTAGCTAGAAGAAAGTTTGTATCAACTTATCAAGTAAAACTTGGTAACATGGCAAAAAATGGTTTCTGGAGAATTCAATATATCTATTTTTGTTCTCTTTGTTCATTAACTTTATTATCCATAGAAAACAGGGCAGAGGCTGCAGAGATAGTCTAGTTGGTAAGGTACTTGCCATGGAAGCAAGAGGACTTGAGCTCAAACCCCAGAGCCCATGAATAAAAGTTGGGCATAAAGCCGGGCGGTGGTGGTGGCGCACGCCTTTAATCCCAGCACTCGGGAGGCAGAGGCAGGCGGATCTCTGTGAGTTCGAGACCAGCCTGGTCTACAGAGCTAGTTCCAGGACAGGCTCCAAAGCCACAGAAAAACCCTGTCTTGAAAAACCAAAAAAAAAAAAAAAAAAAAAAAAAGTTGGGCATAGTGATACTTGCTTGTAATCCTAGTGTTGGGGAGATAGAGAAAGATCCCAGCCAACAGCATGGCCTACTCGGTGAGCTCTAGGCCAGTAAGGGATCCTGTCCCCCCCCCCCCTTTCTCAAAAAAAAAAAAAAAAAAAAAAAAAAAAAAAGAAAAAAAAAAAAAAAAAAAAACCAAACGAAAACAAAAAAACAAAACAGAAAATCCACAGAAACCAAAGATAGGTGATGGAGAGATAGCTTTAGGAGTTAAAAGGCATGCTGTACAAGCATGGGGACCATATCTGAGCATCATGTGCACATCTGTAACCCTAGCAACCAAAGCTGACACTGGGCTTAGATAGATCTGACCCTCCACCAGCCTTTTTGTCTGAAACCCAAGTTTCTCTTTGGCTGTTTCCACTCCCTATATGAAGGTCTCCTGGCAGACATCTCATGGCACTGGCAATTCTGGTATCTTTGTTTCACCTTGGCAATCAAGACTTCGCTTTCCCAACCTGTACAAGGGTCTCTTCACCTCTCAGGGCCTGCTCACTGGCTGTAGCACAGTCCCACTTCACCTGCCTCAGCAGCTCTCTGAAAAGGTGGGGGAAGAATCCATGGCCCCTTCATGCTTGCATCTTTCATGCCTCCAAAACCAGTACCTCATGGATGCAAATGCTAAGTATGGCTGCCAGAGTGGGATGGACACTGACCCTCCAGAATCATGTTGTTGTTGTTGTTTGGGGGCTCTTAGGCCTTTGTCTTTCACAGGTTGAAAGCTTAGCTGGTTGGAGTCTTTTCCTGAGAACACACATCCATTATTTCAGTATTTAATGGCACTAATCTTAACTATTTATCACAGCCTCTCTTCCAGCACATGCCTTGACTGTAACAGTAAGCTTCCCAGTTCCTTTTTCCCCTTCAAACTGTACATTATATATGTATTTTTCTCTCTGAACTGTCCATTATATATGTATTTTTCCTCTCTAAGCTGTTATATATGTATTTTTCTCTCTGAACTGTCCATTATATATATATTTTCTTCTCCAAACTGTATATTATATATGTATTTTTCTCTACAAACTGTACGTTATGCTTATATTTTTTCCTCTCTGAACTGTACATTATGTATGTATTTTTCTGCCCCATAAGCTTGCTTTCACTGTAAATCTGCAAAAGGAAAATCAGCAACAACCATGTTGCAGATTCAATGTTATGTTTTGGCATTTCCTCTACCAAAGAGATTAGTCTATTGTGTTTCAATTTAGCCTCAAAAAAGTTCTCAGAACATTGACAAAATGTAGCCAGATTCTTTGCCAAAACATCCCACAAATAGCTTCTAGCCTGGCTGATGCTGAAGTCCCTGTTTGCCTCTGAGACCTATTGAGCCCCACACAGCTCCACAGTCTGCACCACTCTTCTTACTAGAACAGCCCAGTAAGCTCTGATTATAGTACCTAACCTTCCAAGGAAAAATTCTAGGCTAACCATCATGGGATTGTTCTAGACAAAATTGTTTAATAATGGCAATGTTGCTATATGGTCTAGCATAACATTGGGACCAGATATTTGAATCACTAAATTTCTTCAGATGTTAAGAGTATAGCTTTCAATTGAACTTATAATCAACCCCAAGTGTAGTAACCCTAATTGTAGAAACAAAGCGTGGATAAATGAAACTCACAAAGATTTAAGAGGTCACATTCAAATTCTTGACTTAAGCATTTAGCTAAGTAAAGATCTTCATAAGCAGGGGTGCTGTCCTGGATATTTTCTAAGCAGGCACAAACACCTTAGAACTAATTTTAAAAATTTAATTTACATTATTTAAGCTTGCTGATAATTTCATGAATAATTTATCAACATATTATAAGACCTCAGTAATAACCATTAGATAAAAAAGAATCCATGTGCTTAAGCCAATGTCAGGTGCCCTCTCGTGATGTACATTATACTGGTAAGTAGTTATTTCTGCTTGAGCTCCCTGAGGTCTCTGTAAGCAGGGCTCCCTCCACCCAATTTTCTCAGATTGTCCTTTAAGGTCACCTCTGGTCTGGGGATGGGTTGTTCCCAGCTGTGACACAGAGGGAAGCGAATTGTAAATCAGCCCAAGAGTGAACACACTGTGTCCTTGAGAACAGGCAGAAAGTGAAATGTTTCCAAGAGATGTTAGCATTGCTCATCCCACGATAGACCAGAGGCTGCAGTGGGAATGGAGCCAGCAGTTCAGCCATTGGAAGTTCATCCACGGAGAGAGAGCTAACCAGTCAGTCCAGCTGACTGCTCAACTTTCCCAGTCAGGTTCACAGGGATGACATCAGAGCCAGTGTGGTGATGTTATTTCTATCTGTAGCTATGTGTTCTCTTCTGTGGAGGTCTCCTCAGAAGGGTCGTTCTGCTCCACCTGCACATCTGTAGACACTCCAGCTGACTGACTTCACAGGGCTTCTCCAGATGGTTTCTAATAGCTATCAATAAGCCTCCAATGTAATGCTATTACCAGCTTGGTGTTATTTATTCTTTTACTTGAAAGCTTGCCCCAGGAGGAAACTCCTGTTTCTGAGATTCTCTGTCCTAACTTCTGTTGCTGCTACAGTGGGACTTACCCAGTGTATTCTTGCTGGACTTTTATGAGCACCCAATTTGACGATGCTTTGCTATCTCTTTAACCATGATGCATGCATCCATCCCTTATTATTTATTATTTCACTTGGGCTTGCTATGTAATTAATAAACTCACTTGTTCACGACCCCAAGCGTGCCTGTTGTAGATCATTCTCAAGGCGACACAGAAGAGCAGTCTTCACAAATGTCTCAGGTGGCCCCGCCTCTGGTACTCTGTACAATACTTGTTAACCCAGAGACTGTTTCCACCAAGCCATACTTCAGTTTATTTAAGCAACAGTCACACGTAGAATATTACTATTAAAAGGAAAATGGAGCTGGTAGACAGCTCAGGGGGTAGAGGTGCTCCTTGCACAAGCCTAATGACCTGAGTTCAATTTCAGAGTCCACAAAGGGATAGAAAGAAAGAACCAATTCCACAGAATTGTCCTCTACCCATCACATGTGTTCCATGACATGCAATGCCCACCCCTCCACCATGTATACAGACTCAATAATAACAACTATTTTTAGTTAAAACAAGAAAGGGAATCATAAAAAGCTTCAGGAATACTGCATCTAAAAGTCATTTAATGACTGGACTATATTATTGAGCTTTTTAATTTTCATTTTTAGTCCATTATGAGTAAATGGTAAAACAATAAAGCACTTTCTCCTAAAACCAAGATGAAAGCCTGCAGAAGCAAAATATACATGATAATATAGAATTCAATAATAAAGATCCCATCGCTGCTGGAACCAGATCTTTTCTTATGAGAACTGATACCCTTGCAAAATGGCCAGGAAAGGGAAGAGTTACTCTTTCTTGCCTTGAAGGCAGCTCTCTAAACTGGGCCAGCACACAAAGTGAAATGACAACCTTGCTAAACGCAGTATGCACTTCGTGTATTAAGTGCCTGTCTTACATAAGGCAGCAGGCAGAAATTCACCCCACTTATAGTGGTGGTTAAGGGTCAACAGACAGACCTGAGAGTCTTGTGATTTGGGAAATGATTGGTTGTGTTGATCTTGCCATTGTTCGTTCATAATAATGTCACCCCAGGTATATTGTGGTCCCACAGACTGAGCTGTAGGAGTTAGGAGTGGCTTCTCTGGGTGCCACTAGAAGATACACCCACGGGGCCTCCAAAGGCAAGGAAACCCTTTTCTTCTTCATCAGTGAAACAGATGCGCAGCCCGCTGTGCTCAGAGCTATTGACCAAGTGAAATAACTCTGGGTTTGCAACCATTTTAACCATTCACAATAAGCAGTCCCAGATCCCTTTTTCACGGTGAGGTGAAGAGAACCAAATCCTGACATAAGAAAGGAAGACTTACAGGTTGAAAGCAGTTTTGACACGAGGAAAGGGAGACCATGGAGATAAACGAAAGCGTTGCCTTAAGGCCACAGGGATCAGCAGCAGTTGCTGGCATACCCTTGACATGTAGCATGCAATGCGAGGCAAAGCACAGGAAAACCAAATCAAGACTGCTTTTGTGGGCAGATGATGGAGGTGGTGTTTGACACAATGGCTACACCATTCACCTCTGAGGGACAAGACCAGTTGCCTTCCTCCTGAGCAGTGGCTGGATTTACTTACCTCACCGTAAGCCTTGGGAGCAGGATTGGGGGGGGGGGCTTCAAGAGTCATTCTCAATACCAGGAGCGGGCTAGAGGGAGCACAGTCTCCCCTGGAGTTCTGTCTGACATGGACCTGGCAAAGTCCAGTACCTCCTGTGGAAACCTCTTTCTCTCCCTTTGTCTCTGCCTCCCCCCATTCTCCCTTCTCCCTCAGATGCGAATTGTAACTTATCTTTCCTGTAGCCTAGTAGTACGGGTCTGGGCAAGGAGCACCCTTTAAAACCACCCCACATCTGCTCTCAGAGCGTGGAGAAACCACCGTGCTGCTGGGGTAGCTGGGAAGTGGCTGGCAAAGGTTCTGCTGTGCCGTGCCTGGGCTTGGCTTTTAAAGGCCCCGTGCCTGTCTAGATAAAGCTGGACAGACCCTTCTGTATTCACAGACCAGAAAGTCTGTCTACAGCCTTGCTGGCTCCTGCCATTCAATAGCCCTGGTGCCTTCCCTATGCAGCTTTTGTTGTTATGCTGGTGGTGGTCTTCCGTGGTGGTGCTGGTGATGGTACTGGGGATCAAACTGAGGGATTTATACATGGTAGGCAAATGTTCTATCACTGTACTATATGCCCAGTTTCACTTTGCAAACCTCGTGTGGTGGTTTGAAGAAGTATGGCCCCCATGGACTCACGCATTTGAAGGATTGGCTCATAAGGGGTGGCACTATTAAGAGGTGTGGCCTTGTTGGAGGAAGTGTGTCACTGTCAAAGCGGGCTTTGAGGTCTCATGTATGCTCAAGCCGTACCTAGTGGGACAGTTCACTTCCTCTTGCCTATGGATCAAGAACCCTAAGTTCCTTCTCCAGCACCATGTCTGCCAATATGCCACCATACTCCCTGCCGTGAAGATAACGGACTAAACCTCTGAAACTGTAAACTGCCCCCAGTTAAATGTTTTCCTTTATAAGAGTTGCTGTGATCATGGTGTCTCTTCATAGCAGTAGAAACCCTAATACATCTCAGCTCTGTATTTCTAACATGCTTCATTCCTGTAATCTAAAACCATTCTTTATTTCTCCTTTCAGTTTATGAGATGTCAAGCACTTGTATCCCCTCTATGTGCTGGTTAAGTTTTTTTTTTTTTTGTATGTGTGTGTGTGTGTGTGTGTACTTCTGTGTGCCTGTGTGTGAGTATGTGCGTGTGAGAGCAGGTGCTCATGGAGGACAAAGGCAGCTGATGCCCTGGAGCTGGAGTTACAGGGAGTTTACCCAACATTGGCGCCTGTGGAGCACTACTGTTGAGCCCCCTACACGAGAGTCTTAGCTGCTAAGAAGCCACAGCTCTTGAATCTCTGTTCGAGTCCACCTTGTGAGGCAACCCCAACCTGTCTGTTTCCACAGAAGCCCTGTGACTTATAAAGACATCTCCTCTTTCCTTTTACTTCAGAAACACAGGTATGCTCATGAAACTCGCACACTCAAACAACCTTGCCTTACTGTCTGAAGGCTAATTGTCCCCCCTTTTTAGGTCACTTGCCAAAGACTGGTGGCAGTTAGAGGGAATGCAAGCAGAGGGGAGAGAGTGTTTCTCCTGGGCGGCAGGGGCCTGCAGCTTCGAGGTCCAGGCAGTTTCTGAAGTAGTCTGGGGTACCTCACAGATGCCGCATGGCTGGGGCTGCATATGGACTGCAAGTCTGGTTTCAGCACAATTCTGCCTGAGAAAGAGGAGACCACCTGCGGGGCAAATGAGCCCCAGGAATCACCATTCCACCAGCGTTCTTGCAGATGGCCCTGATTTGGAAAAGGTATGCAGAAAATCTTTGAAAGACAGCTGCTGTTCTGTACAGCATTTGGAAGTCTGTGCCACACCATCCTGTGTCGGTTTTTATTAAAGCAGCATCATTTGCTCCCCTCAAAGTCCAGCTCTCCTTTCTTCTCATTAAAACAATTATTAGATCCTAATTTCAGGTTATTCGTTTCCCTTTCATACTTCTCAAGTACAGTTAGCTATCAAGTCCTGGGATGTCCTCGTTCCCATTCTCATGTCACTATTTAATGTAAACCTTATTGCTCCTTACACCTTGTCTGATCTATTATGTTATAATCCCTATATTTAAATGGATTCCTTGACGTCTACTGTGCGTGAGTGCCGAGTCCATGCATGTCCCCCTTTATTTACACACGGGTGCCTTTCCTGGCTCACCATGATCTTCACATGGTAACAAACTACATAATTAACTCATTACCTTAATTTGTATTTCCTTCCATTAGAGATTAATTTAGTGGCTATGGTGCACTGTGCATCATCCTTGGCTCAAGAGAGACAGAAGCAAACACCAGACCTATGTTTTCCTTGCCTTTTACGGAAGAGTTAATGTTAGAGATCAATGTTCAGAAAGATCTAGCTATAGAAGTGTGTTATAACTTGGGGTGAAAGCACAGTCAGTAAAGTGCACTGTATACAGAATGGTCCCCATACTCTCATAAAAGCCAGGCAAAGCAGAGTAGGGTGTCTGCAGTCCCAGCACTGTGAGGGCAGAGACACGACAGTTTCTGGGGATGGGTGGCCAGTCAGTCTAGCTGAGTCAGTGAGTTCCTGCTTCAGAAAATAAGGTGGAGGTCAGGTGGTGGTGCACACCTTTAACCCCAGAACTTTGCAGGCAGAGTCAGGCTGATCTCTGTGAGTTTGAGACCAGCCTTGTCAGTTAGGGCTACTTAGAGAAATCCTGTTTCACCACCTCCACAAAATAACAGAAAAAGAAAGAAAGAGAAAATATGAGGTAAATTGAATAAGACACCTGACACTGACCTCTGGCTTCTTGCATGAATACACACACTTGGCACAAGAAGCAAACTTAATGCCTAGGTTCCTAGGAGGGATTCCCCCAAAATACATTTCAGCTGAGATGACAAAGGAGTACCATGTGAGTAAAGGGTCTGCACCCTTAAGGAGCATGGTGTGGAAAAGATTCACACATGGGGGGAAGAAGACTGATGTGCCTGGGTGCAGGGGGAGTCGTTGAAGCATAGGAGAGGTCAAAGGCAGGAAGGTCACCAGGGCCAGACTGTGCTGAGACTCCTAAGAAGTGTTGAGGAATTTGGGTTTTATTATAAAAGCAATGGGGAAATCACAGCAGGTCTGGAGCACAGGAATGCAATAATCTATTATGTTTCAAAAACTGCAAAATGTAGAAGGCTTGAAGCAAAGCTCGCTGGATGAAAAATGGGAGAGCTGTGTAGGCAAGAGCCAGTGTTGGCTGTGATCATGGTGGGGTCCGTGACACGGCCAGAAAAAGAAAAGAGACCCAGATTCAAGAGAGAAGGACGTTGAGGTTTAGAGATCTTCACCAGGGGAGCGAGGCAGAGGGAAGGGGCACACAGGAGTATTCGGATGCCCAGGCGTTCATCACTAACAATAGGGGAGACTGATGTGGACCTCAGAAAACAAAGGACAGAAGAGGGACTGAAACCCAGAGCTTAGTGAGGGTGCGGGGTCCAGCACAGCTCTTTCTGAGAGGGCGGAGTGAAGATGAGCAGTGTTGTCTCGTTCCTGTAAACTTGGAAGTCAGTGAGAAGGCTCTGAGCTCTGCTCTCTCTAGCCTGGCCAGGGTGTGCTGTGTAACTTAATGTGGTCATACTGACCAGTACCAAGAACAGCCCAAAGAAATAAGGTCCTTTGTTTTTTAGCTCTGCAGAACCGAAAAACATCTCCTGACTAAGAGATTAGTGTCAAATACATAACATCTGGCCCACCTGCTGTGAGACAGCACCAGTTATTCTGGGAAAAGCCAGTTTTGCCCCCCTTAAATTAATTCCTGGCAAGGTGGGCTTCTCATTGAGCTGGCTTCTTGGGTAAAGGTCCCTTGCTACAGAACCTTGTCACAAGTTAGTTGGCCTGCTGTGTGGCGAGCGGGCAGACTTGGGTCCCACAACAACAGCACTTGTCCTGGAATTCCTGAGAGGTGCCAATGTGAGACATACACTTGGCATTGACTGACCCATTTGGTAACTGAGACCATGGAGGTAGAGGTGGAGAAGGAAGAGACAGTGGTCATGGCCTGGGCCTGAGCCTTGAGGAACAGCAATGTGGAAAGTTGAGTAGAGAAGAGAGACCTCGCAGAGGAAAGGCCAACATGGTATTGAGAAAGCTAAGGGGAGAATCTGCTCTAAGTAGGGCGGGATGGGTGAGTGTGGGGGGGTGGCCCTGCATTGGGTGAAGGAAGGCAAGCTGTGGATTATTAAATCACTGATGGCCATTATAATAATTTGTTATCTTAGGGTTACTATTGCTGTGATTAAACACCATGACCAAGAGCAACATGGGGAGGAAAGGGTTTATTTCCCTCACAATTCCATGTAATAGTTTATTGTCAAAAGCAGCAAGGGCAGCGACTCAAGCAGGGTAAGAACCTGGAGGCAGGAGCTTATGCACAGGGCCAGTGAGGGGTGATGTTTCTTAGCTTGACCCAGATGGCTTGCTCAACCTGCTTCTTAGAGACCCTGGGATGGCCATCCCAGGGATGGTACTGCCCACAATGTGCTGGGCCCTTCCCCACCAGTCACTAATAAGAAAACACTCTACAGGCTTGTCTGCAGCCTGATCTTACAGAGACATTTTCTCAGTTGAGGTTTCCTCCTCCCAGATGACTCTAGCCTGTATCAAGCTGACATTAAACTATCCAGCACATTCGTCAGAAGTCTCTCAGTTGGTACTCTGCTCTGAGGCCCCCTCACATGCTGCCTTATTTTCATTTTGTGGTGCTGAGCGTTGACCCCAAGGCTTTCCATGCTAGGTAAGTACTCTAACAGCCTCAGCTGATATGTGAAGACATTGTATATAAATAGCTTCACTCTTCACTACAGAATATTCAGGCTCTGACAGAGTCATGCATTTTCCACTGCATTCTATCACCCCGGATTTCTTCATGCTAGCCCACTGTAATTCTGTCTGGTGCTGTGCTTTCCACAGCTAGCACCGCTTCCCACCCCACTAGAATGTTATAATTTAAGTCACACAGTATGTAACATCTTGGACCAGGCTCTTCCATTTCAAGAAAAATATTTGAAAATCATTCTTGCTATTGCATAAGACAACAGCTCATCGCCTTTTGTGATTAGATGGTGTTTCATTGTGTGGTCATAGCCAGAATTTGTCCATCGGGAGACTGATGATCAAGTTGGCTATTATTTATTTCTGTTGATCATGAAGGGAGCTATTTAGAAGATTTGCATGTAGGTTTAGCCTAAATATAAGGTCCTTTCTCTTGGGGGTGGGAAGCAGCTTTTGGAATTCAATGGGTGAACCTTTCCAAGGCTGCATTTGACCTTCATTTGGCTTCTCCTGGCACAGGGGATTAGCTCAGCCCTTTCAGACTCCTTGGCCCCTCTAGATAGCCTCATAATGCCGTCATGCACAAACTGATTTTACATATCTAGTGATGGTGAAGCATCTGCTAGGAAGTAGTAAAACTATACATTTAACAGCTTGTTCATTTTTATCCCAGAGGGATGTTTTGCCTCATTTTCCATAAAAACACCCTTGTAATGTTCAAATTTGATCTTACGTGATACTCACCAATTGGGGCACCCAAGAGTCTCTAGGCCATAAGCTTGGTGGCCAGTGACATGGTCATGAAAATTCCCTTAGTGTTGAGCATTTGGGGGATTTTTAAACTAGCTTGATAGCATAAACATGTTTCCTTGGTAGTGATCCTGACATTGACCCCTAATAATTAGAGACACTTGTGGATTTCCTCTGACTTATTAATGAGTAAAACAGACTATCTTCTTTGTATATTAAAAAAATGGTTGTGAAAATAGTGACATAAAATAAACCAGCATTTATCTTAATCATAATGATGAGGCTGTAAGTTGGTGGGCATCTTATTTAGGAAGTTATGTATGGTTTTAAGGCTTTCAGTAAAATACCTGAAATGACTGTAGGCAATCATTCAGTTCCATAAAACCTCATCCTGACACCTTGCAGAGCACTTTGTACCAGGACAGATAATAACACACTTAGCTATGGGATTTCAGAGCTAGTACTGTAAAAATGTGTAGAACACATAAATGCTTCGTGGAATGGCTCTGTACAGAGGAGCATACTGCAGCGATATTATCTTAGTATCCATGCAAACACTAGGGATTTTAAGTCAGAAACATAATTTTTCAGTTTTGGAAAGGACTTTGAGAAGGTCTTAATCTGGCAGAAAAAGAAAAGAATTCTGTAGGAAGAAACCTGGGCTGTGAATACTGAAATAGCCTAAAAGTTTTAGTGACCTTTGCCTCTTATTCCCTCATTGGTGATACATACGATACGCCAGATGCCCCTTTGAGAAGGTCTTATTATCCCTAGGCCTAAGATTGTTGTCAACAGGTCTGTGATTAGAAAGCTACTCCTGGATTTTGGCTTTGATCCACTTCTTCAGGGAAAGCACTCTGCTAGGGCCTGGAATCCCCTGTGGATTGGACCAGTCCTCCCAGGCAACGTGCTCATGACCTTCCCCCACACATGTTGTTGGGGAGGAGCCTCAAAGAGAAAACTGATCCACTGTGGTGTGAGTCATTGATAATCCAGAGAAGGGAAGGTTAGTCATTTGGAGAGCTGAATGATGTATATGGAAAAGCTTCTAAGCTCCCAGGCCCCAGAAAATGAGTGGCATCTCTCTAGGGAGGCAGAGGAGAGAGCAAGGTGAAGGTACAGAGGTTGGGATGTGCTAAACAAGAAGTAGAGAAATGTGGGAGTGGAAATGGCTCCCAAAGCAGGGCAGGAAGACAGCCTTACATGTACCAACATCACTGACTTTCTGGCTATCATTCTTGCTCTAGTTGGCTTCCTTTACTGTATCAAATACTGGAGATACTCATCTTACTCAGGGAAGATTTTGATTCCTATCTGTACAGGTTTGAGTTCATGGCTGGATAGTTCTGTTGCTTTGAGGGCTGCAGGAAGAAACTGTCACAGAAAAGATCATTCAGTGAGCATGATAAGGGGCTCACTTCATGGCTTAGAAATCGCCAGGCAAAAGTTGGGAGCATGGGGGTGGGGGTGGGGTGAGGGGAAGAGGAGAGAGAAGGGAGAAGGGGAGGATTGGGTAGAGCTGGGGGGAGTGGGATGGTTGAGATGGAGGAAGGATGGATATGGGATCAGGGAAGAAGATATCTTAATTAAGGGAGCCATTTTGGGGTTGGCAAGAGGCTTGGTTCTAGAGGGGTTCTTAGGTGTCCACGGGGATGTCCCCAGCTAGGACCCTGGGCAGTGGAGGAGAGGGTGCCTGAACTGGCCTTGTCCCGTAGTAAGACCGATGACTATCTTGAATATCACCATAGAACCTTCATCCAGTGACAGATGGAGACAAGGACCGATATCAGAGCACTGGACTGAGCTCCCAAGGTCCAGTTGAAGAACAGAAGGAGGGAGAATATGAGCAGGGAAGTCAGGACCGCGAGGGGTTGGTCCACCCACTGAGACAGTGTGTTTGATCTAATGGGAGCTCACCAAAGCCAGCTGGACTGGCACTGAATGAGCATGGGATCAAACTGGACCCTCTGAATGTGGCTGACATTTGGGGCAGACTGAGAAGCCAATGATAAGGGCACTGGGATTTGTCTCTACTGCACGTACTGGCTTTTTGGGATCTAGTCTATTTGAATGCATACCTTCCTAAGCCTTGATGGAGGGGGGAGGGCCTTGGACTTCCCACAAGGCAGGGTACCCTGTCCTCTCTTAGGAATGGAGGGGTTCTTGGGGAACAGGAGGGAGATGGGAGGAGGAGAGGAAGTGGAAATTTTGAATGGTATTATTTATAAAGCAATAAAAATAAAAAACAAAGAAGTGAAGGTAGACAGAGAAGAGGCTGGGCCTCCATGATCTCCTTAGTGGGTACACTTTTAGTGAGCTAAAATCTCCTACTGTTCCTAAAGATTCCACCACCTCCCAATAATAGTGACAAGCTGGGGACCTAGCTTTGAACAAATGTGTTTGGATGAGAATAGTTCTCTCTTCAGGGAAAAGTCAGTCTTGACCCAATCTTTAGAGTTTATCCTATATAGTCTTGGGGCTGGGTTGCTGTACTATATGGCATGGGAGTGAACAAGTGACCAAGAGAAAGACTACTTTGAAATGATAAGACTCAGAACTACGTGTGGTATTAGGTATCCACTCTGAGATGGACATTTGCACTGTGGATTACTGTCTTCACAACACACTCTTGATACTTCTTCTGCATCCAAGAATAATATAATGTAATGTGTATGTGATGCGAATGTGTAAATGGGAAAAGCGCAGAAATCTGTCACCATGAGCAAGACGACTGCTGGGACAGAATGAGCCCATGGATGACCTAGGTTATGCAAATTCTTTCTGTAAATTAAATTCTATGAGTAAATGAATGTCAGGAATAAGGATTTGTATCTCCTATGGAATAAAGCAGGACCAACTAATGGGAATGACGATGGGATATACACCCTTTGCTATACTATTCTGACACTAATTTAGACACTTAAATATTATATTTTCCAAGAACTGTTCATGTAGAGAAAACCTGGGGTAACCAATGAAGATCATGGTGCAAGAAGCTCATGAATTTGCATACCTCTAGTTAAAAAAAATGGGAAGTATATAAAACTCAACCCAAATTCTTAGAGAACCAATGAATGTAAAACAATTTAGAAGAATCTTTACATTCTGTTGTTCTGATCAAATGCCTAAGAGAAAGTTTTTTCTTTTATTGAAAATAGGTGTTTTTCATACAATATTGTAACGGTGTAAATGAATGCAGATAGATTGTAAAAATATATACAGCTTTAATGGGGAAATAGACTTACAGAACCACCATTCTGCGGAGACCAGGAAAGCAGAAGTGACTGCTGGGAGCATGTTTGCCAGATTTATAGGTAAAACATTAGCCCGAGGAAAACACACCCCCTAATGGGCGGGACTTATCCCTACATCTTCCCTTTTTGTCTAAATAAGACAGAACTAAACCAAATACAACTATATACAATAATAATAAATAATAAATATAACAAACATTATTGAGAACAAAAGTTTTGCTAAACATTCTATCTCAAGGAGTCTAAATAATGTAGAGAGTAACTACAATTATATAATCTTCAACTCCATCAAAGATCTGAGAAGGGAATAAATATTACTTAACAAACAAGATATATCCAAAATGTGCAACAATTGACAGAGACAACTGACTACCTGGGCAATCACCCAAAGTCTCGTTTGCAATGTTGAGTCAGCCAACTTTGGCTAAGGCCTAACATAACTGACATACCATTATTAAAGGCAAGGAACTTTCTTAGAACTATCCTACCCTGTCTTGGCAGGATAAGACAATCCTGTTTCATTGTCAGAAGTTGAGGTATGGGCTTTTCTTAACCCAAAGGCCAGTTCTGCCATGAAGACAAGCTCCCAGTGGAGTGTCTTTGGTGGTCAATGTTCTCTCGGGAATAGAGTGGCATTGCCAGGAGTAATTGTGTCTCGTTGGCACAGAATTCTAGGTTAGATTAAGAAGATTATTGTTTCCCCTCCTCCAACTCCTCTCCAATCTTCACTACCTCCACTTCTATCCGGATCCACATTCTTCACTCCCTCTCTTGTTAGAAAACAAAAAGGCACTGAAAAATAGTAAAATAAAATAAAACAAAATAAAAAACTAGAACAGGACAAAACAAACAGAAGAAAAAGAGCCAAAGAAAAAGCACAAAACCCACATACAGATGCATACACAGAAATACCATAAAAATCCAAATCTAGAAACTGTAGTATATACACAAAAGACCAGTAGGGAAAAAAGCCTGGTAAAGGGATTATGAGACAAAGAATCTCAAAAAATGCCAGTGAGATAGGTTTTTGTTGGCCATCTACTTCTGGGCATAGTGCCTGCCCTTAAGAGCTTTGAACATCCAGAGAGACACTGTTGGAGAAGACTAATTTCTCACTTGGGAGTGGTTATCAATTGGGTCAGGATTGGGGCTTGTGTCCACTTCCCCTCTTAGCTCTTAGTGCTGGGCCCCAGCACTTTAAAGGTGAAAAGATTAGCTGTAGTTCATGGAATCACAAGTTTAGGTTCCTGGACATCTGCTCCATTGCTCCAAAGCTGTGGTGAAGCAAGTGATGGAGCAAAGCTGACAGGCGGCAGAGCAAAAGAAAGGAGAAGGGTCTGAGGACAAGATACGACTCCCAAGTCTGTGTTTCCAAGGACCTGCTCCTTTCAACTAGGTTCCACCTACCATGTTTTCATCACGATCAAATAGTGAACCCATGGCTGCAGAAATCCATGGACGAACTCAGAATTCTTACACTCCAATCACTTCCCCCAAGCCCCACCTTTGTAGTCTGCTGCACTGGGCGACAAGCTTTCAACACACGAACCTTTGGGAGGACACTTTGTAAGCAAACTATACCACGTAGCTTTGGCCAACTCTTGCTATGGGAGCAGCACAAGCAAATCCCCTAGAAACAGACCATTCTCATAGACGTGTCAAGAAAGATTCAGAAACAGCTTTCATCAGGCCAGTATTTAATATGATCTTCATACTAAAAGCTTTCAACGTCATGAAATTCTAATTTTCTTTGAAAAAAAAATAGACGTATTTACTTTAATTTTTATACATATAAATGTTTTGCCTGCATGCATATGTATACCATGTGTATGCCTGGTGCTTCATGAGGCCCAAACAGGATTTTGGGTTCCCAGGAATTGGAGTTACAGATGGTTGTGAGCCACCATGTGAGTGTAAGAACCAAACTTGGGTACTCAGTAAGAACAGCAAATGCTCTTGACCACTGAGCCATCTATCTAGTCCCCAAACTACATCTCTTGTACTGATTTAAGGTTTCCAACTCATTCAGACTCTTCCTTCCACCCTGGCTGATATTAAACCTTTTTTTTGCTTGCTGGGGAAGTGTCACTTGAATAAATCTGCTGAATTTGGAAACCACAAATATCATTCACAAGTCTTCAAACTGGATGGAGGCATTTCCCCCAGTCTGAGTGGACGATTAGGGGAATGAAGATGAATAAGGCAAGGGGCTGGTGCACTGTCCTATACCAAGTCAACTGTCAGTGCTTCCTGGACAGATGATAGCACAGTTCATACTGAAGCCTCGGAGGAAGCCCAGGCTTGAGGAGTCGGAACTCTTGGGTCTTGTAACTCTTGGGCCTGTAAATACATCCTGGGAAACTTGGAGCAAAGACCAAACTGCATTTTTTTTATGTCTCTTTCTGTCTTCCTTCAGTCCTGCTGATAAAAAACTTCTATTTTTAGGACTAATTGGTATATTTGAGCTTGCAAAGGCATTCCTAATTCTCTCTTCTTCCCTTCATTAACATTTGGCATATCTATTTTAAAAACATACACTCCCTAGTAAAGCCAATTATGACATGCACGAAAGATTAGTCAGAAAATATGAAATTTAGGATTTGTTCCAAGTTTACTTGGTCTACATCATTGATGAAATTCAGGACTCTTCTAAGAATGACAGCAGAAATCAATCTAGAATTACTCCTTTCTTAAAATCTGCTGCACATGGAATTTTCCAAAAGGAATATAGGAAATAATTAGACCAACAGTAACTTAAAGGCCTTTGCTGACATGAAAATATTCAGGCTAATATCAGTCTGATAACGAATGCATGTCTGTACTCTCAAAACAGGGGGGAAGCTACCCAAGTTGAAACCCTGTCAGAAGCAATAGGAATTGCTCAGTTTGTTTCACTGCCAAAGGCAAAGCTAGCCCTGGAAAAAGCTCCCCTTTGCTGAGTTTCCTTTCAGGGCTACTCTACTGGGTTTTAGTGACTTGCATTAAGTACTTACTGCTACCAATCACCATTTTGGCTGTGGGGGATACAGAGGAAAAGAAAATAAAACAAAATCCATGGATGGTGGGGTATATGTTGGAGTAAGGGGTACATTATAACAAAATGTATTATTACCAAAGTAAGTCAGGTATTGGTGTTGCATGCCTTTAATCTCAGCACTTGGGAGGCAGAGGCAGCAGTATCTCTGTGAGTTTCAGGCCAGCCTAGTGTATAAAGTGAGTTCTAGGATAGCCGAGGTTGGAGAAACCCTGTCTCAAAAAAAAAAAAAACAAAAACAAAACAAAACAACAACAACAGAAAACCAAAAACCAAAACCAAAACAAACAAACAAAAAACCCAAAGTAAAAGCACCACACACTTAAGGTCAAATAATGTTATATCCTGTAGAAGAACACAATACAGAGGAAATAGACAGGAAGTGCGTGCGTAGAGACATTTGCTATTTAAGACCAGATGGCAAGGGAAGGTCAGCAGCAAAGATGACATTTTGGGCAAAGACCTGAAAGGCATGGGAAAAATAGTTAGAGATGTGTTCACATATCCCAAGATGTAATTTGACAATTTTCTTTTGCAAAACAGGACTCTGTATATAAAAATAGATTAATTTTGTGATATAGATATTGATACTCATTGCCAACTTACTAGCTTTAGAATCAGCTAGGAGAATGGTGAAGGTCTGAGTATGTCCAGAAGGGCATTTCTAGAGAGGATTAACTGGGGAAGGAGACTGCATCCTGAGTGTGTGTGGTACTCCTAGGCATAGCCGTAGAGTAAAAGGGGGAAAAGAGAGAGCAAGGCAAGCGCATTAGGTCCTCTCTGCTTCTCCATCTGACACATGTCCCCACCGCTGGGATGCTCTTCCCAAGTGCATGGGACAAACACCTGTGGGCTGAGTACTCTGAAACTGTGAGCCAGAATAAGCCCATTTTCCTTAAGTTGTTCTGCAGGAAATCGATCACGGCAATGAGAAAATAACACAAATGCTTTCCCAGGGTCTACGAATGTTAACATCATTCAAAAGCTTAAGTCAGGGCATGAACTAAAAATTATTAAGTGTAGCCGGGCGGTGGTGGCGCACGCCTTTAATCCCAGCACTTGGGAGGCAGAGGCAGGCGGATCTCTGTGAGTTCGAGGACTGCCTGGTCTACAAGAGCTAGTTCCAGGACAGACACCAAAGCTACAGAGAAACCCTGTCTCGAAAAACAAAACAAAACAAAACAAAACAAAATTATTAAGTGTTTTCTCTTGTTTTATTTAATTGTATTTTTCATAGAGTCAGGGCCTAGAGAGTTAAAGCCAGAGATTAGACAAATAGTGACTCATAGGGCTTTTATTTGAACTGGGGACAAGGTGACCATCAGGTCCAAGAGAAACTCAGGACAAATGGCTAACTGTGCTGCCCATTAACAGACCAAAGGCCACACTGGCTTCCAGGCTCACTCAGTACCTGTGGCTCCCCTCAACTCTTCTTATCCCACCCCTACCCTAAACTTCTCCAGCTTGTAGGCTTCCCTTCCCCCAACTTTTCATTTCTGTATAACCCTGCCATTTTGTTCAAGTGCTCTCTTGTGACTCTCTCTTGCTCTCTTGGCTCCTCCCTCTTACCCCCCCCTCTCTCGGTCCTCCCTCATCCCATGTCCCGGTTAAGTCTACTGGGCGCGCATAGTCCACCACTTTTTCTCCCTGCTCTGGACTCTTCCAGATCCTCTGGCTGTACTCTCCCTCATAGCTACAATAGAAACCCTTTACTCAATCACACCTATAGCTCTCACCATGAAGGACGAGCTGTGTGGTTTCAGGGGTACCAGGTCTACCCCAGACACAGGCTACACTATGCCAGCACTGACGGGAAGGTTTTACAGTTTCTTAATTTAAAATGCATGTTCACATTCCTTTCCAAAACGGAAAGCTTAGCAGATAAACTGGACTGTCCTCTACAGAAGAAAACACAAAAAAGGACAGTCGGAAGAAATTCAAAAGAAAAGAACCTGTCACCCTGTCATATTCCAGGTGGCCATCACTGGTGCATCCCTTGCTGATATAATGTCAAAGAGGAATTGGAAACCAGAAGTTAGGAAAGCACAGTGAGAGCAGGCCATCAGAGCCGCCAAGGAAGCAAAAGGCTAAGCAGGCATCCAAGAAGACAGCAATGGCTGCTGCCAAGGTCCCTACAGAAGCAGCACCTAAGCAAATGGTTGTAAAGCCTGTGAAGGTCTCTGCTGCCCGAGCTGGTGGAAAACACTAACTTGGTATATCAGAGTTTGAATAAAGACTTATTTCTAACTCTTAAAAAAAGGGCAGGAAGTGGAAGCACTGGTCTACAGGAAGCACAGGAAGTGAAGTCACTGGTTTACAGAAGCACAGGAAGTGAAAGCACTAGTCTACAGGAAGTGAAAGCACTAGTCTACAGGAAGTGAAAGCACTAGTCTACAGGAAGTGAAAGCACTAGTCTACAGGAAGTGAAAGCACTAGTCTACAGGAAGTGAAAGCACTAATCTACAGAAGCACGGAGGAAAACACCAGGAAGGAGTTCCCTTAGGACTTGAATGTCTGGCTGAGTCAGGTTGTCTCAAGGTTCTCAGTAGGAGCTAGCCCCAGTGTTGTGCCTAGCCTCTCACCCCAGCTTTAATATCTGTCTGTTACAGAACATGAACAAAATTTCTTCCTTGGTTGTTTACTGACACATGCCACATCCTCATTAGACATACTTGCAAACCTGATATCACAGTAGCTGTCTAAGGTCTCTATTTAAAATACTAGCCTGGGCTCTCCATCCTTATCTTTAGCCTTTATTAACAGCAAATAAATAATCAGGAGGGATGATCTGGGACCGAACATCCTGTCGCAATGTATTTGTTTTAACCGTTGTTTGCTTTTGAATTAAAAACATGGAATATCTTTCATAGCATTATCAAACATTCTGGAGAAACGTCAGCTCATTCATAACACATTTATTTCCCCAGTCTCTTAAAAAACAGCTTCATATTCAGCTGAAAAATGAAACCCCAAGAAATATGTAGAAAACTTTAAGACAGAATTTTCTCCCTAATCACTGTCGTATCTATCCCCAATACTATAATCTCTGCAATTCAGGCTCCACTTGCTAAAGAACAATGGACAGATTTTAAGATAAAGACAACCACTGTGTTCTCCACGAGAAGAACGAACTTGCTAAGCTATTAGTGCCGTAAGATTGTAGGAATGTTTGATTTGTTTGCCTCAAAGAACAAGCTGCTCCTTGAAGACCCTGTCGATATTCCAAATATACATACCAGGCTAATGTGCTGTTTAGAAATAATTTTTATTTACACATTAAGTCAAATATCCTCAGCTTCATTGAAATCACTGTCCAAAGTTGAAAGAAGTTCAATTGTTCTTTCTTTTCGAATCTTAAATTTGAGATGAGCCTTTCTTGTTAATGGTAATTAGTGATGTTTCATAGAAATAATAAATCACAGGGGATGTATCTAGTTTCATGGATGATTGAGGCAGATTCTAATCAGGACTGCTGACCTAATGTTTGAGAAAGGACTATTTCTGGGAGAATCCATTAATGACTTGTGAAAACAGATGTACCTCTAAACAATACTAGTCATGCCAAGGACACTATGTCCTTTCTTTTCCTTCCATCCCTCAAATAAACCAAAGACAGGCATTGGCTTAGTGTTGCATAAATAAACAAAGTGAAGTGATTTTGGCATCACCGGGCTCTGTGATGACCTGCTCTTCTCCCTCATTTTACTGAGATTTCTCTAGACCAGACACACCTACTAGACACCATCCCCCACTCCCAAAAATGAGTAGGGAGGCCAGCAAGATGGCTCAGCAGATAAAAGCACTGATGGCCAGAGGAATAAGTCCCAGGACCCACACGAGAAAGCCAGATACGTTAGCAAGCACCTGTGAACTCATCATTTTTGAGTGGGAGTCAGACACTGGAGAACTGTCCGGAAGCCTTCAGGCTAGCTAGGCCAGACTATGCAGTAGTACAGCAGCAGAAATGAGAGACCCTACCCTATTTCAGCAAGACCGAAGGAGAAAACCCAGGAGTGGCCCCCTGACTTCCACAAGCACATCTGAGCATGTGTGGGCAAGCACACACACAAATGCATTACAAAGCTAAGTAAATCAATATTGAAAAAATGGCAGAGGGAAAATAAAGCCTTAGAAATCAGGACCTTTTGATTAGGACTATTTTGGTAGGGACAGGAGCTCATCTGAAGTAGCTTAGATATGATCAGTCACGTACTTCGATAAACCTGGATACACGGAACGTTCTGGCTGAAAGCCATATGCATTCAGCTCCAAGTCCCAATTTTCAGAGCGACTGTTGCTGTTTTAGTATTGCAGTTTACTTGGGCCTTGGCATTAGGGATACAAATATTTCTATAGGAGCGATGGTTGCAAGTCACAGAGATTCAGACTAAGTCTGTACCCTGATGCCAAACGCTATCTGTAACTATCATGAGGGCTGCCTCTCTCTATTTGCAATGGCCAATTTTCTATATACATAAAAACGTTGTTTCATAAAATGGGTAATTTCTTAGCCAGGATTGACCAAAGAGCTTTTACAGGCCGCGTGCTTCAATATTTCAAAGGAATGAGAATAATCAGACCTTATTTATATTTAAATTGGCTTGTTTTAGTGCCTTTTCCTGACACTATAATACCATTAAGGGATCTATAGCATCACATCACTTATTTTCTACAGTAAGTAGAGATTATTATTACACAGAGAGAGAGGAGAGAGAGAGCGAGAGAGCGAGAGAGAGAGTGACAAGAAGTTGCTGTTGAATAAGCAGTGCATTATGGGAGCTTTGTGGTACAGACAGAATTTGAGTAAGGCCTTGGCTTTCCTGCATGCCAATTTCCTTGTGGTAAACCACTTGTTGGGTCATTTGAAAGAAAGAAATCTGTGCACATGGAAATGGATGTGATTCCTGGGATGTCCATGGGGCAGGCTCAGGGAGTAACAGGAAATACAGAGCCACCTACCATCACCCTGAGATCTTGAATTCCAAGCGCTAGAGAAACAGAGAAGAGCTAGCTGGACTTCCAGGAGTGACTGCAGGAACAACCCCAAGAGGAAGTGACTTTTCTTCTTAGCTACCCACACAGAATGTAAGCTACACTCTTGGGGTCTGAGGTGGTTCTCACATCTTATGGTAGGTCACACCTTCTGGGGGGGTCCCCATCTCCCAAATGATTCCTTGTGGACAACTTTAAATCTGCTTTAAATAGCAGGAAAAAGAATTCACGATTTCTTTTAAAGGTTAGACTATCTTTAGTAGTGACCTCTCAGAATTAAAACAAACAAAACAAACA
Organism: Alexandromys fortis; assembly: GCF_014885135.2. Taxonomy (NCBI): domain Eukaryota; kingdom Metazoa; phylum Chordata; class Mammalia; order Rodentia; family Cricetidae; genus Alexandromys; species Alexandromys fortis. The sequence goes on along the minus strand of NW_026067958.1, from coordinate 4,110,522 downwards.
AACTGGGGATAGTTAATAAACATCATAATAAGAATAGATGAAGTGATTTTAGATTTGAGAAAGAACCAACATTTTTTAGGCATTAGGAAAACCACAGAGGGAGGCTATCATAAACACCCAGTAATCAATCAATCCTCAATGTGCCACTGAGTGAAATGGAGAGGAAGAAAACACTGGGAACATAAACTAAAAATATACGCTAGAAATATTGGTACTATGTCTTTTTTACCAGATGTGAAAATATTATAAGACAATGACTACATTTGAACACCAGATGGGAAGTGCAGAGACCACCTGACAATCCTTGCATCCAACCCTTCCTCAGCTAGAGTGTGACATCTTAGTATCAACTCCCACTCAAAATACCTCTTAAAGAGTTGTAAAATTGATTCACACTGTTTAGAAAGCATCCTGATTTAGAATAGTGTCTTCCAGGAGAGTTTGTTCTAACAGGGAGGTCTGCTATACTGCAGGGAATGAAGTGCCTGTGTTGGAATTTGGGACTGCACTGGACATATGAGGAAGATGCATGCATGTGTGTCTGTGAGTGTGAGCATGTGTGTGTGTGTGTGTGTGTGTGTGTGTGTGTGTCTGAGAGAGGATAATGCAGAGCAGAAGATGAAGGATGATGTGAATTTCCTGAACCCACACCAGAGTCAGAGAGTGAGGAAAAAGCAGATAGGAAGGCGCAGGACACTGAGGGACAGATGTGGAATGAGACAAAAATCTAGATAGTAGAAGGAAAAGAAAAGGAAGCCATCGACTCTCAGAGAAATGTCATGTACCGTCCCCTGGCCTTTTATTTTTCTGTTAGATTTTTTTTTGGCATTTTTATGACAAAAAATAATTTTTCACCAATAGATTGTTATGGAGAAACCTATGAGTGGAAAGAAAGGAAGCAAAAGAATGTATGGCCAGAAAAGGGAACTGTCTACAAGACAGAAAAAACTTTTTAAGTAACATTTTTAAAAACCTTCGTATGGACAGCCTGATGGAGAGACCTTCACTGATGCTGGTGGTTTTGTCTGCTGTTTATAGTAAGCATTTCATCCTGAACTTCAGAACAACAACAACAAAAAAAACCAGTGGAATCTGCCAAAGTCAGCTTCTACCTAGAGCAGGCCCCTCGCTTACCTCAGGGTAGAAACCTTGATGATTTCTAAGGCAACTATGGCTTCCAGTTATTCACCAGAAAGCAATAATACTGTATTTATTTCTCCTTCTCTGATTAACTGGCCAATCTTAGAAGTTGGGCATTTGTACAAATTGAGGCTCATCAAGACATTCTTCTCCCCTGAATAGGATTTTCATCTTTAAAATAAGATATACAGGAGAAAAGATGAGACTTTGCCACAACGTGCTTTAGAACCAGCAGTCACTAGCCCGGTGATGATTAACAAATATTCAGTTGGAAAGAATGAGTTAACTACCATTTCTTTCCTGATTGCAGGGAGAACAGCTGAGAACCAAGGTCAAGAAAAAGCCAGTGTCAAGTGCATTGACTACACAGCGTCTTCCTAGTGAAGGGCAAAAGAAAACACAACCAACTGTCCAAAGAAGGCTGGCCGTTGCAGTGCTTTCTCCATTTCTGGCTGTGCTCACAGAGAAGGGGCTCACATAACCATCTGTACAGTTTTAGGGTTTTGGCAACTTAAGTGGAGAGGTAAAAATAAGCAGGCTTTACTTTCTTCCAGTAGTTGGGGATTATCTATAAGGGAGGATTTAATTCCCTTTAATTATTTAATAATGAATAATGAAGCTGAAGTGTTTCCTTTAATTGGTATCATTAAGAATGCTAACAGATATGGTGATTTATTCAGTATATACACTTTCATGAATATTAAAAAATAATGAATATATAAACACCCTTAAAAATGTTAGCACAACTATGGTATAATCCAAGAAACCTGAACACTCAGAATCCCAGTCAAAAGCTCTCAGCGATACACTCTGACTATAAAACAGGGGGTGTCCAGAACTTGTTTTTCTTTTGCCAATTTACATATTGTTCTGAGTGGTTTTGCCTTTTTTTTTTAAACCTTTCTTTGAACTGACAGTAGGCAAATGAAGTGATTTAAAGATACTTTTGCATAAATTTTTATTAAATTAGCAATAATATTTCTTCCCTGGACCCACAATATAAAAATCAATTATAGCTATTCAACCTGGCTTTGAGTGTTTTTTTTCTTTTTCTCCTTGAGAAAGTGTAGCATACTATAGTCCATGCTACACACACAGTTCTTCTGTCTCATCCTCCTGAGAGCTGGGATTATAGACTGAATCACCATGTCTGGCTTTGAGTTTTGATTAGAAAAAAAAGCAAAGCAAGAAAACTAAACTCTTCTCAGATATATTTGGTTCAATTATCACAGAATCAATAACTAACTTAAATATTAATGGATTATACATAGGGATGTCCAAAGGCAAAAAAATTTATTAGAAATAACTAATAGTTAAAAAACTATTAACTATTGTTTGATAGCTCTTCATAGTAACATAAAAATTAATCATATATTATCATTATATATTAAAGTATGGATTTTTTTGTTTTATTCATAGTTTTTAGTGTATCTTTCTTAGGAACTATTGAGTTTTCTGCTATCTACAGGATTTTAATACCTTTTAAAATCAGTTCTGTAATCACATTCATTATCTTTCAAATTATCTTTCATAGTTTCTGCATTGTCTCCTTCCTGACATCCAATTCGACATGTATTGGGCTTTTTTCCTTGGTCTTCTGCTGGGCACACCTTATTTATGAAGACTCAGAGAAGTTGTAGGTTTTCTGAATGTGCATACACTCTGGAGTCAAGAAAAAAGGAGACATGATCCAAACAAATGAACAATATAAAACTCCAGAATCAACCCTAATAAAATGGGGCTGTATATATTGTCTGATATAGAATTCAAAGTAATCATCAAATGATCAATGACTAAATATGGCAGTTTGAATGAGGATGGCTTCTATAGACAACTATATTTGAACATTTGATTCTGAGTTGGTGGAGTTGTTTGGGAAGGATTACAAGGTATGGCTTTGCTGAAAGAGGTGTGCCACTGGGTGTAGGCCTTGGGGTTTTAAAAGCCTATGATACCCATCCTCACTTAGCGCTCTCTCTCTCTCTCTCTCTCTCTCTCTCTCTCTCTCTCTCCTCTCTCTCTCTCTCNTCTCTCTCTCTCTCTCTCTCTCTCTCTCTCTCTCTCTCTCCTCTCTCTCTCTCTCTCTCTCTCTCTCTCTCTCTCTCTCTCTCTCTCTCTCTCTCTGCCTCATGGTTGTTTTCTCAACATGTAGCTCTCAGCTGCTGCTCCAGCACCATGCTTGCTCATTTGCTTCCATGTTCCCTGTCATGAGGCCTTGGACTCACCGTCTGAAAATATACATAAGCCCCAATCAAATGCTTTCTTCTATAAATTGCCTTGGTCATGGTGTCTCTTCAGAGCAATAGAAAAGAAACTAAACAGACCTCAAGAGAGTGGTCCACATAGTGAGAATTTCAACAAAGACATTGGACATTTGAGAGAGAATTAAAAACAAATTTTAGAACTAAGTGATGTAATGATAGGGCTGAAATATTTAAAAGAGTTGCCAACAGCAAATGAGAGCAAGCAAAACAGAGCCAGGGGCCTCTAGTGAGAAATTTGAAATATTCTAGTCAAGAGGCTCATGATAGGCATCATGGGCATACTGCCATACAGAAAAGAAAACGTATGAGAAAGCCGATTCAAAGAACAAATGTCGAGATGCTTAAATTTGGGGAAGTAAATCATATCTGGATCCAGGAAATCCAAAGACTTAAAGTAATATAAACCTAAAAAGGTAGATACAGGACACAGTATAGTGAAATGACCCAAAGTCAAGGGAAAAAGAATAAGCAAGATAGGAAAATGGCTTTTCATATACATAAAAACTTTCATAAGATTACCAGTGGAGTTTTAATAGAAACATCACAAGCTAGTGAGAGTGTTGGCATTGTATACTGAAAGAATGACAGAGGAAACAATGATTAACCAAAGTTACTGTTCCTGACCCCAAAAAATGTTCTTTAAAACCTGGGAGAAGGGAAGATTTTGCAGGATCCCCAAGAGCTCAGAGAATTCAGTCCTAGATTTGTATGAAGAGAAATAGTAAAGTGTGGTCTTCAACTTGGAATGAAAGGACATCAAAGAGCAGTATTACTACAAGAAAGGGACTCACTTGTAAAGGTCGGATGGCACAGCACATTACAGCTGTCCATCATATCATGGGTTCTCAATGACCCATGGATTTAAAACAAAACAAAACAAAAAACCCAATGATTTAAAATTTAAAATACTGATCATGCATACATTTTCATAATTCCCTAATGTACACATTTAATTCATAGATATCCACCTACCTCTGCTTCCCAAGTGCTGGGATTAAAGGTATGAGCCACCATGCCTGCCTTCAAAATATTTTTAATATGCCTGCTCTGATCATGCATAATTTCTTTATTATTCCCTAAACATTGCAGTATAACTACTGTTTACACAGCATTCACATTGCATCTGGCCTTATAGGTAACCTGTAGAAAGTTTAACTTTTATCTATAGAGGCTGAGCGATTTTACATAAAAGAAGAAAATCTACAAATTTTGGTATTCTCAATGAAATTTTGGAACTGATATTTTGTATATACAGTGGAATAACTATATCGCTGTAACCTTAGTGCCTAAATCACTTTTATTCTGACTAGTTTTATGTCAACTTGTCACAAGCTAGAGCTATCTGAAAGGAGAAAGCTACAATGGAGAAAATGCCTCTATAAGACCCAGGTATAAGATATTTTCTTAGTAATTGAGTAGAGGGCCCAGGATATGGTGGCTGGTGTTATCCTTGGGCTGGTGGTCCTGGGCTCTATAAGAAAGTTGTCTGAGAAAGCCACGGTAAGCAAGCCAGTAAGGAGCACTCCTCCATGGTCTGTGAACAACTCCTGCCTCCAGGTTCCTGCCCTGCTTGAGTTCCTGTCCTCACTACTTTCAATGATGAACTGTTACATACTGTGAGTGAAATAAATCCCTTTCCTCTCAAGTTGTTCCTGGCCATGTTATTTTATCACAGCAATAGTAACCTTAATTAAGACAACTTGGTACCAGAAGTGGGATGTTGCTGTGATACGCCTAACCATGTTGTTTTGGGGAGGATTGTGGAAAAACTTTGGGGCTGGAAAAGCCATTAAGTGTTGAGGACTCATTGAACTGTTGTGTGGGAGCTTAGAAAATAAGAGTTTTATAGCACTGCAGACGATGGAGGCCTTGATTGTGACATTTCTGAGGGAAGTTTAAAGATTCTACCAGGTCTTTGAATCTGCAGGGTGTGGTCAGCTGGAACTAAAGAATCGGCTGTGATTAACAGGATACTAGAACTCCTAAAGCAAAAGTACAAAGAGGGTCCATGCAGACAGCAGTAGCCAAAGATGATGAAAATGCTCAGAGATACAAAACAGATTTCAATAAAAAACATCATTTGAGGGCCCAGGAGATGACTCAGCAGGAAATAGAGCTTGCTGGCCAACTTGATTGAGTTTGATTCCCAGAACCCACTGACTGCAAAGAGAAAACTGACTCCCACATTCTGTCCTCTGATCTCCACATGTACATCATGGCATATGTGCCCCTACTAAATAAAATATTAAAGCATCAAACAAACACACCTCACTCAAGACAAAGGGAAACATTATATAATCACAAAAGAGATAATTCCCCAGGACAATGTGACAATTTTAATTATGTTATCTCGATTTTTGAGAGCAGTGACAAACCTGAAGGAAGGGACCACTCATGTTCAATAATGGGTGGAACAGACCATCAGAAAACCATCAGGTAGAGTGCATTGACCGGTATTACAGGTCTCAAATGGCTCTACCACATAGAGAACAAAGCCAAAAGACACAGATCCTTTTCCATAAATTGAAGATGACCGAATCACATCAAATATCAAACACAATGAAATAAAAAATAGATGTCAATAGCACAGGAAAAGCAACAAAAGTCACAAACACATGGAAACTAAACTATACATTTTTGAACAACCAGGAGACCAAAGAAATCAGAGGGGCATTAGAATGTATGTTGCCAGGAGCACCATTTCCCTTATCCCTGCAAAAGACCAATATAACAAAACTGGGAATATAGGACAGGCAGCAAGCACTAAGAGTGACGTTTATGGCATTAAGTTTCTAAACTAAAAAACGGGATCTCAAATATATTTTAATTTTGTATTTCAAGGAACAAAGAAATAATTAAAAACTAAGGCCAAAAATAACACCATCAAAGAAATAATAAAAAACAAAGCAGGGTTAAATAAAATAGATAATAACAAATTGCTTGAAAAAGTCAGTGAAAGAGTTGATTTTTAAGCAACTTTTACTGAATTCATCCTTTGGCAATGTCATACATGTATGAAACCCTTATCCTCTGTAATCTTTCTTCCTCCTTCATACCCTATCCCACCTACAAGTCCTTTCTCATCTTCATAAACACTTTGTTTTGGGTTTTAAACAATGAAGATGACAAACCATTAGTTAGACTAAGAAGAAGTCAGAAAATGAGGGGAACATGAAAGGAATTGAGGGAGGAAAGGGAAGGGGAGATATGATATAATTATACTTTAATTTTAAAATAAACAAAATAAAGGAGGAAAAATAAGTGATGTCATGGGAGAATAGGAAGGATAAAGACAACTATAAATAATTATAGGCCTGCCAGAAAACCAGGTAGGCTGCTCATAGACCTCCTGTCTCTGTTTCCCCAGACCCAATCCCTCACTCTTGTCCCTAAAGCTCTAACAGAACAACAGACACAGCCTTCCTTCTACACTGCCCACTCGCTTGTGGATTCCACAGACCAGTGGTTCTCAACCTCTTAATGCTGTAACTCTCAACAGTTCCTCATGTTGTGATTACCCCAAACCAGAAAATTATTTTGGGCTACCACATAACTACTTTTGCAACTGCTATGAATCATAATGTAAACATCTGATATGGGACCCCCAAAGGGGTCATGACCCACATGCTGAGAGCCACCACCACAGACCATCCTCTCCTAACCTCCCTCCTGCCGCTTGTTGCTTTGTCCCACACCCCAACTCCAGCTGGCATACCCTGTTAAGCCCTAGCCCATGCCTGCTTGAAAACTAGGTAGGTTGCCCACAGACCTTCTTTCTGTTCCCCCAGACCCACTCCTCCAGTCTCACCCCCAAATCTGTGGCACAACACCTGGGGCAGCCTTCCATACCCACTACTCATATCTCCTGTGGATCTCACAGATCCTCCCATTCTAACCTTCCTTCCCCCACTGTTGCTTTGTCTAGACCCCAGCTTCAACAGGTACCCCTTGCTAACCCAAGGGCTGTTCCTCCCAGGTGAACAAATAGGCTGAAGGCAGCCCCATTCCTTTCCTTCTGCCTAAGACCCAATCCCCTCCCACTAACTGTGCTCTTACTTCCTGCTCTGTAGCAGGAAACCTGGGGTGGTCTCTCCTTCTCTGAGCCCATGTATGGGTCTCAAATATCTCCACCAATTCATTCTGTATCCCAGCTTCCAGCACCGGCAGGCATTCCCTGAGAGCACACCAGCTGAACAGGCCAGGGAAACAGGCAATATACAGCCATCCCACTCTCCAAAAGTACTGAGAGAAAACATAACCAAGGAACAAAACACCCATCTAGCAAGGACAAATCTGGAAATCAGCACCTATATAATCATATAGACGTTAGTGTAAAAATACCATCAATAACAGTCAGTGCAGCTGGGTCGTGGTGACTCATGCCTTTAATCCCAGAACTTGGGAAGCAGAGGCAAGTGGATCTCTTTGAGTTTGAGGCCAGCCTGGTCTACAGAGTGAGTTCCAGTACAGCCAGGGCTGTTACACAGAGAAACCCTATCTTGAAAAAGAAAAACAAAACAAAACAAAACAAACAAACAAACAAACAAACAAAAAAAAAACCCCAACCCAACAAACCAACCAGACAAAAACCCTAAAACCGTCAGGGCCATATGTCTTTACTAGAGCCTAACTATCCTAATATGGCAGGCCCTAAATATTCCAAAATAGCTGAAACACTAGAAAGAGACCTTAAAACCAAGTGAATAAAGACAGTAGAAGTTCTTAAAAGGAAATGAATAAATTCCTTTAAAAAAATCCATGAAAAAAAAAAAACAAACAAAATACTGGAGGAAATGAAATCCAAGAAATTACAAAGAAACCATGGAAGGAAACAAAATTGTTCACGACCTGATAATGGAACTAGAATCAATAAAGAAACATAACCTGAGGGATTTCTGGAAGTAAAAAATTTAGGAATGTGAACAGGAACTACAGAGGCAAGCTTCACCAACAGGATACAGGAGATGGAAGAGGGAATCTGAGGCATTGAAGATATGATACAAGAAATGGATACATTAGTTAAAAAAAAGTTTAAGTCCAAAAATACTTCTGACACAAAATACCCAGGAAACTTGGGACACTATAAAAAGACCAAACCTAAGAATAATAGGTACAGAGAAAGGAGAAGAAATCCCCCAGCTCAAAGGCCCAGAAAAAGTCTTCAACAAAATCATAGAAGAAAAATTTCTTAATCTAACAAAAGAAATGCCTAAAACAGTACAAAAAACATGCAGAACACCAAATACATTATGCCAGAAAAGAAAGACTCCTCATCACATAATAACCAAAACACTAAACATACCGAATGAAGAAAGCACGGAGTGATGGTGGCAAATGTCTTTAATCCCAGCACTCTGGAGGCAGAGACAGCTGGGTCTCTGTAAATTCGAGGACTGCCTGGTCTACAGAAAAAGTTCCAGAACAGCCAAGGCTGCACAGAGAGACCCTGTCTTAAAAAAAAACCAAACCAAACCAAACCAAACCAAACCAACAAAAATACTGAAGAAAGAATATTAAAAGCTGTAAAAGGAAAAGATCAAGTAACATATAAAGGCAGACCTATTAGAGCTACACTTGACTTCTCAATGAAGATTCTAAAAGTCAGAAGAGTGTGGACTCTACGAGACTATAGATGCCAGCCTAGACTACTATATCCAGCAAAACTTTCAGTCACAATAGACTGAGAAAATAAGATATTCTATGATAAATCAAATTCAAACAACATCTAGCTACAAATCCAGTCCTATGAAAGGTGCTAGAAGAAAAATGCCAACCTAAAGAGATTAACTACACTCACAAAAACACAGTTAATAGATAATCTCAGACCAGCAAAACCAAAAGAAGGGAAAGACACAGTGCGCGTGCACACACACACAGACATACACCTTCACTCACATGCACCATCACAACCATCAACCATAACAACAACAAAATAACAGGAATCAACAATCATCGGTCATTGATATTTCTCAATATCAATGGTCTCAATTCCCCAATACAAAGACACAAACTTAATAGAATGGATGTGAAAGTAGGATCCATTCTCCTGCTGCATATAAGAAACATACCTCAACATCAAGGGTAGACATTACCGTAGGGTAAAGGGCTGAGAAGCATATTCCAAGTAAATGGACTTAAGAAGAAACTGGGTGTAGTCATTTTAACAGGTAAAAAAGTAGACTTCAAACCAAAACTAAATAAAAGAGATGGGGAAAGATATGATGCACACATAAGAGGAAAAATCCACCAAGATGAAATTTCAATTCTTAACATATATGCTCCAATACAAGGACACCCAAGGTTGTAAAACAACAACAACAACACACACACAACAGCACTATAGCTTAAACCACATATTGACTCTTACACATGATATTGGGAGACTTCAACAATCCTCTCTCACCAACAGACAGGATATCTAGACAAATCTAAATAAAGAAATATTGGAGATAATCGAAATTATAAACTAAATAGACCTAACAGATATTTTCAGAATATTTCACTCAAACACAAAAGAATATACCTTCTTCTCAGCACCTCATGGAACTTTGTTTAAAATTGACCACATACTCAGAAGCAAAGCAAATCTCAACAGATACAAGCAAAGTGAAATAACTCCCTGTATCCTGTCAGACCACCGCAGATTAAAGCTGGATATCATTAATACTAGAAACAAAAGAAAGTTGTTAAACTCATGGAAACTGAACAACTCTCTACTGAATGAAAAATGGGTCAAGATAGAAATAAAAAAAGAAAAGTGGACACCAACTCTGCCACAAAACCTTTGACCTACAATCTGTGCTGTCTGCAAAGTGTGCTAGGGCAATGGTGGCACAGAACTTGTGAGAGTGGCCAAACAATGTCTGATTTGACTTAAGTCTCACTCTACAAAAAGGAATCCATATCCAATACTGCTTAGAACCAGAGACTAGATAGCCCAGGACCTAGGTTAAAACCACTACACTACAGGCCTTAAAAAAATCAATAAAATGATTCCTAATGATATTATGCTACACTTATAGATCAGTGCCTTATGCAGTCATCATCAGAGAGGCTTCTGAGCTCTGAGGGAAGAAATTTCACGGAACAGATGCAGAGGCACATAACTAGACATCATACACACACAGAGAATCTAAGTTGTAATTTTCCATCAAATCCCTCATAGCTCAGAGAATCCCTTGGAAAAGAAGGTGGACAGATTTTAAGAGCCAGAGGGGATGTAGGACACCAGGAGAACAAGGCTTCTGAATCAACTAAGCAAGGTACATAGGCCCTCACGGAGGATGAAGCAGAAAGCACAGGGCCTAAAAGGGTCTAAGTCCTTGATTCATATATTAAAGTTCTTAGTTTCATATTTTTATGAGACTCCTTACTGTGAGAACAAGTGGAACGTGGGAGTCTTTTTCCTCCTTTTGGTTTGCCATGCCCAACTTCAATATGACAAGTTTTGCTTCTTCGTATTACATTTCATTTTGTCATGTTTGGTTGTTATCTTTTAAAAGCCTGTTCGTTTCTAACAAAAGACAGAAAGGGAGTGGCTCCAGAAGGGAAAAGAGGTAGGGATATATTGTATGAGAAAAGCATCTATTTTCAATAAAAGAAAAATAAAATTATTATATATAGAAATAAAAATAAATAAATAATTATATGTCAACAAATATAGATAATATAGAAGGAATGGATAAACTCCCAGAAGTACACAACTTACTAGGACTAGTGATACAGAGATGAAAGTATACTTAAACATATTAAGGGTGTTGAATTGGTAATCAAAATATTCCTGATAAATCACCATGACAAAGTGGCTTCATGGTAAATTAGATTGAATATTTAAAGAATTATCACTAACCACACAAACTCTTCTGAATAACGGGATGCTGAGGAAACTCCTTCAGTCAATGGCCTTTGAGATGTTGACCAGGTTGAACGTGGGTACCAAAGTGTGCACTCTTGCGCTCTCTCTCTCTCTCTCTCTCTCTCTCTCTCTCTCTCTCTCTCTCTCTCTCTCTCTTTCGGCTTGTTCACTTGGGGCACGAGTCTGCACCTACAGGTACCAGCTAAAAAGGTCCATGCATGCTTCCTCCCCAACCCCATACTCCCACCAGCTCAAAAATGCTTTTTGCCCGTGGCTGCAGCCTCTCTAGCTTACACCCTAATCATGTGGCCCATCCTGCACACAGCATGCTGCTGCAACCTCTCCAGCCAGCACCCAAGCCACGCTTTTCCCCCACCATGATCCCTACTATCTCAAGTACTGTCTGCACCCAGGATCCTTGCCGACTCATTTACTGGCCACACTCAGGCTCCGTTCACAGTTCACAACTGCTGGCAAGTTTTGGGCTCCTGATATTCTGGCCAACTCAGTCCTACATATACAAATGCACTGTTCTTAATTAATTAATTAAGTCCCAGGTAATTCAGGTGCTGTAGCTTGTCTTGCCACTGCGGGTTGCACGTACCTGCAACTGTGACACATGCTGGCCAATAAACAATTTACCAAAGACCCATAACAAGGTACATTCATTTACATAAATAAATCAGTAAATTTGAAAGTTATATAATGACAGACACCCAGGAATTTCATAACCTTTCTGCTTATACTACGGATAATATTCTGGAAGGCTTGTGTGATTTTTCTGATACATCAATTTACTTGATCTTGGGACTTAGCTTTGTTTTTTAGGTTATATCCTTAAGAAAGTAGTTTGATAACAGAGCCAAGAATGAGGCACTTTCAGAAATAATACAGTCTTTACAGACCAATAATGAACAACTAGCTGACAGGATTAATAGCATCAAAAATCAAAATTTAGCTGAAAAATTAATACAATTGAAAGGAATAACATTAATTTGACAGACAAAATTCAATTCATGTCAAAGGGTGCTGAGAAATTATCTGAAAGAATTCATACTGTTGAATTTCACCATCAATATCTGTTAAAAAGTTATGATAAGTTAACAGATAGAGTATTTCTCCATGAAGGCAATCTGCACACCATCCAAATAATATCCAAGGAAGATAAGTTATCATTAATGGAAAAACTTCAAACCTTGGAAAATATGTGCAGAATAAGGACCAGAGGTTATATGAGTGGTATAGGAGTTCCTTCTGTTTGTGTGTTGCTTTCATTGGTTAATGGATTAAGAAATTGCCTTGGACTGGACTGAGCTCCCAAGGTCCAAATGAGGAGCAGAAGGACGGAGAACATGAGAAAGGCAGTCAGGACAGCGAGGGGTGCATCCACCCACTGAGACAATGGGACTGATCTAATGGGAGCTCACCAAGGCCAGCTGGACTGGGACTGATGGAGCATGTGATCAAACTGGACTCTCTAAATGTGACTGACAATGAGGGCTGACTGAGAAGCCAAGGACAATAGCACTGAGTTTTGATTCTACTGAATGGACTGGCCTTGTGGGAGATTAGTCTGTTTGGACACTCACCTTTCTAGACTGGATGGAGCGGGGAGGACCTTGGACTTCCCACAAAGCAGAAAACCCTGACTGCTCTTTGGACTGGAGAGGGAGGGAGAGAGGGAGTGGGGGGAGTGGGAGGAGGTGAAAATTTTTAAGAAAGAAAGAAGAAACTGCCTTGGCTTAGTTGATAGGGCAGAACTTAGGTAGTCAGGAAAGATAGAACTGAATGCTGGAGGAAGAAAGACAGAGAAAGAGAGGAACACCATGGAGCTGCCAGAGACAGATATGCTGAATCTTTTCTGGTAAGCCACAGCCACATGGTGATACACAGATTAATAGAAATAGGTTAAATTAAGATGTAAGAATTATCCAGGAAGAAACTAGAGCAAATGGGCCAAGAAGTGTTTTAATTAATACAGTTTCTGTGTGGTTATTTCAGGGCAATGCTAGCTGGGTGATCAGGGCAAACAAGTGGCTCCTTCCTACAACAACTGGCACCAACGTGATGAACTAAATCCACTTAAAACCTGAAAGAGCTTAATTTAAACACAAAATACAGAGAACTACCACATTTATCATAATAACAGCACAGCTTAAGTTTTAGACTGGGCAGGCAAACAGATGGTACTGTATTACCCCTACTAATGGCACAACTTAAGTTTTTAAGAAGCGCTTAGCATTTTAAGAAGTGCTCCTGGACAATAAACAATCACAGATTCACAATAGGACCAGATTCAGACATAAAAGACCTCTAACTGGGTCACAGTCCTGGATAAATGTACATAGCTTGGAGGAGAGAAGAAAGACTATAGTCATAAAATAAAGTTAATGCTTGAAAAAGGTGGGTAAAGTTTTTTAAAGAGACAGAGTATAGATAGTCTTAGATTAAAAGGAGTAAAGAAAAATAAGCTACGTAAAAATGGAAAATTCACAGAGAGTCTGGATTATGTATATTATTGTGTTTTCTTTGAATTTTTTGACTGTGAAGGACCTAAATACAGAGGGACATTTCATTGTATGGGTTGCTAAGCTAAACCAGCAAGTATATTATAAAGGTGTCTTGACTTCAGAATTTGGGTCTAAGGATATGGTACTTTGGAAAAGATGTTTTTCTTTTGTTTCCACAGAAGATGAGAACCTGTAGAATACTTCCAGACAAATATGGTTTAATAGGCCATGCACCCCTGAAAGTTTGCCATAAACACCCTCAAAATATTTCTTTGCCTAACTACTGACCAAGATGAACCTAACACACAGGATACACCATGAAAGACCTGATCAACAGCGCCCCCAGACAGCAGGAAGCAGTATGGACAAAACTATGCCCATTTTCCCAAATATTGTTTATAAATGTTTTTTTTTTACATTTAAAGGGAGATATGATATAGATATGAATAATTTGCTTTGGTATGGATCTTGGTTTATTGATACAAATTTAAGGTTAATTTTGTTATATGTATATGCATTTCTGATCTTGATTAAGGTATTGTGATTGTGTAGCTCATTTAAAAATGTAATGTATAATTAAGAAATAAGGGTTAATAGATAATCATTTATAATAGTCAAGCTTGTAATCATGTTAGTAGGATTTTCTAGATGTGCATAGATATATTTCAGATTCTTCATGTCTTTCAAAGACTACAAAACATGGCATTTAAAATGTTTTAAAAATTTGGGACTTTTCATGACAATGAGACATGTCTGCTCTTGGCAGCACCAATCTACTTCAAGAGCAAGATGGGCATCAAAGAGGCTCCTTATGAAGTTGGTTAGCCATTTGGGCAAAAAAACTGCTTTTGCTTGGATATACAGGACCTGCAGAGAAATGATTGCTGAACATGCCTAAAGGTGAGATGATCCTTCGGGGCTTCTGCTTCATGAAAGAGTCTATAAGACATTCTGCAGGATACAGAAGAAAATGACTAAACTGTCTGAAATTTCCTGCTTCATGTAAGTCTTCTGGATACTATGGCCCTGTAGGGTAAAGATGGATACCACAATGCTACAGAAAAACTTTGGTTGACTGTTCAGAGCGAGATGTCTCTGTCAATTCTAGAATTTTGGAAGTGCTTGAAATGCACTTCCTATTTACTTAGGTAATATTATATCCTTCTGGAGTCTTTGATGGGGTTGAAGAATAGATAGTTATTATTATAGTTTTCCTCAGTTATGAAGAGGTAAAATAGATATAAATATTGTAACTATACTTTTTGCTTGATACTTGTTTTATGTATTTTTACTACGTTAAAGTTAAAGCCTTCCTTTTTGTTTAAACAGAAAAGGGAAATGAGGCAGGAGTTCCTTCTGTTTGTGTGTTGCTTTCATTGGTTAATGAATAAAGAAACTGCCTTGGCTTAGTTGATAGGCAGAACTTAGGTAGACAGGAAAGACAGAACTGAATGCTGGAGGAAGAAAGACAGAGAAAGAGAGGAACACCATGGAGCTGCCAGAGATAGACATGCTGAATCTTTTCTGGTAAGCCACAGCCACATGGTGATACACAGATTAATAGAAATAGGTTAAATTAAGATGTAAGAATTACTCAAGAAGAAACTAGAGCAAATGGGCCAAGAAGTGTTTTAATTAATACAGTTTCTGTGTGGTTATTTTGGGGCTAAACTACCCAGGCAGCCAGGACAAACAAGCAGCTCCATCCTCCAACATGTGAGTCAATGAAATCCTTAGAATTATAACAGGTCAAGAGATTCAGGCTTTACAAAAGGCAGTGGTAAAAAGATTTGAAAGGATCGAGGAAATTATCTGAACTCTTGAGTAGGGAGAAATGGAACAAGAACAGGATTTAGCCTCACCAGTAATTGTCAGAGTCAGAGATGACTTACCAGGGGTTTTAGGTTATTATCCTGTAATCTTCCCTGACAAACCATCCAGAACTAAATACCCTAAAGGATTCAAGGAATGTTTAAGTGGAAATCTATAGGTATGAATGATCTAAAGGGAATTAAGCATACAGTAGGATCCTATGGCTTGTATTCACCATTTGTTAGGGAACAGGTGAAAACATGGGTTTTAAGCAATAGGGCTACCCCATACAACTGGTTATCGGAGTCCCCATGATGATTCCATTATGAGCCTTAGATGCTGGACATGGCACCATAGAATGTCATGTTTGCTCTACTAGGTTTAGGTCTTGTTTTGATGTAGTTTTTTCTTGTTATGCCCACTACTTCCTTATTGAAGTGGAATGTTTAGTCTGTGTCATATAGGAAGTGTTAGATTTCAGACCCTCTGGCTGCCCCTTTCTCTCTCCCACAAATCAGGTCACACTTCCCTACAGTCTATCTCTTAGGACAAACAACTGATAGATACAAGCTATGTCTGCTAGGACACTGAGGACGAGCCAGGAAAACAAATTCGTCCTCTTCTACAGGTTGCTTTGGCTCAAGGCACCTTTGACCTATGCCCCTAGTGCCTTCTTCATGACTTTGTAGGTTAGACTAGAGTAGGTTATGTAATGTCGAGTACTCTCCCTGTCCTACCAGCAACTTAGAAGGGTCAGAAACCCCTTCTATGGAGTTTGAAGGGAATGTACTAGCTCCCTTCAAGGCCCCATGATGACTGCTCAGGACCATGAAGCTATATCTCTTCTGCAGGGAACTCAAGGGTCTGTCTTTCTCTTCAGCAACCTGGTTACATGGTAGCTATTGCCTTTAACAGTCAGTCTCCACTTCAAGGTCCAGTCATAAAGGATCACAATGGTGAGTTCTCTATCCTAGTTGGAATGAATGCATTTTGTATTTTTAGATTGCTTCTAAGGTATAGGGGCAGGTTATAATTCAACAGTGATGTATTAGGGCAGTAGTTCTCAACCTTCCTAATGCTGAGACCCTTTAATAAGTTCCTCATGTTGTAGTGATTCCCCCAACCAAAAAAGCTACTTCATAAATGTAATTTTGCTTCTGTTATGAATTGTAATGTAAATATCTGATATGCAAGACATCTTATATGTAACTCCTGTGAAAAAGTTGCTTGACTCCTAAAGTGACTGTGACCTACAGGTTCAGAACTGCTGTATTAGGGTTTCAAGCTGGTAAATGGTGGCTGTCTGGTGGTTAATATCATGACAGGATTTATAACTACCAAAGAAAAAACTCTGGACATGTCTGTGAGATCCTTTCTTCTGGACTAAAGAGATTCAGAGACCCACTCCGAATGTGAGCATCACAATTCTATAGGTTGAGCCAAGACCGAAAAAAAGTAAACAGTTGGAAGAGCATTTATCTTCCCAGCTCATCTCTCCTGAGTGCAGACACTATGGAGCTGGCAGCCTTATACTGCAGCTGCCTTTCTCTGCCTATCACTATGACAGACTATACCATCAAGATATGAGCCAAAATAATGGTTAGGCTTAGGATTAGAAGTTAGGGGTTAGGGTTAAATGTTATGGTCAGGGTTAGAGGTTAGGGGTTAGGGTTAGAGGTTAGGGTTGGGATTAGGGTTAGGGCTAGAGGTTAGGGTTAGGATTAGAGGTTATAGGTTAGGACTAGGGGTTATGGTTAGTGTTATAAGTTAGGGTTGGGGTTAAGTTTAGGGCTAGAGGTAGGGTTAGGATTAGTGGTTAGGGGTTAGGTTTTAGTTAGAGGGTAGGTTTGGGTTAGGTTTAAGACTAGAGATTAGGTTGGGGTTGAATATAGGAATAGAGTTTAGGGTTATGGTAGAAGCAAGGGGTTAAAGTTAGAGGTTAGGATTTAGGGTTGGAATAATTACTGAAGGTGGTAGAGTCAGACATTTTGTCATAGTCAAAAGAAGAAACTAATAAACTACGTATCTGATAAAGAGTTAATTTTTAAATATATAGAGAGCTCCTATAATAACACTAGTAACCTAAACCAAAATAATCAATAATCCAAACCAAAAACCTGTCATCAATAACTTTAGTAGACATAACTCCAATGAAAATATATAAATGGCCAATAAATATGTCAAATCATGCCTATTGTTACCAATTATTAAAAACATACAAATCAAAGTCCTATGGAATATGATCTTTAATATGTGATTACATAAGTAAATTTGCAAGACCCTGGGCTTAATAAACCAAGCCTGCTATGAAATGCAATATTAAATCATTCAACTTCTCTGAGTTGTCTAAAATGGTTAAACTTGGGGCTGGAGATATGTGTCAGTAGTTAAGAGCACTTGTTGCTCTTACAGAGAACCTGGGTTCAGCTGACATCAATCATAATGTGCTCACAACTGTCCGCAATTACAGTTCTAGGATCTGGCCTCTGTGGACACCAGGTATACACAGTGCACACACACACACATTCAGGCAAACAAATGTACATATAAAATAAAATAAAGAAGCTTTTAAATTATTCTATTCATAGGAGCACAGAGTGGGATGGTTGCTGTCTTGGGTTGAATGGGGGAAGAAATGACAAATAGCTAAATAATGACTAAAACATTTCCGATATACATGATTAAGAGATCTGAGAGTTGTGTGGTATAGCATCTCATGGTCAACAATCTGCAGCACACGCAGATGTGTTCAGGCTTAGTCTCACATTATATACACAGGTAGGCTTCGTGTTATATCACAATAGCAATAATTTTTAAAACAATAATTTACCAATTTTTTTATTATATTTGGTATGGCACTTAACAAATCTATAGAGTTTCTACTTTTAATTATTAATTACAGTTTTTTCATTATTATAAAATACATATTAAAAACACAACAGGTCAGCGTTGCTAGAATCTGTTACTTCAATGCATACCTCATAAGCTCTAACATCACTAATGTATTCAGATCTGATAAAGGAGTGTTTCTCCCTTTCCAGGCCCTGCACATGGTCACTGATGTCTTTCTGTGCTTACCAAATGTTTCCTGTCTGTGGATGTCTATGGACTTCCATCTGTTGGAATTCTCAGATGCCACCTAAAGTAAATTATCTCAGAGATGATTTATATTTCTGCTTCTAAGCTGTTTTGGACAGTACCAACTGGGAGTGATTATGCAGCATTTTTGGCACTTGACTTTTGTTTTTTATCCATCCAACTTTTAATAATCCAGTTTTAATCCCTGGGGCAGCACACATGGCCTGCTGTTTCATTATTCTGACAAAATACTTGATAAGGTGCAACTTAACAGGGGGAAGCATTTCTTTTGTCCATAGTGTGTTCATCCTATCATGATGGGGGTCAGAGCAGCAGGCCTCACACTGCAGTCGGAGAGTGAAGAGAGGTGACTGCTGGAGCTATTTGCCTTCTTTTCAGTTTTTATTTATTTGTGTGCACTTTCACAGGTGTGTTCTGGTACACACATGTCCTTCTGACGGCCAGAGTGAAACTCAGATGTCACTGCTTAGTAGCCTTAGTTTGTGAGTTAGGACTCTCATTAGGACATGGGGCTTATGAATTAGGCTAGGCTGGTTGGCCAGTGAGTCCTGGGAATCTTTCTATCTCTGCCACCTAGATCTGGGATTGCAAGCATGTACCACCATGCCCGGCTTCTTATGAAATTCTGGTATCACTCAGAATCTTAGTCTTGAACAGCAACTACTTCACCCACTGAGTCATCTCTTTAGCCTCTCTTCTTTTTATTCAGTCTGGGACCACAGTCCCTGGAATGAATGACACCACATTCAGGGTGGATCATCCATCTTGAATCAAACCTCTCTAGAGGGGCTGGGGAGATGTCTCAGAGGCAATGAGATGGCTCATTGCCTGCTCTTCCAAAGGTCCTGAGTTCAATTCCCAGCAACCACATGGTGGCTCACAACCATCTGTAGTGAGGTCTGGTGCCCTCTTGTGGCCTGCAGGCATACACACAGACAGAATATTGTATACATAATAAATAAATAAATAAATAAATTTTTTTTTAAAAAAACCTCTCTGGAAACACCCTCAGGACATACACAGAGGTATGTTTCCTTGGGATACCAAATGGTTTCCCTGACCTTGAAGACGCCATCATGCTGTGAGGAAAAGCAGATGGTTGGCCATTTTCCATATACTCCCTTCTTTTACTCTTCTGAACTTAGAGCTGAGGTGAAATCAACATTTTCTTCAAAGTCTCCCTCTGCAGGGCAGGTGTTTCACTTTTTTCTCTGATTGTGCTTCAGCTCCTGTTATGCCTCAGTAGATCATTCCTGTCCTCCAAATGTACCTATTAAAATTTCCTGGGCCTCAAGGCTTGACAGAGACCACTACCAAGGTGCCAGTAACAGTTCTGGGTTTTGCTTAATATCCCCACATTGAAGCTTTCTTGGGTTTGCCTCAGAGGAATTTGTCTCTTTCCTGCCAGAACAAGCAGGCATCACAAAAGTATCTGTGGCATTTTTAAGAAATTTAGTGTTTTTAACTTTGTCCTCTGGGAAGGCATTCTCTATTATGTATAATTTCCATTATGATTTGTTGATGATTCTTCTGGTTATAGCTATTCAAAAACCTTTGCAAAATAACTCTACTAAGTAGGGCATAAATAGAACAGAGATTTTCCTAGTGTAGCATCTTTAAATATTCACGATTCCTCTCCACAAATCACTACCATGTAAACAGAGGGCTCATCATAAAAAAGATGGCATTGCATTGTGCTGGAAATTGAAGTAGCAAATCAGTCCTCACCTTAGAAACAAGTTCAGAATCAGAACCAGAAACTCTTAGGAACAGATGAAGGCAAATAAGCACTAACAAATGAAAAATATAATTATGTGGTGCAATTAGGAAATCACAAAGGAGATTAGAAGGAAGAGAATGTTCCATAATCCCTCCACTTTGCTGGGTCTCTGAGTTTAGAAAAGGTACCTCTGGCAATAAACAATGGTTTTTGTTGTTGTTGTTGTTACCTGAAGCCATACTTTGACCATGGTGGGAGACATTTCAATTGTGATTAATTCAGTTAAAAATGATTTCAAATTAAATTAAGCAAAACATTGTAGGCCAGATGACAAGACTTATACCACCTAAAATTANGAAAAAAATCTGAAAGTTAAAGAAAAGCCTTAAAAAAAATATATATGGGGCTGGAGAGATGGCTCAGCTGTTAAGGGTGAGAATTGCTCACCAGAGGACTCAGGTTCTGTTCCCAGCACCCATGTGGAGCAGCTCACAGCCACCTGCAACTCCAGTTCCAGGCTATCTGACTCCCTCTTCCGGCTTCCATGAGAATCACAGGCAGGTGACAGATACACAGAAACATGTAACATACACATAATTTGAAATTTTTTTCAAAGAAAATTCTCTGTGGGGTATTTGTTTGCAGCAATGAGGGGGTATGGATGTATCTATTTGTAATGGCCTTAGTTTTAAATGAAAATTCTTAGGTTTGTATACATGATGCTTCATATTTGAGTTTTATCTCTGCTTCGACCCTTCTATGGTAATACTCCAGAGTCTAAGGTCACTTAATCTTCTCAACCATAGGCCACATTCTCTTTTTAATGTTCTCTGTACCTCTAGATGTCCATCCAATGCCATGATTTAAGTGTGATCTATGTATTTCTCACCTCAAGCCCTGCTCTGTTCTTTGGATTTCACTTCATATCTGACACTTCCTATGAACCGTTATGAGACACACCTCATGAAGTTTACAAACAGAATTTTTTACCCCCTCAGTTCAGTTCCCCTACAATTTTTTTTTTTTTTTTTTTTTTTT
>NW_026067958.1:4066079-4089031 GCF_014885135.2 Alexandromys fortis | reverse complement strand
TCTGCCCGTTGCCTTTGCAGGGCAGCTCATATGCCCTTTTCTCTTTGCTTCAGGGCCCTGTATTATAGACTCTTCTCTTGACTAGAGGAACTATGGAGGTAGGGGGTGGGGCACTGCTCATTTGCCAACAGTTCTTTATAATTTTTTCTTTTTTCTTTTTGGTTTTTCGAGACAGGGTTTCTCTGTGGTTTTGGAGCCTGTCCTGGAACTAGCGCTTGTAGACCAGGCTGGTCTCGAACTCACAGAGATCCGCCTGCCTCTGCCTCCCGAGTGCTGGGATTAAAGGCGTGCGCCACCACCGCCCGGCCCCCTATAATTTTTTATCATTCAGTTTTTGTCATTGAGCATGGCGGTGGGAGTTAATTTTCACGATCCATTTGACTGGATTTAGAGTTACCACGGAAACGACTCTGGGTGTGTCTATGAGGCTGAGTCCAGAAAAAAATGCAAACAAGGAGGAAGGATTCATCTTGCATATGGGCAGTATCATCCACGGGGCCAGCCCTTGGTTGAAAAAAAGATGAGCCGAGCACCAGCGTTCATCTCCCTCTGATTCTTGACTGCTGATTTGACAGTTCCTTTACCCACTGTGCACTCCACTTCCGGGCCTGGTAGGCTATATCCCTCCTTAAACTGTAAGTCCAAACAAACCCCTTCTTCCTTAAGGTGTTTCTTGTCAGGTCGTGGCAATGAGAAAGGTAATTCTCTCACTGGCTATGCCCCGTGGGACCCCAGCCTCAATATGTTACGGCCTGCATTTCAAGCCTAGAAAGGCCCATGGTCCACAGAAGCAAGACATTACATAGTCACTGATGCAGTGAAAAGCTCAGCACAGATTCCATTTCAGAAAAAAACTGTCCTCTCTCCATTGTTTTTCACTTCTCTTCCTTCCCTCTGACTTCTGCCACCCTGGGGCACTTTGCCATTTCCCAAATGCGGCATCATCTTTGATGATGGTTCCACTCTCCTCCAACCTGGCAGATTCTTCTCACCTGGGGAAACAGCCTGCTCTACTTCTTTCATAGATTCATTATTTTGTACACCAATCTATTGCAAGGTTTTATTTCAATATTTGGATAATTCGGGTATCATTTGGACTGAATGTGAAATGCCCTATAGGCTCATGTATCTGTTCATGGTAACTCCGTGTGGGAAAGCTTTTTTTTTTTTTTTAAAGATTTATTTATTTATTATGTGTACAGTGTTCTGCCTGCATGTATGCCTACAGGCCAGAAAAGGGCGCCAGATCTCATTTCAGATGGTTGTGAGTTACCATGTGGTTGCTGGGAATTGAACTCAGGTCCTCTTGGAAGAGCAGCCTATGCTCTTAACCCTTGACCCATCTCTCCAGCCCTGGGAAAGCTTTTTTTAAAGAGGTGTGTCCATGTGGTGCATGCATGTGGACAGCCCCACCACCACAGCTGAGAGCTGCCCAATCAGCCATGTTCTCCTTACCACGACCAACTGTAGCTCACCAAACCACAATACAAATAAACTTTCTTCCTGTGTTGCTTTTGTCAGGGATGCTGTCCCACCAAGGGTAAAGGCATCAAATCCAATCTTTCAGAGAAAAACAATGTTTTACTTTCTTTAAGATTCCAGAATTCTGGATAATACCAGATATAAAGTAAATGATCAGTTGTGGATTTGTTCTTTATTGGGTAAAGGCCTTACAGGTATCATTTTTAAAAAGCAACTACTATTAAATATTTTTAAATTGGCTTGAGAAACATCTGGCAAATTTGTTTCTAGCATATATTAAAATGGAAAAATTTAAGTATATTTCCATGCAATGGATATATCAAATACCATGTCTGTATATTATTTATTCATAATGCATGTAAGCTATCAGTCAGTTACAAGCATCTTTATAATTTGAATGTCTCAGTAATTCATTTCCTTTAAAATCTAACTTGTTTACTATATTTGTAATATAAGTTATCAATAAATATAAAATATAAATATATATATTTCTAACAGATACATTTAACCAAATTTCTTCCATATGAGAATCCATGTTTACTTATAGTTACTTGTAATTCATTTTGCTAATATAAGTTTACATCTTGGAAACATGAAAAATTAAATAACCTGAACACCTGTGATGCTTCTGTTGCCTTCTCATTAAAAAAGGGTAAGAGAACCACATAGGTGGACCTCTGGCCAGACTTAAGATTAGAGATTATTAACTCAGGAAGCCCAATAGTTAGCCAGGAGGATCAGCATCACTAAGGAGAAAACTGTTGTTTTCCCCATCCTTCTATATTCCCAGACACTGCCTTTGCTTACACCTGACAATGAGTTAAGACTGGCCTGTGCAGTTCCAGAAAGGAGGAATCTGCTAGGTAGACAGACAGGCCAAGGCCCAATCATCTGCTCCTGAGTCACCAAGTGAAATAAAGTGTTTTCCTCTTCATTTAAGGAACTTTTATAAATATGTCCACCAATAAAGTGACAATATATTTTTGTCCTTTAATTTATATTAATTCTGGTCATTTTTCAGCTATCCACATTGTAGTTGCTTAAATGAATAATAAAAGGAAAGTATTTTGAACGTAAAGTGGTCCATCAGAAGTGAAGATGTAAGACTGAATGAATATATAAAACATGCCGAGTTAAAACAGTACAAGGAATGAAGATTAAATGTAGTTTGGGTAATAAAACATTTTATTAGAATTAGGAAAGAAATCTATTTTTGTTTCTATACAGTCTCTTAAGGTCACATAGAGGAAAAATCACTAGACTATTAACTCCTGTTTTAGGGTTAGTGAATAATATAAACGTTCAAAAATGTAATTTCTTACATGTGTATGGATGTTTTGGCTGCGTGTGTATATATGAACCACTTGTGTGCCTGGTGCTTGAGGAGGTCAGAAAAAGGTGTCAGATCCTCTGGGACTACAGATGATTTGAACCCTACTGGCCATTGAACCCAGATCCTCTGGAAGAACAGCCCATGCTTTGAACTGCTGAGCTCTCTTTCCAGCCCTGAATAATAAAGATTTTTGGAAAAGAATGTCTTTTAAGGTTTTTATTTCTTGCTTTTGTTCAAAATTCTAGTTAAAACAGAAACATAAAGTCATATTTCATATTTAGTTTTTTTTTAAAGGGAGAAATACATTTATTTAGTCCCCTGGGAGTAACCAGGAACAAAGCTTTGTTTAAGAACCCAATAGGAGACACTGGTCGCAATTTTCCAGCATTAAATTGCCCAGGGATTGGCACAGTGATAATCTGATCAATACCCACTCTTCTTGGACTTGAAATAAGCAAGTAAAGACAGGGAGCTAGGAAGTCACATAGCACAAGAGACAGCATATATCTATCCAAGGTCAAGTGGGCTTCTCAGGAAAGAAGAGAAGATTTGTGAGTCAACCTGGAGGCATCTATCAGGTCTTGTCTTTCTCACTCAGGATGCATGGACAGATGGAAGCACTGACTTAAAAGCAAAAGGAAGTAACTGTGGCTTGCGTGTGTGTGTGCGTGTGTGTGCACGTGTGTGTGTGCGCGTGTGCGTGCGTGTGTGTTATTTCTCAAGGGAGAGATGAATTCTTTCATTGTGAAGGTGTTACATCTGTGAGTTATTGATCTCTCTACACTAAGTAGGCTAGTCTACATCAAACAAAAGCGATCTCAGATTAACTTTAAAATGATATATATATATCTCAGAACAAACCCACTCTTGCTTTTCACGGGTCCTAGAAGCATATGTATGGTTGGTTGAGGAAAATAAAGAGAACTCCAGATGTAAGAGTTATTTTAAATATTCACACAGTCATATCTCATGCTATATTTAGTTAGGGAAAAGTTGGCTTGAAGTAACCGGGGAAGAAGCATTCAAAAGGTTGAATTTTCTTTTGTAAAACAGCCATGCAAAGGAAGTCGTGCACATTTTAATAGGATAAAGGGAATTTTATTGGCCTGCACAGATGCTGGATGCAGGAATCTGAACTCACTGGCATTGATGATAAGCCAAAACTATGAATGAGTGGGTTGGAGTGGGGGTTACCAATGCTTTGTTGAATTAGAAACAGTCCTCTAGCTATCAGCTCTTCTCAAATATTGGGTGAAATTGATCCCAAAGGCAACCAGGGAAAGAAATGGACATGCTGGGTAGTAGTACAAATGTATCACTTCTAGACAATACTAGACAAAGTACAAGGCCTACCAGTGGAAAACTGCTTGCTATTATTATTAGCGTGTTATCAGAAAACACAGTTCAGCCAGTACACCCATCTGAGGGTCTGCCTCCCTGAAGCAAAGACCCCTTTCTCCATTATTCCACTGTTCCTGGGTCTAACACCATCACAAACAGTAGTAGAATTCAGAATGAATTCATACCCCACTAGAGAAAATGAAGACATTTTTGTGCGCTGGTAACTAATATTTTTGACTAATAGAGGTAGACAACATTAGGCTCCAGGCTTCCACAGGCAATTAAAATCAGCAGGTCCTCTGGTAAACAAGAGCCTGCGAGGTTTCCTCTTGGTCATAAATAACAGTATAGGGCATGTGACCCGGGGATCATAATGGCGTTTTTCTGGCATGGTTACGTGCCTGATACTGTGAGAGTGTGAGCCTTTACCTTCTTCTGCATTCAGAGATAAACAGAGACCTCATTGTACTTGACTACAATTACTTATGTGGGGCATGGACTCTTGAAAACACCAGACACACATTAACTAAGTCATTAATCCACACCAATCCTTTTCCCAGAAACCACATATTATTATTCTTTAATGGCCGACTAAACTCAGTCAGGAAGGATAATTGCCTTGCTCAAGGCCACAGAGGGAGTCTTGTGTCAGAACAGAATTAGAGTTGAGTGATTTGGGGCCTACAGGCTTGCATTTGGCCCATTAGGTCATGTGTGATGGGAAAAGACTTTTTTTTTTTTTGACTTGTTTGAGGAGAGAGAGAGAGAGAGAGAGAGAGAGAGAGAGAGAGAGAGAAAGAGAGAGAGCGCACTTGTGTGTTCCTCTGTGATCATGAATGTAGGCATTAGTTAGAATATTGGTATTTATGTATACAATAGCTTTTTCCATGTTAGGATAGCATTCATAGTCTGTGACACTCTTAGTAACTCTGAAACTTGTTTGTTCCTTTGCTGTTTCTTGGTTTTGTCTAAGAAAGAGACACGCTAGCTAAGAAATGAAAATGGCTCAGCCCAGAAGCCCATCTCCTTCCTTGCCTACTTTTCTGTCTCCCAGGCTGCCCCTGAGTTACAGTTCTCCCTCCTCAGCCTCTGGCATAAATGTCTAAGGGGAGTGCACCTCCACTCCTGCCTCCAATGGGCTTGTGTTGAGCTACAGAATGTCACCAAAGGGTTTTCTTCTTCAGGGACCAGACCGAATAGTTGCTAAGTCTGGCTAGCGTTATTCATTTCTTCCATGAGCAGATGCTTGCTCTGTATAAAAAGGTGCCTTAGAATAGACGTCTGATGTAAAAGGTCAGGAGGTAAAACTTATGGAATTAGTTCCTACCCACATTCTGAATACATATCCTTATGTCTACAGATGAATGCATCTCCCACCCTTCATTAAATGATCTTGTCTTTGTCGTAGACAAACACCATCACCAAAAGTCACAACTGGTCAAAATACGGAGGACAACTGGCTGTGACCAGGCCCCAGTTGATTTGCCTACAAGACAACCTTCACACCAAAGACTCAGGGAACAGTTCAGAAGAAGGGGCTAGAAACACTCTGAGAGCCAGAGGTCCATGAAGCCTACTGGGAAATTATGGAAATCACAGGAAAGTTGTACCATAATACCTCAACAATATAGCTGCCTAAACAAGAACTGAACGATGGCAGCACCAATAAACATGCTGTGTACAAAAGAGAAATCTTATGGGGTCCAATCCCTAAATAAAGAACTATAGACAACTAATGACTGATGAGAGAGGGAGAATTAGTCAGCCACAGGAATGAGCTTTCTAATTGCTTATCCAAAACCAAGTGGATTGACCTGAAATCATACATACACAAGCAACAGTAAATGAACTCAGCAGGTTGTATGTCCATATCTAGTCATATATAGATATATTTGTAACAATAACAAGTAACGGAAAGGGGGTCATGAATTTGAGGGTACAGAGGGGTGATACATGTGAAGAATTGGAGGAAGGAGAGGGAGAGAAAAATGATGGAATTATATTTTAATTAAAAAAAATCATGGAATTAGATTTCTGGCTCTATGACTTCTGGGTTAATAGTCTGGGGGGAACTACCTCAAACTTTATGTTTCAATTTCTCAATCTGTGCAGGAATAAGTGCAGGAATAGCATTAAGTCATAAGACTCCCCAAGGCTGCTTCTAATTGCAATGACCACACTGGTAGAACTCAAGAGACTAAATGTCACCATGATCATCTTTTTTTTTGTTGTTGTTACAGCAAATACATGAGAGGAGGGAGGCTGTTACTTCAAACAACCTTCTTGGAAGCCATGCCAACTTTTAAGAATGAGTTTCTTTATTTTAAGTAGCAAGGAAATACAATTTTAAAAGTTTAGCGCTAAGCCTAATGAGATGACCCAGTGGGTGAAGTGTTTGTTGCAGGAATCTGGTGACAATGAGTTTGATCCTTGGAACCCATGTAGAGGTTGATGGGAGAACTGGCTCCGCATTGTAGTCCTCTGACCTCCACACATGTGCCATGGCAAACATATGCATTAAAAAGTGATTATTATATTAAAATAATAAATCAAGGTTTGAAATGCAACTCAGTGACAGAGCACTTACTTAGCAGTATCTGGCCCTGGGCTATATTGCAAGGACCATACAAGTAAATGTGAATCAATTAATTAATGAAACCAGAACAGTGCCACAATGTTGTAGGATGAGTGGCGGGCTGTGTCCCGCCACCCAGATAGCTTAGCCCCGAAATAATTACACAGAAACTATATTCATTTAAACACTGCCTGGCCCATTAGCTCTAGCCTCTTATTGGCTAACTCTCACATCTTTATCTAACCCATTTCTAGTAATCTGTGTAGCACCACGAGGTCATGGCTTACCAGGAATGATTCTAACCTACATCCGTCTCAGGCTGGAACTTCATGGTGTTTGCCTGACTCTGCTCTTCTTCCCATCATTCAGTTCTGTCTTTCCTCCCTACCTAAGTTTCTGCCCTATCAAAAGGCCAAGGCAGTCTATTTATTCAACCAATGAAAGCAACACACCCTACACCACCATCAAGAGGAATATATCTGAGCAAAAGAAGGGAAGAGTCTCCACAGTCCTGACACTAACTCATACCCTGAACTGGAAAGACCTAGCCTGTATCAGAATACACTAACACTAATCTCCAATTTGGTGGATTCCCATCATGGCAGAAGCTCTTTAAGGGGGACAGTTATGAATGCTATGATCCGGATCACTGGTGACCTGGATCTTCTTTTCCGGGATCCACGTGGATCACTGATTAGGAATGAAAAGTGTAGCAGCATCCCAGCGATGAGGTTAATCATTTCACAGTACCCTCAAAGCAGCAGAGGCAATGATAACTATGCTAAGTGACTACCTTGCAAGCACACTGCTTAGACACATAAAGTAATGTCATGTATTGTGGTCTCAAAATTAGAGTGACAAACACTCCTGAGGCATTCACAGCACAACGATCATAATTATATAGTAGAGGAGTTGAAAAATAAAATGAAGATCCAAAAGATAAAATGTGAATTAAAAATATAAGTAAAGATAAACATCACACAACACCAGTCAACTACTAGAGGTTCATACATACAGACAGATAAGTCATCTAAGAATTATGAGGATAGTCTGGGCTAAGGGCACCCTTGGACTTGAAAGAGCCCATTAAGGATCCAGTCAAAGTGGACAAAAAACCCAGCACTTTCAAAGACTTGAGAGAAGTTCTGAAACATCAAAGATCAAGAGCAGATCCTGAAAGCTCTGAAAGAATGAGGAAAAACTTTACCTACAAAGAAAGCATGAATGTGCGAGTGGTCCAGGGCTACTGATTCGATCTAGAAAACCATATCCACTCAGAATACCTTGGGGACTTTAACAGAGAAGAAAAATATTTGGGACATGCAAACACGCAGAACGTTTTCTTCCCATTCTGCCTTTTCTCTGTTTCTGGGGATTGTGATTTCAGCAAAATGGAGCAAAGAGATAGCTGTTCAATGTTCTAGAAACTGGGCAGGAAAAGGCAGGCAATGTGGCTGAAGGGAACAGAAACACATTTGGGATAGAAAGGTGTTTCTTTCCTTGGAGAAACTGGAAATGCCCCACAGAGAAGAAGACTAAGATTTTAAAACCACTAGCGGCAATGACAACATCAGGTATCTTTTTTTTTAAAATTTATTTATTTATTAAAGATTTCTGTCTCTTCCCCACCGCCGCCTCCCCTTTCCCTCCCCCTCCCCCAATCAAGTCCCCCTCCTTCGTCAGCCCAAAGAGCAATCAGGGTTCCCTGCCCTGTGGGAAGTCCAAGGACCACCCACCTCCATCCAGGTCTAGTAAGGTGAGCATCCACGAACCTGCCTTGTGATGATGTAAGTCACAAAACAATCCCACACCAGTTCAGAATTATGAATAATAAAAGGGTTTTTTATTTAAAGGGAAAACTTACAGATCACTGATCTAGACAACAGTATTCGACGTGAACAGGAACAGAGTCTAGCAGCTGAAAGCGGGAGCAGGAAGCAAGAGAGCAGGCGCATGGTTACTGGGCGCACAGTTATCGCTGCTTTTATAGTATAAGAGACCATGCCCAAGTGGTATCTTAAATGCTATTGGCTGAAGGAGCAAAATATGCTCCCACAGCAGTCTTGCATTAGCCATGAAAAATATTTATGAGGTCATCTTTGTTATATGCTTTGCTAATTTTCAATGTTTAGAACTGGTCACCAGATAAACTATGAAAGACCTAGTTATGGTAACAGCACATGACATTAATATTTTAATGTGAAATAAAAGCATAGATTATAACATTAAAGAGTAGAGTAGGGGACCTTGGAAGCAGATGAAGGTGAAGTCCTGCTGTAATTTGTGAAATACACTAGATGAGACTCAGACTTTAAACAAAATTAAAAATGCAGTTGGGTAACAAGAAACCAGACATGTAACAAAGACCAAGGCACCTCATGGCACAAATGCAATTAACTCTCTAAACTGTAAAACCAAGATCTCTGTGAGGACAACAAGGCTCAACTCAAATGCAAACACAATGGCATGTCTGATTGTTGAACATGTCTGAACATTAGGATTGTTCTTTACTTTGAGACAGGGTCTTGCTAGACTGCTTCAAAATTTCCACAATCCTTCTGCCTCCCAATACTGGAATTATAGGCATGTACCACTACGTCTGACTTGGGTTTGTTTGTTTGTTTTTTTTCCTATAGTGCTAGAGATTTTATCTAGGATCTCACATGCCAGGCCAGTGTTTAATCACTGAACCGTGTTTCCATCCCCAGGATTCTTACATCTGTCTATCTATCTATCTATCTATCTATCTATCTATCTATCTATCTATCTATCTATCATGTATTCATCCTCACATCTATTTATCTATTTATGGTACGCTTGCGCGTGTGTGCGCATGTGTGCATGTCTGTTGTGTATCATGGCAGAAGTGGGGAGGTCAGAGGAAAGCTTGTGTGAGTTAGTTTTCTCTTTATACCATGTGGGTCCCTGGCAGAGATGGGGTAGAACTGAAGAGAGTAGGCATGGTATGAAGCAACTTTACCCATGAGTCATCTCTCTGCTCCTGGCCTTGGATTTTTTTGATGTATTTAATTACTTATTTATTCATCTATCTATCTATCTATCTATCTATCTATCTATCTATCTATCTATCTATCTACATTCTGACCAAAGTTTCCCTTTTCTCTTCCAGTACCTCCCAATCTCCTTTTTGCCTTGGATTTCTTAATCACATGACACCACTTCAATGAAAACCTAACATAATCCTGTTACAGAATTTCTATTGCTCTTCAACAACTGACATTCCTATGGATACTATATGATATGAAAGTATGATGGCTAATTTTATATCAACATGATACAAGGTATAGGCAATGGAGAGAAGGGGGCCTCAACTAAGCAGATGCTTCCGTAAGATTGGGCTGTAGGCAAGCCTATAGGGGAAGTTCTTAATTAGTGATTGATAGGGGACCATCCTCCCCCCTTGTGGATGGGGTTACACTGGTGGTCCTAGGTTCTATATGAAAGCAGGCTGAGCAAGCCATGGAGAGCAAGCCAGTAAGCAGCACACCTCCATGGCCTCTGCATCAGCCTTTGCCTCCAGATTCTTGCTTTTGCTTCCTTCAATGATGGACAACCATGTGGAAATATAAATCAAATAAACCCTTTTCTCTCCAACTTGCTTTGGTCATGGTCATGACAATAATGAGTAGTGTTAACTGGGGTAAAGAGACTGCTTTTGAAAAGAATTTTGATCAAAAGTTAATTCTAACAATGTCTTTCTGTCCTGTTTTCAACTTAAAAGTTCTTTTTCTTTCTCTCTCCCTCTTTTTTTTTTGTGTGGTTTTTTTTTTGTTTGTTTGTTTGTTTGTTTTTCAAGACAGGGTTTCTCTGTGTAATAGTCCTGGCTGTCCTGGAACTTGCTCTGTAGGCCAGCCTGGCCTTGAACTCACAGAGATCCACCTGCCTCTACCTCCTGAGTGCTGGGATTAAAGGTTTGCACCACCATGCCTGGCTAATCTCAAAATTTTTATGTTTTAGCTTTCCTTTTCCTCCCAGAGAGGTATGAAGAAAATACCACTCTGTTAATTTATAATCTTCTGCTAGTTTATTTATTTTACAAAAATGTCATTATCATATTGATCTTGTACTGTATAAAAATTCTTGGTTTTAATGACTTTTAAAGCAAAGTCCCTAAACAATTGCTATCAAACATTATTTTCACCTACAAATTCTTTTCAGATGCATCCTCAAATTGGCCAGAAGAGGGTCAGCATGATCAATAATCCTTGGACTAAGAACTTGCTTGGACTTGTGTAAAGGTCCTCCTGATATATCAAATAGACACAGTTGCGTGCACTATACGCATGTGAACATCCTGTACGAGAAGAAAGGTTGACACTCTTTTTCATTGAATATTTATGGATATTATCATAGCACAATTTCCTTTTCAGGCAGCCAAAATTCAGTCTCTTCAACAACTTCTCTCAATACTTCTAAAGTTTTTCCGTGTTTGTTTTATGCAAGACTTTTCACAAAATCTTTTAGCTCCAGCTTTTATATACAAACACTTAATTGCTCAAATGGACAAAACAACAACAAAGGTAATGAAGAAAAATTATTCCTAGAAAGATATTTGCATCTTTTGAAGTAGCGTACAGCACAAGAATGTACCATTATATATTCCTTTTAATAGTTTTTAAACAGAAGAGGCCAGGATTGAAATTACAAAATGAATTTGTTCTTCTGCATAAAATAAAAACTTTTTCTTCAGGACAAAGCTATTATATTGTTAGACAAGAGCTCAAAGCATATTAAAATCAGCACTGTAAAATACTTCTTAGAAATTTAATGTGGGAGAAATTGGTATTAGAATTTTAAAATACGATTGAATTGCCCTCTGTGATTATCTACAATAAAACAGAAGTTCTCAGTAGGTCAACATTTTTCAGTTCCAGGTCAAATAGTTAACAGTACTCTTGTTAAGCAACACATTCTAACACACTTCTGAAAGACTTACCCAGGTAACAAGGTTAGCAGGAAGTTTTGCCTCACTTGGCAAAGAATTCTTATTCATTGTTAGATTAGCATTTCAGAGAAGCATGATTTTAAACAGAGACTGCCAATAATTAAACATGCAAAATTTTCTCTGCTAATTAATGACATGGCTTTAGGAGACTTTTCTATTTCTTTCCACGTAGGTAAAGCAACAGCAAGAAACTTTATGCACACATGATCAGATTATCAAAGAGTATAGAATGCAAACACAAACCCTCATCTGCAAGGAAACCACAACCCCCAGCTTTGCTCTCATTGTTCTTCAATTAAACCACCATCTCTTCCACCATTCTAACGATTGGTTATTTTACAGTGTACTGGGAAAGGGTGCATGGCCACGGACACAGCTGAGCACAGACGCTGCGCCCCTGCCGTACCTGTATCTACGCCAGTTACCGGTCAGGGTTAATAAGCAGAAAGTTTCTAGGCAGGCTGGAGGCCAGCCGCTACCTGCAGCCTTACCTTTGTGAGCCGCTGCCTTCCGCGGAGCTGGAGTCGCCACAGCCTGCACCTGCTTCTCCAAGTTTCCTTCACTTCCAGTCCTCTCCGTCTTCTCACCTAGGCTGGTTTTCTTCGACTTGCTGCTTAAATCATCCTTCTTAGAGGATGGCAGCTTAGAAGCCGCGCTAGTAAAGAAGGATTTAGCCAAGCGGGAGGACTTGGACATTTTAAACGGCAGGGAAGACACCCCACCCCCGAATAAAAACAAAACAAGAAAGATCAGCTCTAGAATGGCACCTACTGGGGCAGCAAATTCTAAAATTTATCCTACGAGTTACACTTCTCAACAGCCAGTGACAGTGTGGAGTTCAGCTGGATAGAAAGTGCTGGGCTGGGCTGGGCTGTGCGGGGAAGGGGGGGGGGGCACTTGTTTTTCGTTTGTTTTTGTTTTTTTAAACAAAGGCATCCTGCTGCCTTTCACTCCTGTGGAATGGAAAGGTGTTTCAAAGACAAGTATTCAATGGTAAATGCTCTAACGCCAGGGACCTGCAGATTCTGGAATGTAAAATATGCATACAGGCAAGCGCTCCCAGAGACGTCCCCAGCACGTTCAGACTAGATGCTGGAGGACTAGAAAAGGGAAACGAATGTAAATACAGCCCCATCCACTCAGGTACAGGACGGGAAAATGAGCCAGATGTGAGATTTACAGGACTTTGGAGCTCGTGCCGCGTAAGGCTTCCAGGCATTTGTACAAGCAGATATTTCCTTGCCTTAGCACATTCCTAGATTCTAGTCTAGGACTGGCCAGTGCAATGAATGCCCACCTACAGAAACACTTCTACTGTTTACAGAACAGGAATAGCACCGTTGAAAGAGAGAAAAGCCAGAAGACTGCATTTTCCATACCACTTGGGGCTGCTGTGTGGCACCCGATAGCAGATGAAAGGAGAGCTGTATGCCTGTATAAGGGAGTGTGGGGTATATGTGTGTGCATGTTCCCTCTGTGTGTGTGTGTGTGTATGTGTGTGCGCACGCGGTGTGCTCGTGTGCGCGGCGTGCTCGTGTGCACACGCACGTACACGCATGCATGTATCTGTGTGTTGAGAATCTGGGACTGTGTTATTTTACCTTTAAAGGAGCCTGGCGTTCCTTCTGAGTAGTTGTAATTACTCCGTGTTCTGAAAGGCTGACAGTAACATGTAAAACTCAGGTGTGTTCATGCCGCAGGTTTTCCTTAGGCCGAAAACAGTCCTTTCGCCAACTGAACACAGGAGCCCACTAGAAGCATGCAGCCCCTTCTGCACTAAGGGTGACCCCTTTCCCTCTTCATTTCCCATGTCAGTGATTTTTACTACTTGTGGGTTAAGCTGTTTCCAACCTCAATTATTCTATGTTCCCTCAGGGAGAAACTGTACATACACTCGAGGAACTAGAAAAGCGTTCTGGGAGTCTGTGATCATATAATGGCCTTAGCGCACAAATGCCCTGATAAATGTGCAGCCACTTAGCCCTGCATCAAGAGAGAAGGAGAGGCCAGGAAGAGTATAAATTTTGGAATCGACTGGAGTATGCCTTCCCCAGAGGAAGAACCATTCCTGTCATTTAAATGATAAAGTTGGGATAATTTTGATCAACCAGAAGGCAATACAGATGGCCTCAGATAACACACCTGCCCTTCCCTTCATCCGGTAAATGGTAATCTCTCTCTCTGTCTCTCTCTGTCTCTGTCTCTCTCTGTCTCTCTGTCTCTGTCTCTGTCACACACACACACACACACACACACACACACACACACACACACCTACCTCCTCACCTCATCTGCCCAAAATTTCCCTGACTTTAACACTACCTAGCAAATCTGGCGCAGTCAGTCCTAAGAGCCACCAGAGTCGGCAGCTTAAATCCTGACTCGGAACTGAAGGTCCCCAGTGGGATCCCACTTGTGGTTTTAGACCACTAAAACCCAGAGAACCTGGGAGTAACCCTTAATGACATCAGGAACCTGTGAGGATGACAGGCCAATGCCTTCCCGAATTCCACTGCATCACTGAACTAAAAAGCATGAAACTTAAGTGACCCCTTCACTCTTTAAAATCCTGTCCAAATCAGACAGGCTAGGTGTCTGATGAAGAAGCATAAGGCTTCTCCATCTCGTCCAAAGTCATGCTGCCCCTGGCTCCTTTCTTTTCGGAATCTTCCTTGCAGTCTCTTTCAGGAATAAGATTAACAAAAAAAAAAAAAAAAAAAAAAAAAACCTAACTCTGGCTTCTTTGTAGACTTCTGAGCACAGTGTGTCAGAGCCTAGCCGCCCTGTAGCTGCTGAGTGAAGCCTCATCGTCCAGGTTTCTCTACCGAAGAGATGGGCACCAGCAGTACAGCCCAGTCCCAAGTGGGCACTGACGCAATGGCTGCTGAGCCTGTGGCACTTGGCCATGCACTGGAGCCTGGCAAGCCAGTGAGGGATCCATGCCAGGAAAGAAACGCTGCTGAATCCTGAAGCTGTCTAGAACAGGTGGTTTTCCTACCCAGTGGGTGAAGCATTTAGCAGGGATCACATTGTATATAGGTGTAGCATGCCTGTCTCTTCCAACAGGGCCTGGATAACCAGAGCAGCTTATAAAAGACAGAAAAAAAAAAATCAGCAATGATTGTGAAACAGGATACGGGAAGAGGTGGAGCCTATACCAATGTCCTCCAGAGAAACAACCAATACAAAAATAAGACTTTTGTATTATATATATGTATGTATGTATGTGTATGTATATACGTATATATATTAGATACACACACAACTATGCATGTGCATACATGTCTGTATACAGACTATGTCTGTGTCTATGAATGCACATATAAAATAATATGTCACTTACTGGGACATATGCATTTATATACATGCATGTACAGAATATATTATACAAGCCAATAATTAAGTATCCATAAGATACACATAATATGTTTAGTAATTATATATTATGGATGCATATAGTCAACTATATAATATACATTCATTTAGACTAAACAATACATATATGTGCAGTTATATAAAATACATACAATATATAAAACATGAGCTGAATGTTGGGATACCTGGGGTGGTTGTTGCTGGTACAACTGTCTCTAGGCTCTAAGAGGTTATAGTTATCTGGAAACCTCTCAAATGGACTGTTTCTGAGCTTTAACTTAGACCAATGGCTTAAAATTTCAGGTAAGGCCAAAGCTAGGTTTCCAGACCCTCACACACGCAATTTGCAGGCATATCTCTTACTTACAGGGCCCTGGGAGATGCTCTAGCCTGCATCCCCGTGTGAAAGTCCCCGAAGGACCATTCCTGCCCACTGCTGCTACTGCACCTTGGTTGCTCCATTTGTTTCTTCTGTTTTGCAGACATCATCTGCGCTTCACATGCTGTGTGGTGAATCTGTCTGAGAACATCAAACTCATGTTACTCATCACCTTGGCCATTTGTTTCTTGGCCATGCTTGGTTTGAGTTGTGATACTTGAGGTAAACATGTCCCCCCATCACTCCCAACACAGACTGGCCAGTCTGTGCTAACATTTGTGCATCTCTTTGAAAGAAGATGGCTTATGCAAGGGGGAGGCCTGAAAGCACCACGTGGCTCGTTAATTTCCTTCTCCACTCGCTGGAAGTTTCCTGAGACCCTTTGTCACTCAGTGCATAGCAAACCCTTAGGCCACATACAGCCAGAGTCCATGTGGTATGGGATATTTTTGTTTTAGATAAACAAAAGAGAGCTGACCTAGAAGCATTTGCTTGGACAGCTAGCACCAAATGTGTCTGGAACCATCACTCAAAAGAAAGACAGAATACAAGAGGTTTGACACACTTAAAAAAAAAAAAAAACTTTATTTCTAAAAGTACCTAAATTGGTTGGCAAAATAATACTCTGTTAGGATTAATTGTGTGAGGTTAAAATAAAAAATAATTAATAATAAGACCAGAGACAAAGGAGCTTATTTCTGAGTTTCCTAGCATTTGAGCAAAAAGAAAAAGGGGGGTTTGTAGTGTCTGTGCTATTTTATCAATAGCTTGAGTCTAAAGACAACAAAGCTGCTGCCGCTGGATCCCAAAGAATCTCTTGAGTTTTGAGTGACCCATTAAGAAGGACATCTTTATAGGACAAACGCCATCATGTTCCAGGAGCCCCCACACTCATGTGAATATTTTCTGGAAACACTGCTTTAATCTACATGGCCAATTTCTCTTCTACGTCCAACAAGTACCTGCCATCTAGTCCCGATCCTAACCACTACAAGCGGTATCAGCTTCCCAGCCAACCAGGCATAGACGCACCTTCCTTTCAACTCATTGGCTCTCCTTTGGCCTGTGGTGGTATAGTATCTCCTGACAAGGGTCCAGTCTCACCAGCCTTTCCTTTACTACGTCTAGTCTGCCTGAGCTGGGCCAACCTCTGTCCTCCGGGGCTCTCTGATATCCACATCTCACTGTCACGAGCTCTGCTCAGCAAAGTAGGCAGAGCAGGTAAAGGTTTCTCTTCTTTTGAAATGCCAAGTTTACCCTAACTCATCACTGCTACTTCTGCAGGCATGAGGACATTGTCCCAAGCTACTTCTGTCGTTGCTGCTATTGAAGTTTAGTTATTTGGAGACAGGGTCTTAATAATATAGCAAGCTGATATGAACTCCCAAGCTTCCTGCCTCCCCTTCTGAGTTCCAGAATGACAGGCGTGTGCCACCATACCCAGCTCCTCCCGAATGGCTCATTGCGTTTCCTTCCCTCGCTCCTCCTCAGACCAATGTGCCCCCAGAGCCTTTTATAACCAGATGTCCCTGCCTCACATACTACCAGCTTGGGAATTTTAGTATTTTGGTAGGATTCATAATGAAAAGAGTGAACATGATATTCAAAATTGTAGCTTGAGTAAACCCATTAACTGCTCCCCTTAACTCTCTTCCTGGTCTCCTCTGACCTCTGACCTCTGACACAGCTCCTGGATTTGGTCTGTAGAACACTGTACATGATGGCTTCTGGCATTTGGCTCTCAGGGGATCCTGTGTGTTTGAGCTCGCTCAAGCCATGTGCAGAGCTGCTCTTTGCTTGTCTGGTCTAGTCTGTTTTCTAAACTCAGAAGGCATGGATTGCCTTTTTTGTTTGTTTGTTTGATTGGTTTGTTTGGTCCTGTGTGTTTACTGGTTTGTTTACCTAGCTAACTTAAATTGCTCTGATCAACTTCAAGCCAACTTTCTCTTCTTCTAAACATGGAAGTTAAGATCATTTATAAATGGACATTTCCTCTTATTTCTTCAAGGAAACATCACATGACAAGGGTTCTCAAACTAAGCTTTTCCCTAGCCTTGCGACTGACTGAACCGGTTGAGAGCCACCTTTCCAGGAAATTGTCATGTTTTTCTAAAGCTGAGACCATTAGTATCTTCCAAGTTGTATGTGCTGTTCAGGTCTATGGAGTTAACTCTCCTGAATTCTACCTTCTTCCCTAGCCTGAAGAGGTCCCCTGGGTTAGAAAAGGCAGGTAACAACTCATATCTATTCTTGGATGTGAGGACATCAGGATCCCTGTGCAAGTCCATAAAGGTGTCTCCCAGCATGCAAATGCCAGCAGTCACGGTAGGTGTGGACAGTGGTAGCCTGCGGGGTAGTACTACTATTAGACTCGCTTTATAGCTGAGTCAATTGAAACATGCAGAGGTCTAGAAACTCACAAAGAATTTACAGATAATACATGCTAGAACTGGGATTTGAACTCAGGCCATCTGGTCAAAGAACCTGACTTCTGTGTAAGACAAAATATCTGTCTTTAACTAATGTGTGTACTGAGGACAGACATGGAGCACCTGTTCAGTCACAGCAGTGACCTGGAAAGTGTCTTCCATTTTGAATCCTGTGTGAGAAACCCTATAGATGAGTCCCCAGATAAGACAGGGTTTGTGACCAATGAACCCAGGGAAGAAAATCTCCTGTGCACAGGAGCAGATGGCAGAGCAGCCACATGGAAGGCAGCTTCCTATGGTGGCTGCTGCCACACTACCCAAGCAGTACAAAAAATGCACATGGGCCTCTCTGGAGCTTCCTGACCTTTGCCCTTCCCTGGCCTCCTGATCTTGTTTGCTGAGCAGCTGTCAAGAGAAACAAGTAGGCAGCGTGTGTCTAAGCTCACCCTGCCAGAAGAACATGCAGACTTGTCATTACGCCCTTGAGAAGTCATTTCAGCTCTCAGAGCTGGATCACCTGGAAGAAGGCTCCATAGTGTTTCCCCTCATGCATCACGGGATTGTTTCAACATTCAAATGAGATCATGAATATGAAGGCACCTTTATGATTATAAAATGTCAATTTTACAATGAATCAAAGAGCATAATTATAATGGTTATAAAATACCAATTTCCTATTTTGTCTTAGTTTATATCAGTTTTTTTTTTATTAGCAGAACATACTGTAGCAAGCTTCAGCAAATCTTTTCTATATAGGGACATAGAGTAGATATTTTAATCCTTCTGAGCAGAATGACCTCTTCTCAACACCTGAGTTTTGCTATTGGCACATGGAAATATTCACAGACAAAATGTAAACCAACAAGCAAGGCTGTGTCCCAGTAAAACTTTATTTACAAAACCATAGCTGGACAGATACATCTGTTGTTTGCTAAGGTCCAGTCTATAACAGTCATTTAAAACTATCTGTGAATTTCATTCGGATTCTTGCCTTTATGAACACTGTCTGCAATATGGATTCTTTGACCAACTCTTTGGATGTTTGAGTTCTGACTCCCAGGCTAGCTTTGAATAACTTCTCAAATTTATATCATCCTAAAATTTGAACATCGTATCATTCAATTGCTGGAGGTGAGACTCAGTTTCTCAAACAGCCAGTGCCAAGTCTAACTTAACTACATAAAATAGTGGCAATGAAGGCAATACGCAGCTCTTTGGCTACCTGGATTACAGCAGGCTTTGGCAATTCAGTAATATACAGTTATTCAGTTCTGTAGGGAGACCTTTTGGAGTGCCGGTTATCAATCTATGGGCTGAACTTTCTTGCAGCATTTCTCGTGTCTTAGCTAAAGGACAAAGGCTAGCGAGTTCAGATTCCTCAACTTCCAAGTTAAATGTGGCATGAAGATTTCTTGATTTAACCAGTCCAATTTCTAAAGATTCTTTCAAAAACACTTTTAATGGTTTCAGTAAAAGTCGCTTTACACTACGATGTCACCCATCTGTGCCTCTATATTGTAAAGGAATATGAAAATGACTTGGGATTTGCTTCATTATGCTATAAAGTTGCCAATGCCAAGAAGGTTTTTTTCTTCCTTTTATTGCAAAACCCTCCTACACATAGAAGGCTGACTTATCTGAACCAACAAGTAGAGCTGCAAGCCATCTAGAAAGTTAAACACAGACGTGTTAGACGGCCAGGTTGTAATGGGGGCTGAAACTCTGTAATCACAGCCAGCTTCTGCTGTGTCACTTTAGGAATCCCGTTAGTTTGGAGCATAAAGCAAAATGCTATGCTTTCAGAGGAGGATCCTGAGGTACACTCTTTCAGAGGAGGATCCTCAAGTACACGCTCTCTTTTTAGGCTGGCGTATACAGGTATAATTGACAATATAAATTAAATACAGTCACCTGAAAACAATGCCTTGAGTCACCATTACTTGTTAGTAGTGATACTGTAGGTGTGACCTTGAAATAAATCTTTGAGCCCAACCAAGCAGTATCTAGTGACCTTTTACCCACTTTAAAATGCAAAAGAGGCAAAGGTTCTGGAATTCTGCCCTTGCTTTAAATCCTCCTAATGAGAAACACAATGTGGGGATTTAAACCAAGTAAGCATCTCTCCAGCCCTCCAATGGCGAGCTTGCTTCTTCTCTCACTGTAGTGTAGAGAGGTGACAGTAACTTGCTTTTAGCTATAAAGCATAAAATACGTTTAAACTTCCAGGTCAGTAAGAGCCAAATCTTAAAATAGAAGAGGCCGCTCCCTAACTCGCAGACACTTGTTGAAATGCGGGATGACATTTAATTCAATGGCATGTCACAAGAGAGCAAATAACCTGCTGCTTTCTGTAGCTCCAGCGGATTCCTTTCTGGTTCCCACAGGATTTTAGACGCTCTAATTTAATGATGGTGGGAAGAACAGTAAATCAAGAGTGAGTGAGGAAAATTGAATAAAACCGGAGACGTGCTAAGCTTTGGAGGATAGCTTGTGTGTTTAACTACTGAGAGCATGGGTGTGTCCGCCACCCATGAGAAGTGTGTCCGCCAAACACCCTGAAAGTCGTGCACCTGCTCCGTCATCAAGCTCAGTGTGAGTGTTTGAAACAGGGCTAAGGGTCACACTTTCCCTATGTCCCATGGACACTACACACACTGTACGTAAGTAAAGCCAAACACCCAGGGAAAGTAGGGAACTAAGGAATGGCTCCGTTCTTGGAATGTGAGATCATGAATCCTTACACTTGTTCAAGGCTCATAAACACATACAGAGTCACTCAGCATCATCATTAGTCAGGGACCGCAGCTCGGCATTGCCGTGAGTGCCACTTCACACTCCCAGGGTTGGTGGCTTGAGAAAACAAAAACAATGAGAGTTGGGAGGAAGTATAGAAACTGGAATCCTTGTATGTTGATGGGAGAAACGTGAAATGCACAGCCACCAAGAAAAGAAACGTGGCAGTTTCCCAACTAATTAAGCAGAATCTGCTGTCATTTAGGAGTTCCATTTCTGGGTCTATGCTCAAGAAAAAGCAGGGACTAGAATGCACAGTAATGTTATTAAAATACCCAAAATGTATGTGGATTCCAAAAATTTAAAGAGAGATGATTCGATAAAGAGAATGTGAATGTATTATTCTATGTACATAATGAGGTATTATTTGCCTTAAAGAGATTGCAGTTCTGATATATGTTAAAATTTGAATTATTTTGAGGGTATTATTTCAGATGGGATTATGTAGCCACTAAAAAAAAACCCCAAATACTATGTGGTTCTATGTAATTTAAGGTAGTTAAAAAAGTCAGATTCACAGGGATGACAGGAGAGTGGGTTTACAGGGACAGGAGGGGAAACATGGGGAGTTTTAGTTGAAGAAAATGAAACATTCTGGAGAGAGATGGATGATAGAGATTGTTGTTCAATCTAAAGTGATGTGGGAATCCTCTCTGTGTGTTACTTTTCTTGGTTAATGAATAAAGAAACTGCCTTGGCCTGTTGATAGGGCAGAACTTAGGTAGGCAGGGAAGACAGAACTGAATGCTGGGAGAAGGAAAGACTCAGAGAGATGCCATGGATTCTCAGCCTGAAACAGATGCTGGTTAGAATCTTTGCTGGTAAGCCACTGCCATGTGGTGATATACAAATTAATAGAAATGGGTTAAATTAATATAAGAGTTAGCCAATAAGAAGCTAGAGCTAATGAGCCAAGCAGTGATTTAATTAATACAGTTTCTGTGTGGTTATTTCAGGGCTAAGCTAGCCGGCAGCTGGCACAAACAAGTGGCCTGCCTCTCCTTGAAACAGTGAAGACTTAATGCCACAAAACTGTGTACTTTAGAATGAAAAAAAAAACAACGGGTTTAATATTATGTATATTTTACCACAATAAGAAATTTATCTGATGGCCAAAGAGATAGTTCTGTGGACAAAGGCTCATGTTGCCACATTTGTTTTCATCCCTGTTGCTTTCATCCCTGGGACCCAATTGATGGAAGGATAGAATGAACTCCTCCATGTTGTCTTCCAGCCACTCATATGTCTATGTGCACATACATGCACACAGATACAGGTGCAGACACAAACACACAGACACGCATACATGAAGGGAAAGCATTTTCAGACCTGGAGTATAGCTCAGTGGCAGAGCATTTGTGTAGTTAACTGTGGTTATTTCATTGGAATATCTATCCTTCCTCATGTGAGTTCTGGGGATTGAACTCAGATCACTCGGTTTGGCTACCAGAACCATTGTTGGCTGCTGGGACATCTCAGCATAGCTTCTTGCCATCCTTACACAATGCTAACTGACTTCCCCTTTTCTCTAACTTTAACAAGCACCACACACACTAACCCTCTAATGGTCATAGGTTAGCTAAAGATCAAACAGCCTCATAAGAATTTGAAAACAATTTTTTTGGGCCCATGGCTTGAAGTTATACTTAGGAATGCTCATTAATAGTCATATCCCCCTCTATGCCACAAGGGACGAAGCCCCTGAAATCATGATCCAAAATACATGTCTTCATTTAAATTACTTCGATCACTTATTCTGTCTGCTGTGCTGGTCATGGCCTTCTTGTGGGAAATGGTGTCTGGGGGAGAGGTCTTAAGGAAGAAAGATTTATTTATGTTCACAGCTTCAGAGGTTTCTGTCCTTCATGTCAGGAAGCGTGTGGTGGAGAAGGGTGGCTCACATGTGGAGGTCAAGAAATAGAGAGGCAAGTGTATAGTAATAGACTCTTTCCTTTTATCTCGACAGGTGCTCATCCTACAGGATGGTGCCACACTGCTTAAAGATGTCCTTCCTTTCTTAGTTATAACTCCTGGAAATAGCCTCACATGTTGAAATAGGAGCGGCGGGGCTTGCGTCCCCGGCACCCGGCCGCCCGCATGGCTAGTTTATACCCAGAAATAATTACACGGAAACTGTATTCTTTCAAACACTGCCTGGCCCGGCTAGGTCCAGTTTCTTATTGGCTAGCTCTTACATATTGTTCTAACCCATTTCTAATATTCTGTGTAGCCCATGAGCTGGCTTACCAGAGAGGATCTTAACCTGCGTCTGTCTGGAG
>NW_026067958.1:3994191-4063766 GCF_014885135.2 Alexandromys fortis | reverse complement strand
CCGCCTACCTAATTTTTTATCCAATAAAATGGGCCAAGGCAGTTTCTTTATTAATAAGAAACTATTCCCACATCATTTCCCCTTTAGTGATTTCTTAATAATAAAGAAACTGCCTCGGCCCTCATAGGACAGAAAATTAGGTAGGCGAAGTAGACAGAAGAGAATGTTGGGAAAAAGAAGCTTAGAGAGAGTCGCCATGGTTCTCCCGCTCCAGACAGACGCAGGTTAAGGTCCTCCCTGGTAAGCCAGCTCGTGGGCTACACAGAATATTAGAAATGGGTTAGAACAATATGTAAGAGCTAGCCAATAAGAAGCTGGACCTAGCCGGGCCAGGCAGTGTTTAATAGAATACAGTTTCCGTGTAATTATTCTGGACATAAGCTAGCCATGCGGGCGGCCGGGTGCCGGGGACGCAAGCCCCGCCGCTCCTATTTCAACACTCACAGACACACCAGAAGCATGCTCTTATGATCTTCCAGGTGGCTCCTAGTCCAGTCAAGCTAGCCAAAGTTTCCACCATGCATACTCTATAGCTGAGCTGGGCTAAACCCCACCTTGAAAATGA
The DNA here is from genome assembly GCF_014885135.2 of Alexandromys fortis. Classification (NCBI taxonomy): domain Eukaryota; kingdom Metazoa; phylum Chordata; class Mammalia; order Rodentia; family Cricetidae; genus Alexandromys; species Alexandromys fortis. Next base: position 4,063,201 of record NW_026067958.1, on the reverse strand, counting down.
CTTTCCAGAACTTATTTCCTAGTCTCTTAATTCTCTGGGCCTGGCATGGCACTCTTTAGAGAAATCTGTCTCTTGGGAAATTGTCAGAGATAGCTTTGACAAGTATACCATTTACCATGCTAGGGGCATGGGGATTAGAAAAGTTAGCAAAGAGAACCAAGACACAAGTGAAAATAATAAAACAGAAACATAGGATAGTGGCGGGAGGGAGTTCCAGTGAATACTGAAAATCACATATGTTTAATTTTTCATACACTTTTATATTCAATATAAAGGGGAAAGCAAAAGACTGCTTTAACATGATACAAAGGACAACTTGAACAGTTACTTTTTCAATACTTGAGACACCAAGTCATTAATCTTGAGAAAAGCATTCTGTTGTTTAGGTAGTGAAGCCACTTTAGACGGAGTATCTTGAAGGCAGCCACTCCCTAGGTCAAACCTCCTGGTTCAAAAGAAGGAGTAGAAGCGTACTTGAATTCTCTGACCTTTGGTTAGGGTGGAGTGGATCTACCAGTAAGAGGCCTCTTAATGTCCAAAACACCAATTAACCACTCCCTAGGTCAGGGTGTGTAGCCACGTTTGTCAACAATGTTGAATGAGCTCAAACTCTCTGACCTTTAGACAAGGTGGAAATAGGCTCACATTTTTGGGCCTCCACAGTCTTTTTGAATCACCTCAGAATCTGTGGCAGCAGATCTTTTGGACTCCAAAATTTGTCCTAAATAATGTTCTAGAAACTCCTGAGCTGTGGTGTTTCGTTTTTCCTAATGGGGAAGATGAAGCTCCAATGAGTGTCCCGCACTTGTCTCTGTGAATGAAAACAAGTTCATTCCAGCTCTGGACCTTCCTCAGGGGCCATGGAGGAGTTCACCCCATGTGTTAGTCTTATCTAACACAGCCTTCTTATCTCTGCAGGCTCATGTTCACAAACAAGGTGATGCAGTTATTTATGTAAGGAACAATCTGTGCACACTTTAGTTTGACATCCCCCTCCTACACATTTATAAGCTGCAAACATAGCTGAGGACCTGAAGATCTTCCTATGAGAGGCCTGCATCTTTGATCGCAGGTGATATGATCTGGAAGATTAGATTCTTTGTTTCCTTACAATAATTTACAGACCAAAACAAAAAGTGACCATAGAGAGCGGCTAGGGAAACTCCAAATTAGAAGTTTACTCTCTATTATAGCTTCCGTTTCCCACCCTCAGCTCCCTATGCCTTGCTGTTTCCTGGGCACATCTTTCTGTCCTCTGGAGACCCCTATTTCTACCCCTCTGAATGTTTGTTTTCTGGAAAGGATCTTCATAGGGGTATTTATACCTTGAAATATTTCTTAGGATAAAACAAGAAGTTCATTTCACAGCACTAAAATTTTAAAATATAAAACAAAACACTTATTTATGGAAGTAGGAAACTATCAATAGACCACAAGTAATAATGATGTAGATTTGGGGGTGCTCTTCAGAAACTTGAAATACAGCAAACCAAAAAGGGACATAAAGAAAATGTAAAGATAAAGAACACAGAGGACAAGCTTGTACCCTGTACTCCACAGCCACACCACCCAGAATGTACCCGAGCACATCTACCAGCACACTGAGGTTCTGAGGTTGTCTAGTGACTTCTGCTGGAACCCTGAAGGGCCAGTACTCCTAGACTTACAGTCAATTATTCTCTTAATTTCTTCATAGACCCACAGATGTGTATATGTACTTTAATTTTCCTTAAAAATCTATATATAAAGGCAATGACATGGTAAGAGTTGTATTTATTCTTCTGTAACTTATGCTCTGGGCTTATGCCTGGGATTCACTGTGCTATTGCAGTTCCTAGATGTGAGAGTCTGACACAGCATAACTCACTGCCACTGTGCAGGTGCACACAAGGCACAGAGATTTTACAATGATATGAACAAGTGCATCACAGTCTCCACTTGCTGACCATGTAGATTCTTCCCCAGAGACCAAAAGTATAACACAATTAATTAATAGTTCTGTTTTTTGAAATATTTTCTAGGTTCTCCTTCATTTATCTATTTCTCTATCCATATGATATATCTTCTTTCGTTAATAAGTTAGGGCAAATGAAGAAAAATGTAGCTAATATGTGTTCACACATATGAGATGCCAACTGTATTAGTTGGTCATTACTGTGACATCGTATCTGACAGAAGCAACTTAAGGGAAAAAGGCATATTTGGCTCACGGGTTCAGGAGGTTACAGCCCATAACATAAAAGGAATGCCCTGGGGGCAGTGGGGAGCCTGTGGTGAAATTTCTCAGATGGCAGGCTGGTCACAACACAGAGTAAATGACAGGAAGGAGCAAGGGACACTGGCCTTCAAAGACTCGTACCCTGTGAACAATCCTGCTCCTGAAGCTAGACATTTCCAGGTTCCCCAAACACAGACACCAGCTGGGGACAAAATGTTCAAACACCTGAGCCTGTGGGGGAGGGGCACACCTCACAGCCAGATCTCTGCACCAGCCACTGTCCTGGGTACTTTTTACACAGTCATTTCCTGTATGAAGTGAGCCCTGTTATCAGATAAGGAATCTGATCACAGAAATCAATATGACCAAGTAGCTGCTATTAGATACTCAGATAACCAAGTCACAGAGATTGTGCTATTTGACACTATACAAATCACACTCCTGTAATGTGTAATGATATTTTGTGATACATCAAGGCTTATTTAGATGTGTATCAGGGGTCAGCAAGATGGCTGAGTGGCTAAAACGATTTGTGGCATAAGCCTTGTGGCTTGAGATCACTCCTCCAAACACATATAAACGTAGGAGAACAGACTCCAACTTGAGTCCTCTGACCCTCACACATGTGCCATGGAGTGTGTCCTACTCCAATAAAAATAAATAAAAAATATTTCTTTATAGTGAATATCCTTAGACCCTTACTGTCATAAGCAAATATTATACCTATTTTTAAGTTCTGTGAACAACCAACCATTAAAAATTTCATTAGATCTCCAAATAAATTTACATTATTGAGTTTCAAATCCATTAGCATCATATTTTTTTCAGTTTTTATATTAAATGGTTTATTTTTTAAAATAATGTTTTATGATATCCCTTATACTGTACATCTTTTATAAAATATATTTATGGGTGTCTTATTTTACTTCCACTAGAGGAAATGGCACATTTTAACGTTCTTTCTGCTCCTCGCTATTTGAGGTAACACAATTGACTTAGACAGTTCTCCTCTTGCTAGCGGGCAATGGCTGAGTAAAAGGGAGGGCAATTACTCTTCCTCCTTATGTAACAGGAAAAGTATTTGAAACAATTGTCCTCAGATATTGTATGATATGTAGCACAATATTTGCTCGGAGGATAAAAAATATGAATTAAGCTCAATGATAGCTCCAGGTTACTGTTTGGAGTTTTCAGGTCACAGTGCAGGAGGGGACACCACTAGAGCTTGGTGGCCACCTGGAAGTGAGAAGACAGAGTTCACAATTCTAGGAGGTGAATATGAAACTTACAGGACAAAATGTCCAGAGGAACAACTGCCTAGAGAAAGGAAGACACATGGAGAATGTTCTCTGGTTAATGGAATTACATTAGAAATAGTAACAGAAAGACACTTGAACAATGTACAAATATTTGAAAGTTAAGCAGCAATTGCCTAAGTACTACCTTCCCAGCCCAGCCCTGGCAAAGGAGAAATGCACAAAGTCAGGAACTGTTTTGAGTAAATAAAAATAAAAACTATGGTATACAGAAATCAGACAGATGTTTCTGAAACTTAAGGGTAAGGGCCAGCGTGGATGAAGTGGCATTTTATAGAGTCTCTAGTTTAGATAGCACATCATAGGTCTCACATCATAATGTTTAAAAAGAATTAAGTCTGAATTATATGATGCCACATATATTTAATTCCAACAACTTGAGGAACTGAGGCAAAAGAACTGAAATTTGAGGTCTACCTAGGCTCAAAATAAAATAGGAAAGGACTGAGGTAAAGTTCAGAGGTAAAGTATTTGCTGGTCACATGCAAGGCCTGGGATTTATTCCCCAGTGCTACAGCGAACAGTGGAAGCCCTGAGTGAAGTCCTCAGTGAGTGTGTGTTCTGAAATAGACATGGCCTGCTGAGGATTCTAAGACTAATAGACTCAAGGTAAGTTGTCAAAGCTATTACCTATTTGATCCAGGCTCAAGAGGGATGGAAAGTTTTCCTTAGGAGTCTAAGGATGAGTGCTTATGGATAATTGATCAGTATGTGTAAAGACTAGCAAGTGTGACTTTTTCCTCTCAGATGTTTATATCCTGAGAGACAGCTCACCTACAGAGATCTCCTCCCCAGACTAGCTAGCTGCACCTCTCCCAGCACATCCTATGATGTACTTGTTAAAATTGCTGAGGTTCCAGGTTGTGAACATGGTATAGGTTAGAGAACCTCACTTGATCCCAGCTTCATTGTATATGTGTATATGTGTCTGTCTTCATTTCCTTACTGCCCCTAACTAGGGTTTTGGAACCTAGGCCATACAGGAATCTGTATAGTGCCAACAAACAAACAAGTAAATAAACATAAAGTAATACAGAACAGAAACCAAAGAAATAGATAGGAGAAATCAATGGGGAAAAACATCAGTGCAACCTAAAGCTAGTTGCATGGAAGGATCAATAAAATGCACAAGACTCAAGTAAGATAACTGAGTAAAAAGAATAACAGCAGTTTACTAAAACTGAGGGTGAACAAAGACACCACACAGGAAGGAACCATTATGAACAGCTGTATATTAATAATCCTAACAACACAGTAGAAATAAACAAATTGCTTTAAAAATATAAACAGCCAACTTGTTATTAAAGGTACAGGCAATAGCTGTAAAATGAGCTGAGCCTTCCTTCTGACAGAGAGTGAGACTGCATACCTGTGATCTTGGCACTTGTGAGGCAGATGCAGAAGGATCACAAGTTCCAAGCCAGCCTGAGCTACTGGCTATCTTACTGAGGCAATAGCTTAAAAGTTCCCTCTTCCTAAGTGATTACGGGTTGTGTCAAGTTGACAATTGAAGCTGACCATAACACATGGTGAGAGAAAATATCTAAAAATAATAAATTGGAAAGATTGAATTATAATGAAAAGCCTCCAGGCTGAAGTAGCTCCATTGGTGAATCCGTCTCCTGATCTCAGTCTGGGAAATGACACACAAATCCGACCAATGTTCTTTCAGGACAGAAGGAGGGGACTATTTTCACTCATTCTATGAAGTCAGATTATATAAGAATGAAACCCCATGAGTTGAGCAACATGGAACCAGACAGTATTATAGTTAGTGTACTATGCAGGAAAAAAAAGGTAAGTAAATAGTTGATTCCATGAAGGAGAAAGTAGGCTAGAGCTCACTGGTACAGAGGGCAGCTGAAAGCCAGGAGATAGGCATCAGAATAACAAGAAAGAGTAAATTACAGTCATCCATAGCACAGCTGAGAGACTGTGGTACAAATACAAATCTATTTACATGAATTTCATTAGAACACAGGAGTTCAGTTTCTCAACAAAAACAAATGACAAATGGATAAGGGGATGATAATTACCTCAATTTGATTATTACACACTGTGTATACATTTAAAATTGTAACATGGCACCCTATAAATGTAGGAGTGTGTTCATTCGTTTTCTGGTTGCCCAGACCTGGATAATCACACAGAAACTATATTAATTACAGCACTGTTTGGCAAATGGCTTAGGCGTGTTCCTAGCTAGCTCTTACATTGTAAGTTAACCCATTTATGTTAATCTGTGTATCATCACAAGGTTGTGGCTTACCAGTAAGATTCTGGTATCTTTCTTGTACAACAGTTACATGGCATCTTTTTGACTCTGCCTTCTTTCTCCTAGCATTCAGTTTAGTCTTCCCACCTAGCTCTATTCTGCCCTGTCTTAGGCCAAAGCAGCTTCTTTATTAACTACTAGTAATAAAACATATTCATAGTACACAGAGGGAAATCCCACATCATCTAAATATATGCAATTATGGTTTTTTTGGGGGGGAAAACTGTTGTATATTTAGTTCAGTTGGTAGCATGTTTGCCTACCATGCATGTGCCCTGAGTTGGATGGCCAGAACCACATAAGCTGGGCAGGGCACAATATCCTTGTATTCCCAGTACCCAGGAGATAGAGGCAGGAGGATCAGAAGTTCCTTGGCTACACAGTGAGTTTGAGGCTAGCCTGTGACATATGAGACCCTGGCAAAGAAAGAAAATAATATTGTCTTAGTAGGGAGAAGATAAAAATTTTACTAAATTCAACACTCATTCACAATTAAATCTCCCAGTCTTCTAGGAATAAAAGGGAACTTATAAACATGATAAAAGCCCTTACACAACCAAAGCAATCACCTTCCAGCTACCACCTTAAGGACAGACTTATTGTTTTGGGGCTGCAAAGAGACAGGGTTGCTTGATTTTACTGTTCCTACTATTAGAACAGTAAGGCAAGAAAAAGAGACAAAAGATTCTCAAACAGAAAAGGGTAAAACCACTTTTACTTATGGACAACAGGATTGTTCATGAAGAGATCCTCTAAAGAATCTATACTAGAGCATGTGAACCTAGGAAGAAAGCTTAGCAAGTTCACAGGAGAGGAAATCAAATCTGAAAACAATTACTTGTCATATTTTAAAAGAGGATATTTGAAAATAAAATTCAGAATTATTACCATAAAATCAAAAATGTAAAATATGTAGAGGTAAATCCCACAAAACACACCCAAGGCTTGCACAGCATGAAAACCTTGCTTAGGGAAACTGAGGAGGACCCCAGAACATGAGTGCAGATTCACATGCTCATAGTTTGGAAACACAACTGTTGGCTTTCTTTCAATATTCTTCAACTCTGGAGATTCACTGTGCTTCCAACTATAATACCACTTAGCCGTGTATAGAAACCAGAAAGAGAATTCTAAAATGTAAAACATCTAGAATGGTCAGTTGTTGTTGTTGTTGTTTTTTTTTTTCCAGTCTCCATGGTTTTAAGTTTTACCATAGTGTTATTGCCATCTAGAAATGTGTTTGAATGAGAATAGTGAAAAGGTGATAAATCACAGTACAGATTCCAGATATTAGCCTGGACTCTTAACTGACAGCAAGCACAAATACCTGTTCAGAACAGTTTAAAAACAAGAAAGCAGCACCTGAAGCTTAAAACATCTGTGGGAAACTTCACAACTCGGGTTAAACCAGTATTTCTTAGGACATTCCAGGAGTGGGGGCATGTGACTTCAGATGGATTTTTGTGAGGTCAGCCTGGCTTACATAATGAGTTCCAGGGCAGCTAGTGATACACAGAGAGACTCTGACTCAAAAATCATATTTCTTATGCTGTAAAATTATGAACCTGATGGGGGAGAGTCTTCTGTTTTGTGTTGATTTAATTGGTTAAATAAAGAGACTGCCTTAGCCCTTTGATAGGACAGAAAATTAAGCGAAGTAGACAGAACAGAATGCTGGGAGAAAGAAAGCCGAGTCAGCGAGTTGCCATGATTCCCCCACTCCAGACAGATGCAGGTTAAGATCTTTCCTGGTAAGCCAGCTTGTGGTGTTACACAGATTATTAGAAATGGGTTAGATCAATATGTAAGAGCTAGCCAATAAGAGGCTGGAACTAATGGGCCAGGCAGTGTTTAAAAGAATACAGTTTCCGTGTAATTATTTCGGGTAAAGCTAGCCGGGTGGCGGGATGTAGCCCGCCGCTCCTCACAACAGATGCAGCCCGCCACTCCCCATTACAACATGAACCAAGTTATGAACAAAGATATTTTTAAAATTGTACTTCACTTAAAATGTATATTCTTTCTTCAAATGTCACAATTCTGAAAATGCATATATAAGGCACAGATTTAAACATATTTTCTAAAACATATAACTCATCATGGACTTAAACTACAATATATTGTGAAATTTTTTATTGCATTCTGACAATAAAGTTTGATTTGAATCAGAGGATAGAGGTAGCCACCAGTTGACCAAAATTAACCACAGAGGTTTTAGAGGACTGAGGACAGATAGAGAGACAGGGAGTTGTAAGGTGGATGGAGGAATGGAAGAGACAGGTGGTCACTGGTCTCCACTGCTTATCTGTTCATTCAGGTTCTTATTCCATATCTGTAACTTCTGATTTTTTATTGATAAAGAATAATTAGAAAATAAATCAATATATAAGTAATACTTATGAAGCTTTATAAACAGGCAAAATATTTGACAGCTAATTCATTAAACGAGTCTTAGAAATTCAAATAAATATTGGCTATTCTACTCTCTCTTCATTAAGGGAATGCAAACTAAAGTCCATGAGAATGGCTGAAGTTGAAAATGTAGTGCAAATAGATTGCTTATGTAGTACTGATGGAAGGTGACATGACCACCTGGGAAGAACTGCCACATTCCCTTGTAAAATTTTATATAGTTACCTTGGGATGCGGCAATTATACTTCTGAATTTTATTTAAGAGATTAAAAACTAGCTCCTCATTCAGATGTACCCAAATATTCAGCTGTATTTATTCACTTTAGTTTATATGTGTTTAGTACATTCATTAATAGACTTGTGTTCATACTGTCATTATTTGTTTTTTAAATATTTGATGTTTTTCTATTTTTTATGATCTTATTAAGTATTAGTAAATATATGTGTACCACTATTAGTTCCTTTATTATGTTTTAATCATTTCCTTACGGCTTATTCTGGGGCCTGAATTATTTGCTTTTTTGTTAATGCTGTTTTGATTATTCCAGACAGGTTTTTGTTGTGTAGCCTTGGCTGCTCTGAAACCATCTCTGTAGACCAGGCTGGCCTAGAACTCACAGAGATCTGTCTGCCTCTGCCTTTCAAGTGCTGGGATTAAAGGTGCGCACCACTACCACTTGGTCCCAGGGTTTGCAGTATTAAACTTAGCTTTTATTTTATTTTTTCTTATTTATTTATTTATTTATTAAAAAGTTCCACCTCCACCCTCCTCCCATTTCCCTTCCCCTTCCCTCTCCCCCTCCCTTTTCAGTCCTAAGAGAAGTCAGGGTTCCCTGCCCTGTGGGAAGTCCAAGGCCCTCCCCCCTCCATCCAGGTCTAGGAAGGTGAGCATCCAAACAGACTAGGCTCCCACAAAGCCAGTACATGCAGTAGAATCAAAACCCAGTGCCATTGTCCTTGGCTTCTCAGTCAGCCCCCATTGTCAGCCACATTCAGAGAGTCTGGTTTGATCACATGCTCATTCAGTCCCAGTCTAGCTGGCCTTGGTGAGCTCCCATTAGGTCAGTTACACCGTCTCAGTGGGTAGACCAACCCCTCGCGGTCCTGACTTCCTTGCTCATGTTCTCCCACCTTCTGCTCTTCATCAAGCTTTTTATATAATCTATTTAGTTTTAATACTGATTAAATTTCACTGTTACATCAATACATCTTTGTTTGCTCCTACTCTGTGTTATTATTCTTATATCTCTCCATAAAAATATATCAATGCATCTTACATAAACACACAAATATATACATATATGACAATATGTAAACAAATGTAGAAATATAAACAACACTATAATGTTCAATTAATATTTTCTGTATTTTTATAAAAATTAAGAAAAAATTCTAAAGTCTTAAATTTCTGTATTTGTGTTAAAATTTTTCTCTGGGCAGTGGTGACGCGTGCCTTTAATCCCAGCACTTGGGAGGTAGAGACAGGTGGATCTCTGTGAGTTTGAGGCCAGCCTGATCTACAGAGCAAGTTTCAGGACAGGCTCCAAAGCTACAGAGAAACCCTTGTCTCTGAAAAAACAAACAATAAACCCCCACAATAATAACAAAATAAAACCCAAACCCCAAACTTTCCATTTCCTCGTTTGAATGCACATTTCAGCTGATGCCAACTACTTTAGAACAAAATACTTGTTTTTATTGATGCTACTTTCTTGACATGGCACATAAAGTTTTCATTACAGCATTTTCATATATACTCTGTATGTTCATTTTCTTATCTTCCTTCCCCCATTCCCCTACCCCTTCCTGCTGGGTCTTTCTCTTCCTGCAACAGAACCTTCTGCTTTCGTGTCATGTGTGTTCTCCTGCCCCCCCACATTCTGCTTTCAGAATGTTATCTGCTACCATACCCACACATAAACGTTAAAGTCTATAATTTGCATGAGAGACAGTACAATACGCCATATCTGTCTCTCTGTATCTGGCCTATTTTACTTAACCTAATTACTTTCAGGTCTATCAGTGTTCCTACAGATGCCATTTTATATTTCTTTATGGTTGAACAAAATCCCACTGTGTATATCTAACACATTTTGTTTACCATTCTTCTGTTGATGGACATCTTGGGATGGCTGATTCCATATCTTAGCTAATCTAAATAGTGCAGGAAAGAAGTCATGGCCATGCAGCATTGTGTGGTCAGACACAATTCTCTGAGTACATTCTTAGGAGTGGTGTATCTCCATCTCATAGTAAGTTTACTTTTGGCTTAATGAGGCATCTCCACGGTGATGCTCATAAGGGCCGCATCCGGTTACATCTCACCAGCAGTGACTATGTTTTCCTCTTGCTCGGTACCCTGGCCAGTAGGTGCGTCCTTTTTTTTCTCTTGATGCTGTTCATTCCAACAGGTGACATGGAATCCCAAAGTAGTTATAATTCGCAATTTTATGATGGTTAAGGCTGTTGAACACTTTTCAACTATTTATTGGTCATTTGTTTTTTCTTCTGAGAACCGTTTATTCAGTTCAATAGCCCATTTATTGATGAGAAGATCTGGAGTTTCTTTGTTGTGAGAGCTCTATTTGAATAGGTCTTTATTTACTCTAGACATTAGCTATCAAGCACAGCTGACAAAGGGTTTTTTCTCTTTATCATGCTGACAATTTCTTTTACTACACAGAAGCTTTTCTGTTATTGTTTTGTTTTTAATATTGTGTAATCTCATTTGTCAACTCTTGGAGTTATTTCCTGATCTGCTGGAGTCATTTTCAGAAAATTCTATATCTTCAAATATTTTTATTAACAGGTTCATCATTTTAGGCCTGATATGAAGGCCCTATTTGAATTGATTTTTGTTCAAGGTGAGAGATAAGGATGGAATTTCAAAACTCTGAATGTAAAGATCCTGTTTTCCCAGTGTTTGTTTTTCAAATCCACAGTCGTCCATTCTCATTGCACTTGGGCTGCATTTGGAAACACCTTGGAAACAAGCCCCTCCCACAAGGGGGATGTCTGTGAGGGTGTTTCCAAAGGGGTCTAACTGAAAAGGATGACTTCCTTTGGAGGTGGGCAGTACCAGCTCATGGGCTGAGGTCCCAGACTGAAAGGAAGGGTTCCTGATTCTGGGCACAGTGTGGCACACGTGACTAGCTGCCTCATGCTTCTGTGGAGACTTCTCAGATAGCATGGACTGTATTCTCAAACTGAGAACCAAAATAATTACTAATTTCTTAAAGTGCCCTTGTCAAGCATTTTGTTAAAGTCATGAGAGAAGTAACTAAGAAAACCCCTGTTTTGAAAATGATGGGACTCTTGCTATGGGGGTTTAGTTCCAGGCCCCCTGCTCCATTCCATTGTTCTGTATGTGTTTCCATGGCAACACCAAGCCCTTTGTCACTACAGCCTCAAGGTGAGTTGGAGGGCTACTGTGACCCCTTCAGCACTGTTCTTTCTGCTCGGGATTGCCTTGGCTATTCAAGGTCTTTTATGTTTTTACTTGAATTTAGGGCTTGACTTGAGTTTTCATAGGAATTTCATTGGAACTTTGGTGGGGATTATGTGGAAGGCGCAGACCACTCTCAGTAATACGTTGTTTTTTTTTTACATTTGGTCTTCTAATCAACGAGCAAGGAGTAGACCAAAATACTTTCTCTTATTGTTGTTTTCTATTTTCTAATTTGTGTTTTTGTCTGCTTGCCTGTTTGCGTACCACAGGCGTCCCATGGAGGCCTGAGAGGGCATCATTGAATCCACTGGGACTGGAGTTACAGACAGCTGTGAATTGTGTGTTGGTGCTGGGAATCAAGCCTGGGCCCTCTACAAAAGTAGCCAGTGTTCTCAACTACTGAGCCGCCTTTCCAGCCCCACAAACACTTTCTTACTGCTTCTTATGAAAAGTATCTGTGAAAATATTTTAACAGAGTTTCCTTTTTAGAACAGTTTCTAGGTTAGAGAAAAACTGTGCCAAAAATACAGACTTTCACATGCATCCTGTCCTTCCTCAAATGCCCTTCGCATTAACATTGCGAGTTAGAATGACCTGCTTATTAAAATCCATGAACCAATACTGACACATGACTCTTCGTATCAGCTGGAACCCATAATCCATGTCTAGGATTACTCTCTGTGTTGTGCAGGTCTGTGCATTTTAACACTGCATAGTCATGGATCTACACCAGAGTACAGAGCAAAACACCGTCACTGTTTTTAAAGCCTCCATGTTAGATCTACTCATTTTTCTCCCCCTTTCTTTTACCTGGAAACCTCTGAACTTGTTAGTATGCTCCTGTTTTATACAGTATAGAGTGATGTTTACTCTGTATCCTACATAACTTTTTCACACTGTCTTCTTCTACTGGGCATTGTAGCATATGCCTATAATTACAGCACTTGAGAGCCTGTAGCAGGAGGACTGCCATGAGTTCGAAGACAGCCTGGACTATAGAGTGAGATCCTCTCTCAAAATAACTGAAACAAACCCAACACACACACTCACATGCACACACACTCACTCACATGCACACACATGCATTCTTATGCACATACACTCACATGCACACACACTCACATGCACACACACACTCACTCACATGCACACACACTCACTCTCATGCACATACACATTCACACACACATGCCTACAGACTCACATGCACACACACTCACTCGCATACACGCACATGCCTACAGACTCACATGAACACACACTCACTCACATGCACACACGCACTCACTCTCATGCACACACACACATTCACACACATGCCTACAGACTCACATGCACACACACTCACTCACATGCACACACACTCACTCTCATGCACACACACATTCACACACATGCCTACAGACTCACATGCACACACATTCACATACACACACATGCCTACAGACTCACATGCACACACACACCCTTACCCCTTTCATCTTTCACACTGCAATATGCACTTAGGTTTCCTTCATGTCTTTATATGTCTTGACAGTTATTTCTTTTTAACTTTGAATAATATCTCAGTATATGGACACAATGCATTTTTTAAATTGTTTTTATTGAGCTGTATATAAAATATAGTTTAAAAAATCTGCTTAACTATTAAAGGACATCTTGCTTCTTCCCGATTTTTGACCATTTTGAAGAAAGCTCTATAAACCCATAGGCAGGTTTTTATGTGGACACGCATCACCACTGTTGAGTGTGAGTGCCGCCCTGCACCGTGTTTAACATTGTGAAGAATAGCTGAGCCACCTTCAGAAGTGGCTTGCTCTTTGTGTTCCCTCCAACAGTGAATGAATTTCTGCCACATCCTCTTCCTGCTATCACTTATTCTTGTTAGTCCCTGGATCTGAGGCATTTTAGTAGGTATAGAATAATTTCTCGTTTTGATCTGCAATTTTCTAATGAGAGATGTGAGCTTCATATGTTTATTTTACCATTCATGTATCCTCTTTGAAGAGGTGTTGGCTTAGATCTTTTTAACCCACTTTAAACAAGTGTTTTTATTTACATGCAGTGTGTGTGTGTGTGTGTGTGTGTGTGTGTGCTACATGTGTGCACATGCCCACAGAGGACAGAAGAAGGCATCAGATCCTCTGGAACTGGAGTTAGAGGCATCTTTGAGCCACCAGTGTGGTTACTGGGAATTGTACTCTGGTCCTCTGGAAGAGAAGCAATTGCTCTTAACTTCTGAACCATCTCGTCAGCCTTACACTCATTTTAAATCAGGGTGGTTGTTTTGCTTTTGCTAAGTTTTAAACTAGCTCCTTTCCTTCCTTCCTTTTCTCCTCCCCTCCCCTTCATTCTTTCTATCTTCTATAAATGATTTATCCTGGATGTGAGGCTATGGTGGCACAGTTGGATAGAATAAGATTCTGGGTGTTAGATAATACGCACCCACAGTGGCAGAGTCAGGCGGGAAGTTGGAGCCAGTTGTCCTGGTGTCAGACTTTAAGAGTTCTTGGGTATGGTTAGGGGGGCTCATGGAGGGATAGACATTATCCAGACAGGAAGTTGCAGTGAGTATGTTTTTTTTTTTCCCCACCATGGCTCAGACTTGCTACCAAAACCAGGTCCATGGAAGAAGGACAGGGTAGCTGGGCAACTTCTCTAGAGCCGGGACAGGTTGGGGCACTGTCTCTTGTGTCTGTGTCTTTATCCTAGCCAGAAATGAAGGGCTGGTCCAGTAGAACAAGTGAGTGAAGGAAAAGGGGGTTGCCTGTGCTGGGTATCTCCAGCTGGCGTCTCCGTCTCATTTCTAAGTATCGCCCTGACTGTCCATACATCTCTTCATCCCATTCTGTGCATCAGTTGACTTTGTTCCTCTCCTGCAGGTCATTTGCGTGTTTTTCTGAGCATCTCCCTATTTGTTTGGTTCAAAAATCAGTCTGTACCTGTAGAATTTCAATATCTAAATATTTCGTCTCCTTCCAAATGTGCTTCACACCTGCAATCCCAGTTTAAGGGAGTAAAGGCACAAGGATTGTGAGTTTGAAGTTGGCCTGAGATAAGGAGAGAATGCAGGCCAGCCTAGACCACATAGTGAGGCCTTGTCTCAAAAAAAAAAAAAAAAAAAAAGATTAAACTAAATATCATGTTCCCATCTTTCTAGTCATTAGTACCCCTCTATGTCCCAAATCACCCAGGCTCTAACATTCCAGAGTTTTCCAAACCAGAGAGATTCCTTAGATTAGCACCCATTAAGTACTCTTTCTTTGTTTGAGATATGAATCTTCATAAGTTAAATGTCTTCCATTATTTTCTCCTAGTACCTGGCTCATCATTCCATCCACTTGACAGTATTTTATAGACCAGAAATCTTTAACAGGAATGAAATCTGATTGGTAGTCATATCTTGCATGGTTTTGGTTTCTTAATATTGAATATTCAATGATTAAAACATTTTCTTTTATGTTGTCTTCTAGCAGTTTTATAGCTTTGGGTTCTAAGTTCCATTTGGAGTTAATTTTGTAAGACGTTTAAAGTTTATGTATAAGATTGTGTGTGCGCGTGAGTGTGTGTGTGTGTATCTGGATGCTAAAAGGACTAGCTGTCTTCTCACTGAGCCACCTGTGTTCTGTTGACAAAATCCAGTTGGTCCTACCTGGACAGTTTCATGCTACCCATTCCCCCCTGCTGGGCAGCATTTTCCCACCAGCCCACTGTCTTGTTTACCATAGCTTCCCAGGAAGTGTCAAAGCCCTCAAAGCTGAGCAGTGGCAGTCCTGTGCTTTTGCCCTTTTCCCCACATTTGTTTTGTTGGTTTCAGGGGTCTTCTGGCTTTTATGTAAACTTGATAATCAATTTGTCAATCACCACTAATTGCCTGTTGGGATTCTGGTTGTAAGTGCATTAAATCTGTGAATAAACTTGGGAGAGGCTGTGCCCTTTCACTATTGAGGCTCCAGTCCATGAACATGGTATTCTCTTTGCGTACTCAGATCAGGTTCTCCATATACATGTTAGGATTTATAGCTGAAGTATTACTGTTTTTGTGTTAATCATTATAAAAATTCAATTATTTATTGCTGGCATAATCTCTGTATTAACCTTGTACTTCTTCATACTTTCATTACAATATTTGGTATGTATTCTTTATTGGAACTGTCTACATAGATGATCGATTCTTTTAGTGCAGTTTTTGTCTTTCTATTAACAAGTCTTTATGATTGGTTCATTCCCCCTTAGGTACTCTTTTAAATTCATTATACATTTTCATTGAATTAGGGAACATAATTCTAACAGGAGAATTGATGTTCTAAAAATCTGAACCCATCTGAGAGCCAGTTGGTATTGACCACTTTTTCTCCCTGAACATTAGCATGGATGGGGTATACTTTTCTGGTTTTGTTTTGCGTTTTTGTAGTATTTTGTTGAAAACTGCTATGTTTCATAATATAATGTTACAGTTATGAACCGGGTCCTTGTAAGAAAATTTGTTGGAATTTATCTGCACAAACTCTCTTCTGTTTTGTGCAGCTACTAAAGACTGTGTTCAACGTTTGTGTCTTAAATTCTGCTTCCAGTCTGGTTTTCTAGGTGATCACTACTGTGATAGTTGGCTCAGTGGTCAACCAATGCCTGGGCAGAGTGTTTCCTCAAATACCTCAAGTGCAGGGTTTCTGTCTTCTGTGCGCTTGCTGAGGAGCATGGCCATGCCTTTTTATTCACAGCTTGGTTTGGAGTTTCCTACCCTAGGTCATTCTGGTACAGACAGTTTTCTAGTAGTTTTTCCCTTCAAAGCTTTCTTCTTGTCCTTCTTGCTTGCCCATTGCTTATGGAAACAGGACCCTGCCTCCAGCTGCAGAATAGCTTGCTTCCCCATGCCCTTTTGTTGCTTTACTGACAAGACTTTTTGTTTGGCTTTCACCTCTCAACCCTCGTCAAGCTAGCTGCTCCTGACTGCTAAGCAGCTCCTTGAAACAGCTCCACTCTTGTGGGAAACAGTGGGAACCAAACTGCTGCTCACTGTGAGGCAATGGGATTAACCCCAGGAATGAAAGTCACAATCCCATGATCACACAGATGGCCCTAGTTAAACTCAGTGAGCAGACATGAGTTTGAGAATGGAGAGAGGTCAGCAGCAGAAGGCATGTGGGAGTGTCTGGCAGGCAAGAGTGGCCAGTTCCCGTTATGTACATATGGTGAAAGTGTCAACAGCAAATTTAATTAAAAATAGTAAAGAATTGATGGAGCATCCTGAGAAGTTCAAGCTTTTATCTTTGAGAATTAAAAAGGCATACAGTTTTTCTGCTTTTGTTTTTCCAAGCAAACAGGTAGAAAACATTTTCTAACACTCCACAATAGCGTGACTTCAGTGTAGGCTCCAGGCTGATGATGGGAGTGGAAGTCATGTTGCTGTTTTCAGACCGCAAATGTCCCTGATTGCCATACAAGCTCTTCAGCCATGAAAAGGACATGTCATAAGACTGAAAAACTATAAAGAATCCCAAAGGACTGTCCAACCATGATCCAACTATTATATCGGCAGTAAATTCCTCTTTCCTGTTCTACATTACTGGTTCCTTCAGGTTGGTTATTAGAGCAGTTAGCTCTCATTCCTGACAAATGACAGGAAAGTCCAAGCAGACTCCCTCACTTAGGAATACAGTTCGGAGAATCTTGAAAATTATACTCTCACCTCTAAAATGTTTCATTCTGTATCACTTGTCTTTTACTTTGCTGGCTTTAAAAATTTCAAAACTGGAACTGGAGAGATGGCTTAGTGGTCAAGAGCCCTGGGTGCTCTTCCAGAAAACCTGCATTTGATTCCCAGTACCCACATGGTGGTTCACAACTGTCTAAAAGTCCAGAAGAGCTGATGCCCTTTATTGGCTTCTGCAGGTGCTATATGTGGATAGTGCACAGACACACGTGCAGAAAGGCGCCCATAGAAAAAGAAAAAAAAAAAAACCCAGCAAACAAGAAGCTTCTAAGTAAAAAATAAATGAACATACTTGGTTCAGGACAACTTTGATTAGTGCTAATCTATGTTATTTTATTAATAACTTATATTGGTATAAATTTTGCTTTGTTGATATAAATTTAAGGTCAGTTTCATTATATGTATATGTATTTCTAATCCTGATTAAGGTATTGTGATTGTGTAGTTCATTTTAAAAATGTAATCTATAATTAGGGAATATAGGTTGTTAATGGATAATCATCAATAATAGTCAAGCTTGTAGTCATGTTAGTTAGATTTTCTAGATATATAGAGATATAGTTTAGTTAGATAGGCATTCTTCATATCTTTCAAAGACTACAGAATATGGCATTTTAAACGTTTTAATAACTTAGGTGCTTTTCAGGACCAGACACATCTGCTCCTGGCAGCACCAGTCTACTTCAAGAGGAAGATGGGCATTGAAGAGGCTCCTTATGGAGTTTGATAGCCATTTGGGCAAGAAACTGCTCTTGCCTGGACTGATACATAAACTGGACACAAAGAACCCGCAGAGAGAGGACTGCTGAACTTGCTTAAAGATGAGATGGTCCTTTGGGGTTCCTGATTCATAAAAGAGTCTGCAAGACATTCTGCAGGACACAGCAAAAAGTGACTAAACTGTCTTTGAAATTTCCTGCTTCATAAAAATGTCTGCTGGATACTATGGGCCTGTAGGCCAAAGATGGATGCCCCAATGGTACAGAGGAACTTTGGGTGACTGTCCAGGCAGCAAGTTGTTTCTGTCATTTCTAGAGTTTTAGAAGTTGCTTACTTCTTGTTTACTTAGGTAATATTATATCCTTCTGGAGTCTTTGATGGAGTTGAAGAATAAATTGATAGTTATAGTTTTCCTTAGTTATAATAAAAGATAAAGTAGATATAAATATTGTAACTATAATTCTTGCTTGATAACTATTTTGTTATATATAATTTTACTATGTTAAAATTAAAGCCTTTTTTGTTTAAACAGAAAAAGAAGAAATGATATGGGAGGGTCTTCTGTCTATGTGTTACTTTCATTGGTTAATAAAGAAACTGCCTTGGCCTTTTGATAGGACAGCATTTTAGACAGGCAGAGTAGACCTAACAGAATGCTGGGAGAAAGAAAGCAGAGTCAGACAGATGCCATGACTCTCCTCATGCCGGTAAACCACAGTCAAATGGCAATACAGATATTAGAAATGGGTTAGATCAATATGTGATAGTTAGCCAATAAGGGACTGGAGAAAATGGGCCAGGCAGTGTTTAAATGAATACAATTTGTGTGTTGTTATTTTGGGTGTTAAGTTAGCCATGTGGGAGCCAGGCAGGACGAAAAGCAGGCCTGCTCGCCTCATCATTACATTTTATGGTCACTATTCGTTGTAACAGCAATATGATCACAGTAGCTAATACTAATACATTCTATGAACTTTAGTTTCATGCTCCCTATGTGCTTTATTTTGTGGGGCTGGAGGGGACAATCAGTAGCTAAAAGGCTTTGTTGCTCCTCCAGCGACCAGTGTTCAGTTTGGGCCGCCCATATCACAAGCGCCTGGAACTTTCGCTCCAGGGGTTACTGCTCTCCTTACATTACCAGAGGTGACCTCACCTGTGCTCCACTTTCATAGGTAGCTAAAAATAACACCAAATAACTATTTTTGCTTAATTAAAAATCCTGCACAAGGTGGCACAGGTTGTTAATTTTCAGCAGGGATTCAACATGGTTTTAGCGTTGCTTTTAGAAATCTTGACTTCACAAAATGAATTTAACTCCTAGGAAGACACAGAACATTTTTCATGTGTGAAGAGATAACTTGGCCATATTTCACAAACACTTATTTTTGTAAAGTTTTCAGAATCTTTCCTGAGATACTAAAAACACTTTCCCCCAGATTTGAGGTTTCTAAATGAAGCTCATGAGTTAGAGTCTATATTGATCTCATATACCATTAAGTGGCAAAATGGTCCAATTTATCATGTCCACATGGCATTGTGGGAAATTCTCTCCACGGCTTGGGTTCTCTGTTTATCCTTTCTAATTTCCTCACATCACAGGCTAATGACAGAGGAGCTTCCTTTTCAGGTTATTGTTTCCAATAAGCAACTGCATAGAAATGAGCAATTATTTCTGAAGTTGCATCCTTTTCCCTACGCTGTTTAAAGCAACGATTTGTTTATTTCAAGTTTCAAATTCTATTTTCTACCTATAAGACAAATAACCTTATGCATGACTATGAGAACACATAGGTTCTCTACACATTGGCCAGTAAAAATCTCTCTATGCATAGCATACTAAATAAGTTGGGAAATTCTACTGACCTAAGTACATGCAAGGGCTTCCTGTTGAAGAACATGTATATAAAATCACACGTGCACACATACAGACACACACACACACAGACACATGCGCACGCACTGACAAGAGTAGCCATGAAGCAAAGAGGTATGGCCTTATATGAACAAGAAAAGCAAATGAACAGACTCAGTTTACATAGAAAGGATGCCACTCAACTCAGGAACATATTGTTATCTTTTTCTGCCGGCTCTCCAGAAGGCACCACTCCTGGCATTTTGTATATATCAGTCAGTATCATATCCCATTGTCTCGACTCCTGACGTTGTTAACATAAACACTCATTTCCCTCTACTTCTGGCTTCCTTTCTCCAACTTCTTCCCATGTCTCCATCTTCCATCCCACATGGCAGCTTCCCCAGAGTTTATGGTCAGGGGTCTTTCCTCTTTCTTCCTTCCAGGTCATCTTCCTTTCTCTGCCCTTTGTGTAAGACCCCTGTGATTCAGATTCAGGTCACCTAACACCTCATTATTTAAAACCTGGTCCTTTGCAGAGCAGGTTGTTTCTGAGTTGCATGTCAGACGATGGGTGGAAGCCACATATAATGTCCTAGAAAGAACCAGGCTGCACAGAGCTGTTGGACATGTGCAGTCCATCGTCATTAGCCCCGCAGTTACATTTCCTAGCAGAGTAGGAAGACTGAGTTAGTGACTCTTGAACGCTTGCCTTCCGAGGAGATACACTTCCTAAAAGTTCTGGGTGATATGGCTGACTACTAATGGATGCATAGCTTTGTGTCCATTTCTTTTTAAAGATCCCCTACTTACCAAGTGTAGTTGATTCGTTAACACTGAACTCAGAGCTGACAGCACTGTAATGTATGCCTCAACCACCACATGTGCTCTCCCCCTAGGACCTGTTACTGCTGGCTTTCACGGAGGTGCACCACTGAGGTCTGCTGAACAGTGCTTCAGTGCTGAAATTGGGCTCCATTTTTATACCATGAAAACATAAAAAAAAATAGAAAAATACAGGAAAAGAACAAAAGAAAAATCATGGGACTATATGGACCGTATAAAAAAATAAGTGTTTACAGTGTGCATTGTGTAATTCAAATTTATTACAGCTCTGTGTTACCTTTTGAATGTCTGCAAAAGCACCATTACCACAGACTTTGAGACTGAAAATATATTTTAATGAGAATGTGAATTTGTAAATGGAGAATCCAAAGATAATAAAGTACAATAGTATTTAAATAATCAAAACGTTATGGGGTAAGGATGTAACTGGTAATTAAAAAAGTTTCTTCCATTTTTTTTTAAAGCATATTCCATCTTAATCCAGATGACACTGAATTTTGTTAAAGCTCTATTTAAAACTTTGACTTTTCTTGTCTCTACAGGATGCTTCTGAATTACAGTTTATCATAATAGGCATTATAGCCCAGCTTCCCTTGAAAGCCCTGGCTTTTCTTTAATCACTGGTCTCCAGGGCTGCAACTAAACTCAGGTCATCAGCACTGCATTCGGGGGAAATCCCTCATTGAAAAGCACAAGGGAGAGTTTAGCCCAGTAATCTCGGAGGAAGAGACTTCTATCTTACCATCAAACAGTGTGGTTTTCTGGGACTGGGGAATTCTTCCTCCCCCCACATTCCCCTTTCCTGCCTTCCCTTTATTCTGTACCATAGTTTTCTGAAAGAAAAAAA
This sequence comes from Alexandromys fortis, assembly GCF_014885135.2. Classification (NCBI taxonomy): domain Eukaryota; kingdom Metazoa; phylum Chordata; class Mammalia; order Rodentia; family Cricetidae; genus Alexandromys; species Alexandromys fortis. The sequence continues at coordinate 4,041,553 of NW_026067958.1, read as the reverse complement.
AAAGGAAGGCACTTGTTTGACATTTGCTTCCGGGCTGTTCCAGCAGGATCAGGGCAGGGCTGTGGCTCACATGAACAGGATTGGAGATGTGGATGCCAGCCAGGGGCCTCTGAAGAAACAACCTGGGATTTCAACTTGTGAGGTTTAACATGGAGCCACAAGCCGAGGTTTAATTGGGCTTGCTTTTTTCTCTGGGCTTTGTATATAGTGATGTGTGTGTGTGTGTGTGTGTGTGTGTGTGTGTGTGAGAGAGAGAGAGAGAGAGAGGGAGGGAGGGAGGGGGGGATGGGGGACAGAGAGGGAGAAGGAGGGAGAGAAGGAGAGGGACAGAGGGAGAGAAGAGGAGGAGAGGGAGAGAAGAGGGAGGGAGAGGAAGAGGTCCTCCATGACAGACACAACTCATTTGACAAGGACGCGCGGCGGAGTATAACCAGCACAGCTGTCTGTAGACACACCTTAGGTCTCTGTGAGATCTTGAAACAGAAATCAGCTTTCAAAGTTGTTTTCAGGTTGACTTTTGGTTCTGTTAAATGCTAAATATTTCTTTTTTTAACAATAACAACAAAACAAACAAACTCTTTGGATAAATTAAACACCACCATCAAATCCCCCTGAGTGTGGAAATACACCATCAGAAAGAGATGCTATTGGGTGGGTGGGTAGGGAATCATGGGCTAGAAAAGCTTTCGTTTTGTAGCCGAGTCACCATCGCTATTCTATCACATCAGCTTTTCTTACATTGAACAAAATGAACAAAATCATCCAAACCGGTGATCCAACGCAGCAGCCACACAGTAAGCACCGAAGAGCAGAGCTGTCTCATCAAGAGGCAAAGAAGCCCACAGCACCCTGGACTGAGCTGAACACTCACTTCTCAGCTCAACAACCAAGTTGAGTTACATTTTGCCCACAATGTGATTGATTTCCTTTGCTTCAAGAGAGACCCATGCCTTATTGGAATCTTGTTTTCCACAGCATAAACATGGAGAAAACAGTACTTCCTAGCAGTCCATCCTTTTAGGACACTCGGTGACTCTATGCTTCGCTGAAGACAGTTTTCCAGATGAGAACCCCCTTCTAACATTCCAGACGTCTCATATATTGCATGAAGATATGTATGTATGTATGTATGTATGTTGGGCAACACTATAATTTCTGGCTCTATTATTCTTTTCTACATGGCTTCTTCTTCTCCATACCTTTGCCAAATAGCTTACTCTACTAGAGGCCATGTCTCCATGCTTGCACACCAGTTTCTAATTGCATTGGAAATTACAGCACTTCACGAAGCGAATGGAGCTATAACCTCTGGGCTTTACCTTTAAGAAGTGCCTGCTTAATGCTTCATTATTCCCGTATCACAATCCCGCCTCTTGGTCAGTTGGCACTTCCCATGCCTCCCCCCCATTCCCACGTGGAGTTGCTGCCCCTGGGAGAGTTCTCATCCAAGGCCAGGAAAATCCTCCAGGCGCCAGAGAAGAGAAGAAGTTAGCAAAGTGCAACTGGTTTTGAGAGCTTCCTTGCTTTTCAGCAAATGTGTTTTCTTCCTGTCACGGAGCTGAGAACATATGCAGCACCTGGCAGATGATTTCTTCGAAGCTTAAAGTTAGGAGAGGGAAGGCTGACTCACAGCTTCTTCCACTGCATGTGTGAAACCTTTTGAGAAAATTCGGAGGCGGAAGAGCCATGGGATTTTGATGATGCTCTCGCCTGCTATTTAATCAGCAGTAAAAGCAGAGAGAACCTCCTGCCTCTCGCCTTCTGTTCCTGACCTTTACAGACTTAAAAAGAAAGCAGCATGAATGAGTGTTAAGTGCCAAAAGAAGGTGGCAGTTTTAGGTAGCTGTGGTCTGATCACCTTAAACATCTGATCTCTTGGCGTCCTTTGGATTCACGGTTTATTTACGACAAGGACAAAGGCTCTGGGGGACCACACAGTCACCAACGGGGTACTGACTCTAGTCCCTGGGTTCCTTACCCTATTCTTGTAGCTTTCTTTGAAAGTCTCATGCCATTCAGAATTTTGACTAAAATGGAGATACTGTAAGGAATGGGGAGCTAAAATGTGATTCTCATTAACATAATTTATTTCAGGAAATGGTTCTTTTGTCTGTCATTGCCAAGTATGTGAAGGTGTCACCCCAGACACTGGTTTCTAACCCCACGCAAAGAACACCAGATGAAGCACTTACTTATATCCTGTTCTGTACCGGATATGAGTGATTAGGTTTGACTGCCCAAGATGGTCACAGCAACAAGCCACCCACACAGACATACAGGTTCAGTGTTTTGAGAGTTCAGAGAAAGGATTTTCCATGCTGCATAAAAACTCCACAGTCTCCAACAAGGGTTCTTTCAGATATAATAGTATTATCAAATATTTACCTTAACATGCTTCCTTTTTTTAAATTTAAAGTTTATTTTATGTGCATGAATGTTTGCCTTCATGTATGTCTGTGTACCATGTGTATACCTGGTGCCCATCAAAGCCAGAAGAGGGCATCAGATTCCTTAGGAACAGAGTTATAGATGGTTATGAGCTGCCATGTGGGTGCTAGGAAGTGAACTTGAGCCCTCTGGAATAGTAGCCAGTACTTTTAACCATGGAGCCATCTCTCCAGCTTCTCTGTCATGGTTTCTTTATCACAGAGTTTAGGACACATTTTCCACCGGAAAACCCGCCTGCAGTATGACGCAGTTTTACCAGCCATGGCATGCCCAGATGAGCCAGTGCAGTGAGAAACCAGGCACACTGGACTTGGAACCATCTAGTCCAGCCTGAACCGTAGCAATCCCAGACTTCTGTAAAGCTCCCAAGCTCAGAAGGCAAAGGGCTCCATCAGCTTCCACAACGCAGGTCAGAAACTGCAGCAGAAGCCAGAAGGACTAAACTAGGCTCAGCGACAGTCCCATCCACTCCATTCCAGAGCTCTGTTCCAATACTGGACTTTCTACTAAATCCCAGTGTGACCTTAAATCAAGCATTTCCACTGTGTGGAGCCCATTGTCCTATGTGTAAGGCAGGGCGACAAGGCCCCCTGTGCACAGCTGTGAGGACTAAAGATACCGTGTGTCTGCACCGCACGTGACACACAGCCAGACAGGGACTAGAGAGCAGCTGTTATCTTGTGTGTCGTGATTATCCAGAATCCCGAGATTTGAAACATACCTTTTTTTTTTTTTATACCCCAGCAAACAAGTTCAAAGTCTTTTTTTCAAGTACATTATCTAGTTAGGGGTTAAAAATCCAAATCCCTGTATATGTTCTGCTCTGCTTATCAAAGGCTCTCTCTAATGCCTGCTCACCGGTAAGTAAATTACATGGGTTATTCTTCCACGTCCGGTTAGTCTTGAACCACGTTCCATGCGGTAATGGGTCAGCTTCTTTACCCTTTCCTCCCTCCTACCACATTCCAGACCCCAAATGATTCCAGTTTTCCCCTGCCTTGAAAGTGAATGTTCATCTGTATTTTACAAAAAGTCCTTTAGCTGTGGGTTCTTTGAGCACCCACCAGCCCCAACCGTCGGCAAGGAGAAGGTCTGCTGCCTTGGCCAGAATCCTCCCACAGAGAACAGTGGCTTTGCAATGAACGGCACATCCAGAAACGCTCGACTCTTTGATCTTTGATGCTTGTACAGCTCCGAAGAAAAAGGCATTCCAGCCCCAACCACACACAGAGAGGGATACGGGTTATTTATGGAAGCCCCCTGACTCTGAGCTTAGCCTGGCTCTGTAAAGCCTCAAATACACACATCACTTTGACTGGCCAAATTGCTCCAGCCCCTTGCAGTTGTGTCTAATCGGACGGGAGTGGGAGGTGGGGGGGTGTGTGTCTGGTCTTTGGCTTCTCCCTGGGGTGAGAAAGGTAGCTTGGCAGAGGCAGTCACAACAATATTTATAAAGACAGGAGAAAATAGAGTCCATATGTGTACAAAGGGAAATCAGAGTAAATCATGGGGGTGAAGAAGCCTCTTGACTCCGTTTCTGAGGTCTGGCGGCTTCTGGTAGAGTGAAGGGAACCAGCCACTCTAGGCTTCAGTACGCAGAGGCCAGTGTTCCCGTGTGGCTGCCTTCTAATCAAGTCAGCCAGCCCTGCAGCTTCTCAGATGAGCTGAAGTGGACTCTGGTTCCCCGGTTCAGACACTGTTTTGTAAGTCTAACCACCCAGGGAACTTCCTATCCCAGAGCTGAAAATGACCTAGAAGCTGACGTTCTGGCTCCTGCAGATGCTATAGGACATGTTAATAGCTTCCTACCCATGGTTCATACCTAGGTCCTGCCTACTACCAGGTGTGCTGGCTCTATGGTGTGTCTGACATGGAACCCCACAGGCAGTTTAGAACTCTTGGTTCCCCACAGGCAGTACTGTCTGGGGAGGTTTGGGAAGCCTTAGGAGGTGGGCTTGCCTAGGGGAATAGGTCACTGGGGCCAGGTTGCTGGGGAGTCTCGCCCCTGGCTCTTTGGCATTTTCCCCTGTTTCTGAGCACTGTGAAATGTACACGTGCCTTCTGTCATACATCCTGCTGCCATGATGCTCTCTCTGCACAAGTCCACAAAGCTAAGCTAAGTGGACAGGAAATAAACCTCGTGGAACTGTGAGTCACCCAAAACTTCGCCTCCTTCAAGTCGCTGTCTTAGCGATTTGAGGTCATTATGCAAAGTAAGATAAACACTAAATCAAGAAGCAAGTTACATAAATAAAAATGGTAGCATGCTAAGATCTAGCCTCTTTACTACCTTTCTCTGGCTCCAATATATTGAACTGATAGATTTATAGTGAAAACAGGCTGAATAAATATGATGGGAACGTCACTAGGGCCATTTCTTATCTGGATACCCAAGGCCATCCATGCAGATGACTTTGTACAAAGAAAGCATGGTCTTCGAGTATTTTCTTATTCTGTAGTGGTTATGATAGCTTCAAGGTAGAGTCTAAACAAGACAGACTTAGCAATGTCAGTGAACATGATACGCATCTGGGAAAACAGCACATCTGCTCCTACCACTGGGAACACAACCACTAAATAGCACAGAAAGCAGTATACAGCCGCATTTCAGAAGAAGAACGTATGGAAAAGCTGCTTGGTTCAGCACACATTTTCAACATTGTCTTCCCTGGACTCAGGGAAGAACTCTGGAAGTCACATTCTACAAAAATGGCTTTATCTCATAATTAATTCAATCATGTCATGATTAAGTTAAAACAACAACAACACAGGACTTACCTAAGAAGAAAACAGGGTAGGGGAGGAGTTACCAGATGAGCGGTATGCTCCTTTGAGGCCAATGTTTACGGTCTCTGGGCTGTGGTCCCACTTTTGTCTCTGGGATACAGTAGAGTCAGCTACACACTCAGCATTTCCATCTGTTAAATACAAATAATAGTGTAATTGTTTACCCAGTAACTGCTTTGTGAATTTTAGGGTCCCAGTGTGACCAAGAAAAGGAGGAACCAAGACTAGAAGAATGCTGATCTGTAGAGCAGGACACACTGATGTCACACAGACCCCCACACAGCTATTCAGATGTAGGGCTCTTAACTGGCAGTCTCCACCACTTGCTTTTTAACCAAAACATGAGTTAGATACCACAAGGCAAGGTAAATCCACCAAACTAGACCAACCAGAAAAACAACAGCACGCTTCTATAGTTGAGGGCAAGAGAAACGGGAAAGGCTGACTGGAAGTCAGACAGTAGAGAGAGAAGCCCATTCCCCGTGACTTAGTGCCACACACTGTCCCTCGGGAGCCCAGCACACAGAGCTAGATACTGTATCCTGTGATCATCCTATCATCCAGGCTAAGTGGAAAATGGCGTGGGACTGTGGACAGATGCAGTGACTGGACCACTAGGGACGTGACTTGCCCAGCACAAAGAATGCAGCCTAAACAGGATTGCCCAGGTTCAAACATTTAAAATTTACGGCTCAGGATGACAGGCACATCTGTGTAGGGAGGCTGCAGGATCATTGAGAAGCCCCAGAAACTGAAGCTGACGTTCTGTTCTTTCCCTATCATTGGTAACCTCCCAGCAACTAGAAGCTGGGGTGATTTGGCTGACGGCAGCAGGCTTGGTGCACACGGATCAGGCCAGTTGTTTAGAAGCTGTGTTTTCCCCATGGACATTTTCCTGCTCTAAGTCCCTCTCAGGGCCCAGAAAAACACATTTCAAGTTGAAAGAAATGGTGGATGAGAATATGAAAGACGCCACTGATCGTAATTTAAAATATATTGCAAAATACCATTGCATTTTGACTCAAGTTTCTAAAACATGGAATTCAGATCAGTTGTTGTACTGAGTTCAACTAATGATTAAATTAAACATTAAATTAATATTTAGTTACTTTTTAAAAAAGTATGACTTTGGAATCAAAATGGTCCTCTATATACTATGTCTAAACCAGGAGAGGAAAATGATTCAGGTGCCAGAAAGCCTGAGGTCTCTGTCTCTGAGCCACTAACCCCTAGCCTTAGCTTCATTATCAATGAAATAAAGCACAGACATGCTGGAGGGTCAGGAATAAATCCCTCAGCTTTGCCAGTCTACATCATGGCTTCTACTCTGGCTTCTATGACCACTTCATTTTGAGATTGTATGCATATTTTTTTGCTTGTTTTTTTTTTCTTTTTAAGATGCGTTAACTGATCCTTTACAAATTTCCTATGTGTAGACAATATAGCTTGATCAGATCCACTCCTAACACATTGCTTTGCATATTCTTACCTAATTTGATTCTCTCTTTGGCTTGACTGAGACAGTTTCCTATTGGTGTGAGAAAATACCCGAGATAATCAGCTTACAAAGAGGAAAGGCTTATATGAGCTGATGGTTTCAGTTTGTGGCTGCTCGCTTTGGCCTTGTGGTAGCATTGTGTGGCATAGTGCGAGAGCATGGCAGAGGACGCCTCTTAACTTCATGGCAGCCAGGAAAGAGGGAGAGAAGGGAAAGAGCTGGGGTCCCAATATATCCAAGGAAACCCACTCCCACAAATACTTAATTTCCCACCACCACCTCCTTTTAAGGTCGCTGGGTGGGAACCAACCTTTAACATATGATCCTTTGGAGGACATGCCAGGACCAAGCGACAGTACAGTACCCGGATTCAACAAACTATGTTCTCAGTGAGCCATGGATACAGGTTATGAAGTTGATCTGGTTTCAAATTCTGGTGTCTTTTCATTTACCTACCAGTGTAATCACTGTTTGTGTCAACGAGTGATGCTTAATAAAATATTTAAAATATACCTCTTTGTTTCAAATTAGTGTTGGAACAGTGCCAATCTTAAAAGTCTTAAAAGTGTCCTGGGTGGGGCTGGAGAGATGGCTCAGTGGTTAAGAGCATTGCCTGCTCTTCCAAAGGTCCTGAGTTCAATTCCCGGCAACCACATGGTGGCTCACAACCATCTGTAAAGAGGTCTGGTGCCCTCTTCTGGCTGCAGACATGCACACAGACAGAATATTATATACATAATAAATAAATAAATATTTAAAAAAAAAGTGTCCTGGGTATCTTTTTAGGGAAATGAACGAGGGTGAAGTCTGGTGACTCCTGACTGACTGGACGGGGGGTGGGGGGGGATTGAAAATTACTTATCTAGGGCTAGAGGGGTGGCTCAATGTGCAGAGCACTTGTTTTGCAATCGCGAGGACCTGAGTTCAGATCCACAGACCCTACATAAATAAAGCACATCTCTAATCCTAGCACTCCTATAATAAGACGGGAGCCAAGAGACAGGGGACTCTCTGGAGGCTTATGGGCCAGTTCATCTGTCATATGCAGCAGTGAGCATAACAGACTGTCTCAGACAAGCGGAGGGCAAGGATGAACATCTGATGCCATCTCTTGACTTCCACGTGTACACTGCCATGCAAGCGTCACACTCAAACACTTGGGCATTTATTCACAAATGAAAACAGACATGTACACACATATAGACTTAACAGGAAAAACACACATCAATTATAAGATTTTCCAGTAAGTATATGATTTCCCAGGCATTGCTTCCTACCCACTGTATAATACAATCCCGGATGTAGCCCCACTGGTTACCTCCACTGGCTAAGCAATGTTAGGGCCACTTTGCAACTGAGCGCACGGAACTCATGAAGATTAAACACGTTGTTCAAAGTCACACAGAGCCTGATCTCAAACACACATCTCTCAGAAGCTACTGTGTGTCTGTGTTGGCAACAGTTAGAGATTATATGCAAGTCTATTTCTTGCGACACGTTATTTCTAAACTACTCCTACCTCTTGTTCTCCCTCTGAAGTGTTGTCATCAGCTCCGTCCACTCCCACCGCCCATGAGTTCACTCAGGCTCTAGATGCGCCAATTCCACAGTTCACCTCACTACCTGCAGCCCCGCTGGACCAGCCCAATTCCATTTGTTCCAAAAACTGGTATAAGTGTCATTTGCTCTCCCTTGATGTTATATTCCCCTTTCCCCCACTTGCTTAAGCCACTGTATGAGAGAAAGGAGAGAGCAATACGAAATTGTAACAGGTGAGAAAGCGGATGAACTGTGTGTACACAGCAGACATTGTGGAGCAGGACAGGGAAATACATGCTTTAATTATTTTCTTGTTACTGGGACGTATTGGAAAGTAATTAATAATAATAATCCATTGCTTAATTATCTTTATAATGCAATTCTGTAGGTTAATTCCGGAGAATTCAGACTCATTGGAGCATGGAATTGAAGAGCACAATTATTTCCCAATGTTGTTTTTTCCTTTTACACAAATGGGTAACTTCAGTTAGGTTACTGAAAATGGCCAAGCGGAAGCCCACAAAAGGTTGTGTTATAATGAATGAATAAGAACACACACAGCCCACAGCTGAAAAAAAAAAAAGAAAAACGAATTCATGCGATGTACTTGGTTTAAATTAAAAAATCTTTTCTCTTAATAAAATTAAAGGGCTCTGAGGTAGTTTAGATGCTGTTACTTAGTTTATAACACTGAGGAGGAGAATGTTTGCTTGATACATATTAACAAGTCATCTGAACTCCAACTATTACCTTACCGACAAACCAAACAACCTTGAAACAAAAGGACTATGCAACCACCAAATATGAATGAGTGAATATTTTATTGCAGTTTACTGTATTGGCAGGATTATTGCAATATCCTGTGATTCAGAGTGACAAGCTGGCCCTCAGAGGGTTGTCCCATGACAGCAAAATCTTAACGGGATAAGCAATTGTAAAATTCGCCTTTATAAAGACTGTATTAGTGTGTGTTTATTATACGACTAATGGGCTTCATAGTATACTCATTCAAGCATCTGCATACTTCAGCCATCCATACCTTTTCTTTCTCCTCCTTCCTCTACTCCCTTCTCATCTCAAAGATTCCCATTTCTACCTTCACGTCATACGCTTACTTCCCTGATGGTTACCAGTTTTATCCTTTGTCTTGAAACTGACATAATTTCACTCATCTGTACAGTTGAATAAAATTCTATCATGAACGTAGGAAATATTTTCTGTATTCTATGCATCTATTGATGGACATCTAAGTTCATCTATTTTTAAAATGTAATCTTTCCTGACCCATTGACTGTTGATCCAATTTTCTCCTTTGAGGAGTATAACTTTGTTCCACAAAATGGATAGAAGTATAAGAACAAAACACAAGAGTTTTCTCAAGTGTGAAATAGTGATTTGGGTGTGGCAATAATCCCAGGCTGGAGGATTAGGAGTTCAAGATCATTCTCAGCTATATAGTGAGTTTGAGGCCAGTCTTGAGCTCATGAGACACTATTTCAGAAAAACAAACCAACCAAATACCACCAACCACCCAAAATGTTTAAAGAGAACAAAAACGAGAGGATTTTAAAACATAGTTAGTACTAAATAAATCATTTTATGCTTTTGCTAGGCATTGTTGGTTTGATGGAGGCAAGGAGGGAGTTCAGAATAGGCTGTGTTGGAGGTTCCCCCATCTCTAGATAGATCATCAAGTTGGTCTACTAGGGAGGGCTGGAGCAGCAAGAACACTCAAACATAGCAGATGGGGAGGCTCTTCCTTGGTTGGATAGTATGCCTCCATGGTCAGGGGTGGTGCAGTCTAGAAAAGCATGTGACCTCAAGCAGATCTGTGCTGAGTTCCAGGGACAAGTGAGATTAAGAATGACGTGGAGGGGGCTGGAGAGATGGCTCAGAGGTTAGGAGCACTACCTGTTCTTCCGAAGGTCCTGAGTTCAATTCCCAGCAACCACATGGTGGCTCACAGCCATCTGTAATGAGATCTGGTGCAGAATACAGTATATATAATAAATAAATAAATCTTTAAAAAAAAAAGAATGACGTGGAAAAAATGTGAGCAACTTTGGGACTGACACAAAGTCACTGGGAGAAGCACCGATGACCACAGTCGGAAGGGCTAACATCCCGAATCTGCTCACCTCTGTGTCCTCCACCGTGCAGAAATTAATCTCTACTCCCTTAAAAGGACTATTCAAACCCCCTTCATTTCCAGTTTTGGCTTGCTTAACAGGCTCCTCATATTCAATTTCTAGTGTCTGAAAAATCTCTATATAGCTTTTTTTTTTCTATATAGCTTTGAGAGCCTCGGAGCAGCAGGTTTTCCTCTGCAGAGCATAGCTAATTCCACTTTGCTAAAGAACAGTGAATGTAGTGGCTACGAATGTCTGTCTGAGACAACCAGATCTGTATTCAGACATCATCTGTCTGGACTAACGTTAGCTGTCAACTTGACACAGCACAGAGTCAACAAAGAGAGTTTCAACTGGGAGATTTCCCAAGTCAGATTGGCCTGTGGCCATGTCTATAAGAGATTGTCTTGAATGATGATTTATGTGAGCAGTCCCAGCCCACTGTGGGCAGCAACATCCCTCCGTACAGGATTCTAGGCTATGGAAGAGAGCTAACCAAGCATGAGTCAATGGGCAAGCCAGAAAGCAGGCAAGGAAGCAGCTATCCTTCATGGTTCTTGTTCAGACTTCCTCCAGTAATAGAGTGTTGCCTAGAAACACAGACTGAACTGAACACTTTCCTCCCCGAAATTACTGTTGGTCAGAGTGGTTTATCACAGAAACAATGAAATTAGAACATCGTTCTGGCATCAATCAACTTGTATTTCTTCCATCTAGGAGCTTTGCTTCAGGACAAACAGCCTTCATTCTGTCCTTAGGACCCTCGTATTTAGACTACCGCTTTATCCAGGTCTGAGCAAGCCAGTTGACTGATCAAACAATCAGTTTCATCATATGCAATGTGGAATGGATAATGAAGACCTTGACAATGCACCCTGCCATTTAGTTGTCTTTCTCACTAGATAAATATTTGTGACCCACATGGTAAATTAAATGAATCTAAATGACAGAATCCATTCACATCACTTATAACATATCCTGCATTACCAAAGCACCCACTTCCTGCCTTCTCTACTAGAATGTGAGCTCTTTTGGTGGGATCTGATTGTAGTCACTTTTTTTTTTTTCATACAAAAAGCAAAAGTTGTTATATAGTTAAATCATCCATTCAACAAGACTTTATTGAATGGCTTCTCTCTGACAGATGTTATCATGCTAAGCATACCAAACATATAAATGAGCAGGGGCTCAAGAAAATAAGAACAGTTTAAAAGCGTTGTAAGTAACTCCATTTTTTATACAGAGACAAATGGTAACAATTATATTCTATCAACTGACCTATATTACTTAAATTATAAATAAGGTAAAGTTTTAATTCAAATACTTTTGCAGTGTCATACTCTAGTCTTTGGTGTATGAGAGTTAGCTGAGCCCCCAGAATACCACATCGCATATGTATAACCGTTCAGATTGGTTGTTATTGTCAACTAGACATGACCTAGAGTCACCTGGGAAGAAGGAACCTCAGTTGAGGAATTTCCCAGATAAAGTTGGCCTGTGGCCAACTCTGTGAGTGTCTTCATTGATAATTGACGTGGAAAGGCCCAACCCACTGTAGGCAGTGCCATTTCTAGATGGTTCTGGGCTGAGCATGAGTCAGACACCAAGCCAGCAGGCAGCGTTCCTCTCAAGGGCACCGTTCTTCAGTGATGGACTGTGACCAGGAAATGTAAGCCGTATAAACTCTATTCTCTTCAAGTGGCTTTTGGTTAGAGCAGCGCTTCTCAAGTAGGGTGGCATGACCCCCTTTAGGGTCAAATGATCCTTTCATGGGAGTCACATATCAGATATCCTGCATATCAGATATTTAAATTATTATTCATAACAGTAACAAAATTGCAGTTATAAAGTAGCAATGAAAATAATTTTATGGTTGGGGTCCCCACAGCATGAGGAACTTTGTTAAGGGTTGCAGCGTCCAGAAGGCTGAGAACCACTGGGTTAGAGTGTTGTATCACAGCAGCAGAAAGTAAACTAGAACAGACTCCAACCTGCATGCTGCATCCCTTGACGTTTGCCATTAGATGTACAATGTGATAGCGTTAATTGCCAACTGGACAGACCCTAGAATCAACTGAGAAACCTGCCTCTGAGCACTCCTGTGGGGGTTATGGTGATTCTGTGGGGGAGATCCACCACTGTGGAAGGCACCATTCCTTGACTGGGCTCCTGGAGTGTAAAGGAGAAAGGTAACTGGATGACAGCATGCTTTTCTTGCTCCTTTCTTCTGACTGTTGCCAGGATGGGGCCAGACACTTGAAGCTCTTGCTGCCCTGAATTGGCCTGTGTGGGGGACAGTGTCCTGAACTGTGAGCAAAGTAAACCCCTTCTCCGTGAAGTTTCTGAACTGTGAGCAAAGTAAACCCCTTCTCCGTGAAGTTTCTGAACTGTGAGCAAAGTAAACCCCTTCTCCGTGAAGTTTCTGAACTGTGAGCAAAGTAAACCCCTTCTCCGTGAAGTTTCTGAACTGTGAGCAAAGTAAACCCCTTCTCCGTGAAGTTCTTTTCCTCGGATAATCTCATCACAGAGACAGGCAAAATGACGAGGACATGCGCTTTTACTGAGCTGAGTTTTAAAAATGCAAAACACTAGAGATTATTAGAAGATATTAACCACGCTTACAGCAATGCCGTGAGCTCTGCAGTAATCTTAATAAGTCAACAGAGAGCACATGAATTTTCATTACAGGGTGTTCTAATATTTCCCCCTATAATGAATATGGGGGTGGATCCATCACTCAAAATTACTTTCCGTTAGTGGGAAATTCTCTCCGTAGTTAGAGAGAGCCCTACCACAGCCTATCCCAGTCAGAGGAAGCTGAGAGGGTGCAACCCTGTGTCCCTGACTGTCCCTCTCATGGCTCAGCCTCTTTGGTGGGCAGCGTCCAGAGAGCTAACCTGGCTCTACCCTAAATACCAAGGGAATGATGCAAAGACTTGGGGACCGAAGGGGTGGCAATGATGTGTGTCTTGTAGCGATGGGCAGCCGAGGACAGTGCTCTGCCTGCCCTGTATCTGCTCCTTCACTGTCACAGTCAATTCTGATGGTCACCAAGGCTATGCTCAGTTATGGGCAGTCTGTGAGCCCACAGCCTCCTAGGCCAAGACAGCTTCTTTTTCTGAGAATCAGGAACGCTACCTGCAGCATGCACAGCCTTCACCCTGTTCTCTGCGTCTTCCCATAGAAATCAAAGTGTGGATTGCACACATCAATTACCATAAAGGACACGTGCCAGCGGGCATCCCACTCCTCCTGCACCCTCATTTTAGATGCGTTGCAGTGTTTCTTTCTCAGTTGCTCAGCATTTGTGGGCAGGAGGAATAGATGGTTATTTTAGTGAGGGAGCTCGTCTCAGAAATATGAATCTAAACCTATCCCAAGGAAAGAAGAAGTTCAGTTTGGAATCTTAAGGAAAAAAGTATCTAAATATACTGGTATACTGTGACTTCATCATCTTCTCCCTGTCTGCTTGGAAACATTTTCAGTGTTTAAACAAAGAACCGTAGCCAAACAGTAACTCTGGGACTTACAAACAGTTTCCAGTTGCTTAAAGAAAATGGCTAACCTTTCTCCCTCAGATCTTCCTAACCATCTTTCTGTGCTTCTGTCTTTGCTCACATAATAAAAGTATGTTTTCAATGCAACGCAAAGGTCTCTGCTTACAGCTCGCTCTTGGTTGGTTTGCATGCGAAGGTGAAACCATCAGCGAGACTTGTTAACTAATTCTCCTTTGTAATTTGGAATGAAATCCTGAGCAGAGTCTTAGGAAGCTTAACTAGTGTAGCTACCGGATGGAGTTGGAGGTCCAGGAATGTGAGGAAATTCCTGCAGATTAACCCAAGGCACGGCTTCCTCTTTCTGGGGCCTCATACCTGTCTAGCATGCAGAGACTCCTTCCAGGGACAAATAATACTGTCAGCCTCTACCAACCTTCTACGTGTTAAATGGGTACTGGGCTCCAGGAAAAGGCAGGGAGGAAGGGGGCTCTCAAATCAGGTTCTTTGGAGAAAACACACATGGCGACAGACACTAAACGTTTTAAAGGCTGGATAATCTCCTGGATTTCTTTTCCATACCAACGTTTGATTTTATTGAATTACATTTTGAGAAGTAAAGGTAATTCAAGGATAGGGTCAGACCATAAGGTATGTAAGAGCCAGATAGAACACTCCAGGTAAAGAATGCATTTGGAGACTTTGTTGTGCAGAAGTCCCCCTCTTTCTGCACTGTCCCCGCTTTCTTCCGAAATGTAAATGAATTTACTCATGTTTGAAAGAGAAAAAAGGAAAATGGAAAATAAACTAGAAATCATTAAAATCACTTTCCATGGCTCTTGGCATGGACAGATTCCAGAAGAAAAGGGAGAGGCTGGCTTCAGAGAAGGAAGTGATCCTGTCCCCTTCTCTTCTGGCTTCAGGGAAAAATGAACGCCAGTAGCAAAGGGTCCCAACTGAGAGACCATTCCACATAGGAGCCTGCTGCTGCTCTTCCCACATCCCTCCCTACTGGGAGTATAGAACAAGGTTAGAAGAAAACCTGGGCCCCCAAAACACAACCCTTGGAGGAAGACATGGCTGAGAATGACCAAAGCTTTACCTCTTTCCGTATGTAGAACACCACAAAAACGCCACCAGCAAAGAACTTGAAATTGCTAAGCTTTTGTATCGGGAATTCACTGTAAACAGTATATCTGCCTGGACTGCATTGGGGAAAAGCAATGCTATGGCAGAGGTGGTCTCGGTTAGCAGATGTCTCTCCCTGCAGCCAACCAGACCGTGCCTCTCCTCGTGACTACCTCCCGCAAATGATTTTTGCAATAAAAATAAACTCCCACAACAAATTAATTACATGGGAAAGCAATTTACATTTCACCCCAGATTTCACAGTTGTTATTTTTTTCCATCAGATATGAGTTAGCCAAAGTAATTAGAAGAAATGATTAGCAATGTTCTGTATTGAATATGGGTCCAAACCAATAAACAAAGCTAGTGGAAACAGCTTTAATCCTCTGTTTTCTTCTGAGTGGTAATAGTTTTTGCTCTCACAATGTTTTTTTTTGGGGGGGTGCTTATAGTAATTCAGGAGAATATACTTTCTGTAAAAATAGCCCTGGGCTCTTTCTGTTTTTGAAGTAGAACTTTATAATTCAGTAGGATCTTACACCATGGCTGTGTCATCCCAAAAGAGCTCAGAAAGAACACACTGCTAAAAACCCAGCAACAGATCATCTGTGGGCAAGTCTTGGGTCACTCCTGAAAAGTTTAGCCCAATGAGGCCTCCTGCTTTTCAGTTCTCGGGTTGCACTGTGCTTCTGAGGGGCAGCTGGGGTTTTTAGGCATTTGCATCAGTTCTTGCTGCCTTTACATTTTAAAACAACCTCCGGATGTATGGATACAGTGCATCCGATGGGAATGGCCTATCCCAATGTGAGCTACTTCCGTCAAGCTGACTGCCGTAGCTCACTTCCTTTACTGCCTGGATACTCAGGTGTGAGGAAAACCTGATGGCTAGACACAAATACCAAAGGTAAAATTCATGTTTACAGAGTCCCATTCTTAAAAAAGTGTATTTTGTTGGCATGAATACACATGTGTGGTGTCTGTGCATGGATGTGTGTGTCTATCTGCAAGTGTGTCAGCACATGCCTGTGTGTGGAAGTTGCCACTGGTGTCTTCCTTAATTGCTCTGCACCTTACAGTGGAACCCAGAGCTTGCCAGCTCATCCAGCCTTGCTAGATAGCTTGCTCTGGGGATCCCATCGCTACCTCCCACAGACCGGGACTCCAGGCAGGCTGCCAAACCCATCTGACATTTCCATTGGTGCTGGGGAGTCAAACTGGTCCTCATGTCTGCGTGGTAGATGCTTTATCTGCTAATTCATTTCCCCAGTTCACAAGGGTTTGCCCAGACTTGCCTCAGATTGGTGATTCTCCTGCCTCTGCCTCTTCAGTTCATTCTACCATAATCAGCCCTACTCTTGAATACATTAAAATGTTGCCACAAATTGAGATTTGAAATGAGTTAGTATCAGTTTCTCTATTTAGGGTTATTTTGTGATACAACTTTATAGTAAATGTAGTCTTCAAAAACTATTGGCTTTATGATTAGCAGTTTCAAGCAAACCACCTGATACACCTCCACCATGATTCTAGCAAATATTTGCTTTGTGGCCACTCTGCTAGGCACTATGACATTGTTAGCATGCATTACAAAGTAATTTAGCTGGGGCCAGGGTTGCTGGTGCATGACTTTAATGCCAGCACTTAGTAGAGAGGTAGAGGCAGAGAGAGGTAGGGGCAGAGGCAGAGAGGCAGAGACAGGAGGATCTCCATGAATTCAAGACCAGCCTGGTCTTCATAGCAAACTCCAGACTGGCCAGGGCTACACAGCAAGAACTTATGTCAATAAATAAATGTACAAGCAGACTGATTTCTGTTTTCATGTTACGGTGACCACAGAGCAAGAGCAGTGACAGTGTTCTCCTTTACACCAGAATGCTGTCTTTTCCCTGTGCAATGAATCCAGGTTGCCCCTTTCTCCCTTAAACCATCAGCATCAGCATTTCAATTCTAATCTGCATTTGTGAAATGCATTTCTATTTCTTTCGTTCGTGACATTAATCACAGCATCCCAGGGAGACACTCCATTTTATGGCTTCTATTTTACTCAAGAGAAGTAAAAAACCAAGAGCTTCAATGACTTTCTCAAAGTCAATAGCAAACCAGGGATGGGGATTCCAAGTTTGCAAATGCCTACCTTGTGCCGACCTTCAACACATGCTTAGCCTCTCCAACAACCTAAGGGCTCTGTTTTTCTGTTTAGCTAACGAGAATAAATTAGAATAAAGACACACTAGCTAAGGAGGAAGCATCTGGTTTGTAACACAATATCATTACTGTATTGCTGCTTCAATCTAAGCACTTAGCATTCTTCTAACTACTCAACCTGTCTATCGGACAACCGTCAATGGCTCTTTTGACTTGGGTGTACCCTCATGTAACATCCATTTGTGAAATTACCTGAAGAAAATAGTAATTCCAGCAAAAGGGAAATGCTCTCTTAATGACAGGTCGTCATTTACTGGAATTGCCCCACTGTGATCATGTGCAGACAACATGCTACAATCGGCTATAATGGAACTGACAAAGCAGAAAGCTCACGTGGAAGCTTTACCCAAAATCCAGAGACCATGAGCACATCAGCTTCCTAGGGCTGTGCTTGCTCACAAAATGATTGTATAGTTTCTTTTTTTATTTTTGAAACCAGGTAGGCATTTACTATGTGGGCCTTCAAGGGCCTGGGCACTGATCTCCCTCTTGTGTCCTAGGGTCGCTGGTAAGCACATGGGATCCCAGAGCTGTCTCTGTACCCCTGTTTCCAGGGGCAAGAACTGAGGGAAAGTCATGTGGGTGTCATTTTGTCCCTCTTGCAGCCATTGCTCTATGCGCTTTTAAAAATTAATAATACAGATTAGAGGCAAAATTCTGAAAGAAAGGGAAATAAATTTTTAAAAGTTTTACAGTTTAGGACAGGGACATTACATAATTATGAATGACAATTATCATTTCAGATCTTGAGATCCCTGGGTTATAGCCATCCTAAGACAATAAATAAATAAAGGAAAATGAGCTTGGTAAAAAGGAACTTGGTCATGGTTGGGGAGGAAATCCAAGCTATAATGGAGAGTGTGGTGCTCCCAGGTTTTCTAGCTGTTTCTACAGAATGAAAGTGTAGATGGTGTCTCTGGACTTTAATGAGGCTCTTCTCAACACGGAAGGGTCATGAGGTTTGGATTTTACCTTGGTCAAAACGGAAATGATTAGTGGACACAGCTCCACACTGCCCCCTAGTGGTATCATGTTTAACCGTTCTTGGGAATGCCTCAACCTGAGTGTGAGCTTGGTTTACACAGTGGCTTGTGAATTTAGAACTATGAAAACCTATTTTACTCAACATTCAAGTGTCCTATTGCTACCATTTCTCCGGGGCTTGACCTGAGTATCAGGGAAGAAGGCAAATTACTTATAGGAGGGATGTCAGGGTTCCAGTGTAGTCATCTCCACAAACTTACGTGGGAGGTGGTACTGGGCATGGAGTTGCCCTAGGAGCAAATGTCAGTACAAGAGAAGTGCCCAATGTACCAGATGCCACTGACCCTCAGTCATCCAATCCAATCTCAAACTCACACACCTTAACACAGAAATCATATGAGAAGTTAAAGGTCATTGAGGTCATGTTTAGCTTTAATGGCAATGAGCTTGTGGCTTAGATGTCAAGATATGACTTTAAGATGAAGGTTTTCTCAGCTCTGACAGATCAGGAATGCAGTAGTCAATGCCAGTTCGACCAAGGGTAACTTACAGTGCCAATATCCTACTCTTTCCCTCACCAATGAACTGGAGCTTGATGAGGCTCTCTGGAACCTTCCTGTGCACTGTGCACAGGCAGGGGGCACCACCTGAATGTGCCCCAAATCAGACTGTCCTAGTCCATTTCTAGGAACCAATAAAGAGCCCCTAGCTTCACCATTGTAGGCAATGGTGATCTTGTATCACTGAAGGCTTTTCCTCCATATTTTGATAGCAAAGGGTCCCTTCACATCCGTGTTGGGCATGTTTCTTCCTGCTGTACCATGTAGATTTCCAATAACAAGGGGATTTGTGCCTTGGCTTTGCATTATGCTAAACACATCCTGGTGGATTCTTAACCTTAGTCAGGATACAGCTGATGGAAAACCTTCAGTGACTTCATTTGCTCACCTTCTCCTCACTTTCCTGTTCCTCTCAGGCAGGCTACATCTGTGAGCTTTCAAGGTATATTCTACGAGACAGGTAGGATACCAGTCACTATATTTGTACACTGTCTGGAGGCTCAAACCTTGACATTTTTATTTTTCAGTGACTCTGTAAGGTCCATTTTCAGATCCTTCATCTAGGCAGCATTTCCTTCCTTCCTTTATTGAGAGCACATTTCCTTTGTCAAGTCTATTTCCGAGTCCATATTTGCCAAAGCAATTTTCACAATGAGAGAAGAATAAAGGGAAGGCTTACAAATCACATGGGGACCAAAACCCAAAACTGTTTTTGTATTACCGTTTAGAGTATATTCTTTCATACTGCAGAGTTAGGAAAGCAATGTAAGCTGGGCAGGGATCTTTGTAGTAACTTGACTCCATGTCATCTGAATGGGTCCAGATGCAATATGTCTTCTCTACTTTCTGCCATGAAGAGTTTGCTTAGTCACAAGATGGTGTCTGAGTTACTTCTCTGTTGCCATGACCAAACGCCATGACTAAGGAAACTTATTAAAGAAAACATTAAATTTGGGGTTCCTAGTACCAAAGGGCTAAAATTCGTAACCATCACAGTGGAGAACAAGGCAAGGGGCAGGCAGGCATGGTGCAGAAACAGTAGCTGAGAGATTACATCTAATTCACAAGCACAAGGCAAAGAGAGAAGAGTAAGCGGCAGTACCTCTTACTCTTCTCAAAGCCCATGCCCAGTGACATACCTTTTTAAAAAGGCTTCCCAATCCTTCTCAAACAGTTATGCAACTGAGAATCAAGCATTCAAATATATGAGCCTATGGGGCCTTTTATCATTCAGACTACCACAGATGGCAACCTGTTAGATTGTTCTAGTAAATGGGTAAGTATAAAGGGCTTAGCCTGGTATTTATCTACAGAAGGTCACCTGAAATATACCCAACCAGCTGTTCCCTGCCACGAATCCCCCTACTCTCAGCAGATCTCTTCTTATCTGATGCTAGAGTGTGTGGTGGTTATCACCAATGTCAAGTGTATATGTATGCTATTCCCTTCCATAGAAAGCAGCTTTCTCTCTCCTTTATATAGCTGTCATATTGGAATACTCCATATTAATAAGTACACACACATATTCAGATACAATGAATCTACCGATATATTTTACACATATATATTTTACCCACCACATTTTACACATATAACATATAGGAAATATGAAGACATGTCTAGGTTCTATATCAGACTTGCAGGTATATGACTCCCCATCTTTCTCATCTCCGAGATATGTGTCCCAACTATATGCAAGATCCTTAGAAGTCTTGTTTTTCGCTTTTCTATTTCCCCTACAGACTAGGCTCAGAGTTATGGAAATCTTTGATGCTTACTCAACAGATGACTTAGTCCACAAATCATAGGCTCCATGAAAGAACAGAGAAACCGGCACCGACCAGACTGTAGGGAGACAGGTTTCTTAGCACAAAACTGAGTGGCCTGCTGGCCCAAAGGAACAGGGTCTGATCTTTACTTCCCTGTGGATACGGACTGGGTTTCCAAAGCACAGTTTTTGGGTAGAGATCAGGAAAACACCAGTCAGTGTGATGACCCACCTGCCTGAGACTAAAGATCTGACTGACAGTTTGGCTTCTCCACCCAAGTCAGCAGAGAAAGAGAAGGAAGCCATTCTACACTGGGCAATCTTGATTTTCGTGGGTCAAAATCCAGGGTTTGATTTTGTTTATTGGCCATTTTTCTCACTTGTCTGCAATGACCTCATTTATAAAATGAGATATTTGGGATGGTAGTACTGTGGGCTGTTCCATGAACAAACTCCATGTATTGAATACCTGGTCCCAGCCTATGGCATTGCTGTAAACCTCGAGGAGCTGG
The DNA here is from genome assembly GCF_014885135.2 of Alexandromys fortis. Taxonomy (NCBI): domain Eukaryota; kingdom Metazoa; phylum Chordata; class Mammalia; order Rodentia; family Cricetidae; genus Alexandromys; species Alexandromys fortis. The sequence goes on along the minus strand of NW_026067958.1, from coordinate 4,020,501 downwards.
AGCTTTCTGGAAGGAAGTTAGATGTCCCTGGAAGGTGATTGAGACCCCAGCCTGTCTCCTCCTTCGGTGCTTCTACAATGCCATGAGGTAAACCGCTTTCTTGTCATGTGCTCCCACAGCAATGTTCTGTCTCATCAAAGACCCTTAGCATAAGGAAGAAAATGAGGGCTGAATTCTCTGAAGCTGTGAACCAAAATGAACTTTCCCTTAATGAGTTAATACTCTCTGGTGTTTAGTTGCTGTAACAGAAACCTCATCCACATGATTAAATTATTCTCCAAGTTTGGTCTACCGTCTAAGTTAGGATTGCTTTTATTTTGAGAAGACACCACAAGCAAGGGAGTTCTCATAGAAGAAAGCATTTAATTGAGTGCGTGTTTACAATTTTAAAGGGTTAGTCCATGATTATCGTGGCAGGAAGCAGGCAGGTGAGGCACTGGAGCAGTAACTGAGAGATTTACATCCTGATCAGAAAGCAGCAGACACACACAGAGAGACATTAGGCCTGGCATGTGCTTTTGAAACCTCAAAGCCCACCCTCAGTGACATATCTCCTGCAAGGCCACACCTTCCCATTCTTCCTAAACAGTTCCACTAACTGGAGACTAAGCATTCAAATATATGAGCCTGTGAGGTTTATTATCATTCAAACCATTATGTATACCTCTAGAAGCCTACGCCTAAAAATAGACTCCTACCTCTTGAGCACTGACTTACATTGTAAACATTAGTTTATCACCCAACAACACACTCTACTAAGAGAAAAAGAATGCAGGTAATTTATTTGTTGATCAGGGCTCCTTATAAGAAACTCCGAGTGGTTATCTAAATATTAAAATATATTTGCTTATGTTTTTACTTAACCGTAGCTCTGCCATTCTTCCTATAGTAAATGAGCTTTTACAAGAGTTGTTGTATTATAAACCAAGGCTCCTCCGTTGATTTAAAAAAAAAATGGGAAATTTTGAAGGGCTTGACATTCTGGTTTTCAGGCAATTTCTCTTGTTTTCAACATTAAATATGACTAAAATCAGAACATGGGAAAGGCACTCCAAGAAATTAAATGAGGAGAAGAATGTGGATTTTCCTGATCAAACATAAATCAAGACTTCATTCAAAAATTATTAATATTAATTATTTAACAATAAAGGGTGTTATGATATTTACTGGGAAGAGAGAAAACGATGCTAAGGCCTCAATGTGGGAGAAGGAGAAAGGTGATGATTTAAACCAAAATGACAGGTAGAAAGGTAAGCACGCAATCCCCTAGCTGGTGCTTCTTACAACACTTGCTTGTTTTGAAATGTCCTTTGAGCTTAGGAGACAATGCATTTAATCAAATGATTTTCATTCTTTTCCCTACAACTTCTATCTAACGAATTTATTTCAGTGAAAACACTTTCGCAGCATGCTCAGCCCCTGAGGGTTTTGGAAAGTCATTTTACACTCAACACAATGAAAGAGGTGAAGCAAGATCAACTTGTTCTCACAGCTTTGTCCTCTGTCCTCTAGGTAGGTGTGTGAGAGAATTACCACTTTTACTACCTGCTTTGCCTTTCTATTGGCCAGACATCAATAACGGGCCCCTGCTATCGTCTTGGCAGGTAGATGTGAACACCCCTTTTCCTGACTAGGAAACAGAGCTTCAAGAAGGCTAAGCTACTTGTAGTAAGCTCATATGTTCATGAAAATTAGGTTTCGCCAAGTTCTAATTTAGTTTCCTCAGATCTGAAGAACAAAGAGGATATAAATGCTTAAGCAACTGACAGTGATTTGAAGGTGATTCTGACATCCAATTCTTGTCATTCTAGGATGGTGTTTTCCTGAGCCGCAATCTCTAGAGTTATGGGGCACAAGAAAGGCTACAGGACCTTTACCTACAGAAGGAAATCAAGAAAACTGCAGCTCTTCCAGATCTCTCTTAAAAACCCTCAAGAGGCAGGTGTCCTGCCCTTTATACAAAAGGGATGAGTGTTGCAAAAATGTCAAGAAGTATCAGAATAGAGAATGCCCACCCCATCCCAATTCATAACTGGGTCCTTTCCCGTCTTTGTCTAGATATACTTCCACACAACTGTCCAATCTTCATTAGATGTAACCATGGAATATTTACGCCCCCCCCCACCCTGAACTTTTGATGTACATTTCTGAAGACTACCTTGTCATGTGATACCCTACATTTGTTTTGTTTTTCTCTTCAGAAACTGTCCTGTGTTATAGAAGCATCATCCATGAAATAGAATCCAAGGGAAGGATTTTATGTTTTCCTCTCCTACAAAAATGTAAAAAGTACACCTTCAAATGGATTAATCTTTGCTCTGTCTCAGCTAAGGATAGAAGAGTGAGTCTAGAGAGATGGGCTGATCTGTAATCATCCCCTGGAAGGCAGTCTACTCAATAGTCAAGAAATGTCTGAAGGACTACTGTTTTTATGATACACATTTCAGAAAGCTGAGCTCAGGAAATTTCCACAGCCAGTGCATTTTCATTTCCACTAAGTGCTCAGGACCCCAGGTTATAACTGCATTGTGGGTGCAGCCCTTGCACAAACCACTAGTCCAGAGTTTGAAGTCTGCAAAATGAATGGACTCATTTGACTTCAAAGATGTTTCTTATACAATTTCCCATCCTGATTTGTGGAAAAAGCTTTAAATTGAACAGAAATATCTCTCTCTCTCTCTCTCTCTCTCTCTCTCTCTCACACACACACACACACACACACCTTATTTTATATGATGAATGCAACACTGGTGTCGTCCCTACAACTTTGGTAAGGTATTTTAATCATAATCACTGATGGTTATGTGTTTAGGTTACTCTATCTCAAGATACCATGGCATATTACACATTTTAAGCTGAAGGAATCTGAGAGCACAGCAGAATAACAAAGCCTGCTCTCACACTTTTTCCTTTGTCCACTGAGTAGTCACAGACTTGTCACTTGAAAGGTTCCCTCCTAAGGCGGGAGGGAAGGCCTTTCTTCCTGAAAACTCACAGAGAAAAGAATCGGAACAAAGGACCTTGCTGCTTCTCCCAGCTTAGCACCATCGAATCCCATCCCTTTATCAATCATATTTCTCTATTACTGTCCCTTTCCTTATCAAATAGGACATGAAAATGAGATGAGCTTATCTCTTTCTTTGGATCTTTGTTTTCTTATAAAGTCTCCAGTATCACATAGCATTTATATCAAGTAAATTTGTTTGCTTTCTTCTTGCTATTGACAGGAGCCTTAGCTATGAACCTAGGAGATATAAAGAAAAGACATATAATAATATAATACATAATATGAACATCATTCATTTGTACAAAGCTGAGGCTTAACCTACTTTGCTGTTGTAGTCTAAGGCTTCTACTGCAACCCTCGTTCTGTGAGCATACAGCTTATTGTCTTGAGCCCCTCAGCGAGTTCACTTCCGGTTTCCTATGTGAAGGGTGCAATGTATGGGTGAGGCATTTGCAAGGCATCACCAAAGGTAGCTATTCTTTCTTTGTGCTTTCTCCCACCATCTCAACACCTTGTTTCTAAGAACCTCACCATCATTGAATCTACATGGAAACTAACTACACCTGGTTGGTACACCCCTTGTTAGGCGTTTGCACCTCTGTGCCACTCAATCTGCTACCAGCCCACCTTTCCTTTCCTTGTTTTCAAATGTTAGTTAAAACTTTTATTCTGCTGCTCTCTCTTCCCGTTCATGTCCCACTACCCTCTCTCACACCCTCCCTTCCCCAAGCTGGGAATTTCTCTCCCTCAGCCTCCTGAGTATGCCGCCTCCCTAAAGATCTTTTATCTTGAGACAATCCAAACAGTTAATTTCACTCCCACTAGTAACCTGTATCTCTATCCAGGAACTTTAGTTATAGGGCAGTTGTTCAAAGTTGTTTATGGTATAAAAATAAATCCACATTTAAACCAAAATAGAGAGAAACTTTAGGTAATGTGTCCAGGGAGCCTGGGAAAAGAAAACACAACTGCATGCTCAGATAGAAATAGTTTTCAACTACCAAAGACATTTACCAACCCTAATGTAGGTCACTTATCAGAATAACCAAACCAGCGTCATAAAGGACACTCATTTCCTTTGTTTCCTGTTTGTCTAAATTACATCTCTAATCAGAAGAGTTAAAAAAAACCAGCCATGAACCCAGGATTCTGGAGGAGGTTTGTTGTGCTTGAGGGAGGTCAGGCTGAGACTCTATGACAGCTTTTCTCAACCCATGGGCTGTGACCCCTGAAGGTTCAAATGACACATTCCCAGGGGTTTCCTAAGACCACTAAAAAGCACAAAGATATTTTCATTATGATTTATAACAGTAGCAAATTACAGTTATGTAATAGCAACAAAAATAATTTTATGTTTGGGGGTTACCAGAATATGAGGAACTGTATTAAAGGGTCACAGAGTTAGGAAAGTTGAGAACCGTCACTCTAGGAGGTGGTGGTGGGGTCAGCCTCAGCTCTTGAATAATAAAGATGCCACTTGGAGAAGGGGTGAGATCTTGAGGTGGTCCCCGAATGCTAAGCTTTGTTCTTAGATGAAAGAAGTTTCCATCCTCCCCAAATCATCACGATGATCACCACTGGGCTTTTACAAGCACAATGTGCTGTCTAATTCCCACGCAACAAACAGCCATGCTCACAGAAACTGTTTTGAAGAGTGGGCAATGAAAAAGAAACTCAGGGAGAGACTCTGACAGGAGAATCCTAGCCTGCAATTATCAGAAGCGGTGAGATTTTTCTGAAGACTACGAAATTGGGGCTGTTATCTTAAACAGTAGTAGCTGGTGTACATCCAAATGACCCTAAGTGAGGCCGCAACGGTTGGTAACCATCCCCAAACCTCTCTTTTCAAATTACAGGTCTGCTGAATGAGCAGCCAGATCTATCCCTCCTGGTCTGTTTGGCTTCTTCCAAATTACCTGGTATCTGCATTCATTTAAAAAGGAAACATCATTGGGAACAGCTATTAATAGAGAAAATAACATTACCTTTAAATTGTGGCCCCAGAGTGCGGGGCAATGAGATCTTTTACAGGTGTGTGTTTCATATATCAAGGATTGTGATAATTTTTTCCAGACAAGTTAATAAGATATATAAAAGTTCAGAAATTAAAAGAAAAACAATGGGAAATTTTCTTTTTATCAGTCTTATTGTTAAATTGGTATTTTATAATCAAGAGAAGTTATTCAATGAGTTACTAAGTCATGTTCCCAAGAATCTGTGCAAGACATTTCCATATGGTGCCAGTCTGCAAAGCTTTATAGCACATTCACAAATCTTGGTGACAAGAACTCATGTTAATTTCTTAAGAGTCAATGTCATTTTCCCACTACAATTTTATTTCCTTATACATTGTAATTTAAAAACTATATTTCTTCTTAAAAAACCAAAGCTAACCACATAATCAATAACACATGAACAAACTACATGTGCCTCATGTATTTAAGATGTATCTTGATACAGTAAACAAAAAGCAAAGCCTATATTATGAATGTATTCTATCATTGTATTTCTTTTGTGGTACTTACCATAGTTCATGTAGCTTGTATATATATTTGTTATTTTTTCCTTTGATTCTCATGTACAAAGAAAGTAATTTTCATTTTATTCCAATCAGAATGGCTAAGACCAAAAAAGTAAGTGATACGCAGGCCCAACAAATACATATATAACACAACCCCCACACTTAAGGCTCAGAGATACTGAGGAAGAGGGGGTGGAAAGACTTTAAGAACCAGAAGAACAGGGAGTTTGCTATGAGATTGTATCTGTTATCAATGTCAGGAGCTATATCCATAGTTTCACCTACATGACTTCCTAAACATGAATTGAGCAAGGACAAGAACAGATACGCCAGTGTGGATGAGGGAAAGCCCACAAGGCTTCAACACTAAACAGTCCTACAATCAGCTACAGAGTGCTCAGAGGAGAAGAAAAAGGGAAGAGGAAAGAGCACACCAGTTGACGATCCAATACCAAATGATCATACCTGAAACCACCCATAAAAGTGACATTATACAAACTGAGCAGGTTGTAGTTGTGTATTTGGGAACATACGTGTATGTGCAATAACATAAATATATATGTGGGGAATTAATTAATGAAAGAGGCCATAAATTTGAAAGAGAACAAGGAGAGGTATATGAGAGGCTTTGGAGGGATGAAAGGGAAGGAGAAAATGATGTAACTTTAATAAAAAATAAAATAAAAAAGCAAATGGCAACAAATGCTGGAGAGAATGTGGGGAAAGGAACACACTTATTCTCTGCTGGTGAAAGTAAAAACTGGTATAGGCACTCTGGAAATCAGTATGGAGGGTCCAGCTATATAACTCCTAGGCATATACCCAAAGGACTCAATATCCTACGACAGAGATACCTGCTTCTCTGTGTTCATTGCTGCTCTAGTCATAATAGCCAGGAAATAGAGACAGCCTAGGTGTCCCTCAAAGATGGACAAGCAAGACAAGGGGGTTCCCACACACAATGGATGATTATGAAGCTGTAAAAAATGGAATGTGAAGGTAAATGAAAGGAGTTGGAAATAATCATTGTGAGTAGGCAACCCATACCCACAAAGATGAACACCACATCTTCTCTCCTGTGTGAATCCTAGCTTTGACTCTCTAGATACATGGGATACAACAAGATGCTTGATATCTCCATTTTCTCATTATAATCGTAGAAAATCCGTATTAGAAGAGATCTACCAGGTGATCACACCTCCCAACAGTCCACCACAGCTTTATGAATCTGGCTTTTATACTTGAAAACATTTACTCCTGAGGGACATCAAATAGATGGTCCAGAGTGTTCACAGTGGTGGAATAATCCTTGAGTATCAGTTTTAGTTTGAGACTTCAGTGAAAAGAATAGATTCAGTGATAATATGAACAATCCCTGTGAGGTGCCTGACAGACTTTCTGATTTGTCTTAATTCTTTCTGGAGAAAACAAAATATTTCTATTTTTGAAATATAATTTATCTCCCCCCCCCTTTTTTTTTCAAGACAGGGTTTCTCTGTAGCTTTGGAACCTATCCTGGAACTAGCACTTGTAGACCAGGCTGGCCTCGAACTGACAGAGATCCACCTGCCTCTGCCTCTCAAATGCTGGAATTAAAAGCATGTGTCACCACTGCCCGGCCTATAATTTATTCTTAACAGACATACGATATGAGATTCTTTTTATTGATAAGGCAGCATGTGGTATTTTCATATATGCATGTATAGAATTTACTTTTTTATTCTTTTACAATTTAATATACACATCTAAAAAGCATTTTCATCATTTTTATCTAAAATTTTCTTTTCTCTTTCTTCCAAGTAATGTGCACAGCTGTGGAAATGGGAGACTTGGTGCTGTAGGAACCCCTTCAGTCAATAGCCTTTAAGATACCAGCCCACTTGGGCGTGGTCTCTTGTGCTATAAATGCAGACATAAAGCACATGCTCATTCTCTCTTTTGGCTGATGGATTCAGTTCCTGTTCCCCCGCTCAAGCAGAGGATTGTGATCTGTGAGTCTACCCTTAAATAAAGAACCCTTTATTATACTCAATTCAGAGTTAGTGTGGGACTACTTTATCATTTTCATCTACAACTTGGCATCTTCCATGTGACCTTCTGCCTGTCTGATGACCCCTTTGTGACCCTCCATGAGAACAAATATGACCTACATGTCACACTGATGCAAAGAGTTTGAGGAAACAGGAGAAATCTGAGTTCAGCTGAAAGCCCAGGGCTGCACCAGATAGATCTAAAGCAGGGAAATGCCCCCACACTGACTGCTTTAGTCTCTGAGAGTTAGATTTTGGTTGTTATGCATCCAGCATTGATTAACACAGAAACCAGTACTTGTAAGTAGAAAGCTTCTGTAATAGGAATTTCATGAGAAGCACTGACCCCAAGATCAGCTGGCAGGCAATAAGGAAGCCCTGGAGATGAAAGAAAAAACAAAACAAAACAGAGATCTACTCACATAATGGACAAGCCATTTGGCAATATTGTCCTCTGTGGGAACTCACAATACAGAAAATGTCAATAATAAATTGTATTTGACAAGAAGCCTCTGAGGCAAACTGTTGATAGAATCACGTGCTCCTCTGTGGACTCTTAAAAAAAAAAAGACCATTAAAAATGGTAGTGTGTAAGTGGAAGAAAGCCCAAAAGCTTAGCAACGTGTAGGCCAGACAAATTAAACTGTTTAGTACCCAGTGAAAAATCTCACCACTGAGGGACAGCCTCAGACTCTTTATCCAGGGCCATCATTATAACACAGTCTCAAGACAAACACTACAGCAAGACCAGAGTAGTCAGACCTTGTTGTGGGAGCTCCTTCCGCTCCTTCAGCCAATAGAACCATTCTATTAATCATAATTCCAAACTGGTGTGGTATTGTTTGTGACTTATGCCTTCAAGACCCTGTGAGAATCCAAATGGCCCAAGTGGGGAATTTTAGTTGGAGAAGTTTCTGCACAGGCTGTGGGTTTGGTTCCCAGGTGACCATTAGACTCTGAGGATTTCTTTCAGTCCTTGGAGTACCATGTTTAAAAGAGTGGTGGCTGGCATGTGGGCACACAGAATTGGTTGGAATCAAGGGCACAGAAAGCTTTCAGAACTTTTGAGATAATCGTACTGGGACAAACACCGACAGTCTTATTTGAAAGAACTTTAAGGACTATTAATAGTCTTCAGGAAGGCAGACAGCAGCGTTCATTTTCCTAGAAGGAGGTGCTTTCCAGAGCCCTCTCAGGTGGTTATGAAGGATGACAGAGAAGGAAGTGTGTCCTGGTGGGTGTGGGAATGAACAATAAGAACAATGTGCTAGAGACTGCTCCCACAGAACACACCTGGGCTCAGCCGAAGAGCATGCCCTCATCTGTGACCCGGCAGCATGTGCAGCTTGGGATTGCAGACCCGCTGTGGGCAAGTGACTGTTGTGTGCTTCCCATTCTTGAACTCCCTAAATTGTACTGTCTTCTGAGCTTAACTTCAGTTTATGTCAGGCCGGCAACGGGGTTGGGTACGTGGGAGATAGGAAGGCAGCATATGGGTTTTCTTGATAAGCTCCCATATCAGAAGGAAGCCTGAAGGTGACTGCTCTCACCTTCACTATCTATGTAATCGGAATATGTAGTTTTTTCCCCCTGAGCTAGTTTAGCAGTGTGGCGTGTAATGGAAGGAGGGTGGAGGTGAGGGCTGCCTTTGGAGATATTCCCTGCCTGCTCTTGCTCCTCTTGTGTGCCTCTGATCATCCGTGAATGGAAAAGACTCCAGGTCACCACTTGTCCAAGGGGAATGAGGAGACTTGGGTAAGCTAGGACTCACAAGGTTCAGAAAGTCTCTAGAGATCTCACAGGCCATTAGTCACTATCTAGAGAAGTGTCTTAGACTGCCTTTTGGGAAACCCAACTGCTGAGTCCCCTACTTATTTTCAGCACTTAGATCCAGGGAATGTCGCACCTTGTGTCCAATTTCCTTCTTGTCCTTGACCTCTTAGGCCCCACAGGGTTACTGAGAATGGAGGAAAGAAAGACAAGAGAAAACAAAACTGTTTTAAGATGGTACTGTCTGCATAGCTGGGGGGCACGGTTGTTATTATAGGTTTCTGTTAGCTTTCATGCAATATCCGTGTCAGTTATTCAAGGACATGGCACACTCCCATTCCAGACAGGCAGTTAGAACCCTGCTCTGAGGGCTCCCTGTCTCCAGCATTCCTTCCCACAGTCATGCATTGTCACAGGCCTTGAGAAGCAGGTGGTAACTAGTGTTCAGATGTCAGCACAACAGAGGCATGGTTATCTGATGGAGGATTAATCCTGTCCAGACAAGGCCTGCAGGACCATCAACTCTAAAAGCTGTTGCTAACTTTTGCTGAAGCACCTTAGTGTTTCCTCTACACCTGCATTGTAGTGTGTAGTCTCATCTGCTGTGGATATGTAATCTTAGGATTGCATCTCAATCTTATGGGCACATGTATCTGTGGGTGGTCATGTAGGAGACTTTTCATTTAGCTGTGTAGTTCTGATATACAGAATATATACTAAGACATGCTTCATAAGTGGATTTTTTTGTCCCATAAGGAAGGACTGTGGACATTTGAAAGCCTGTCTTCTTCTTTTGCTTACTGGATGACTTTCCCCACCCTGTGAGACTTCCAATAACAGAATTTAGTCATATATCCAGAAACCTTGGTTCCCATAGCCATATCTCCATTCTGTTCCCTGAGATACATTGGAAGCCACTTCCCTGTGACTATCTTCCATTTGGCAGGACATGCAGTCAGGAAAGGAATTTTTCATATAGATCACGTTTGTGACTTTCAAAGATAAAGGGACATCCAAGCTCAGGGAATTGCCTGTGTTTCTGTGTGTGTATAAACTGGAAACTTTACAGAATAAAGAAGAGAACAGCCAGAAAAGAATCAAGAAACTGATGCAGAAAAGTACTTAAAGGAGAATTCATTTTTGCCCTAAGATCCTTCTATGTCCTGTGCTTGCTGTGAGTCCTTTTCTGGACCCTGAGGCTGGCACTCAGAGGTCCCCTATAATGCACCACTGCTCTCTTGGGTTTGGTTCTTGTGTCATTTTATCTATCCTTGTTTCTTCAGGCTCAACTGAACTCAGCAAATTGAATTTTCCTAGAGAAGATATAACTGGTGATGTGGCTGCTATGTTTGTATTCTTAACTGAAATTTTCATGGTCAAATCCAACAGTGACTATCTGAGAGTCAGGTACAACTCTCTGTAATGTTCTCTTCAGAGTAGATGATATTCACAAGCACAGATATGCTTCATTTGCCTAGAGGAAGGTACACAGGTACAATGGGAAAACAAAGGAACTTCAAGATGAATAACAAGTCTGCTGTTCTGACTGTAGAAAATGAATGTCAAAGTTCTTATAGGGTAAAAATAAGAGTTTTAAACTTAATAAGTTATTATCTGTTCTGAAAAAATGGCCTCTGTGTCCTTAGAGCTGTGACAAAATCTTGCAGAATCAAAATTAACCTTTGATTTAAAGGTCACTGATAGCTTTTTTAATTTGCAGAAAAACACAAGGTTTTATAATCTGTCTGCACTGAGCATGGGCAGGAGATAAAATACTTCTAAGTTTAGAAGATGTTTTCTAAAAAAAAATAAGCTATGGTTCAAGATTGGATGAATTTATTGTATCTTCAAAGAAACTCTTCCAGGAAATAGTCTCTAAAATGAAGATACTCTAAAATATATAATTTGAGATTGATGTTTGAATTGAACAAATCTCCTTGAAATTTCAAAAGGTGTCCAAGCAAATCTCACAGAGATAGGGTTGGTAAATGTCTTTGGTAGTTGAAAACTATTTCTATCTGAGCATGCAGTTGTGTTTTCTTTTCCCAGGCTCCCTGGACACATTACCTAAAGTTTCTCTCTATTTTGGTTTAAATGTGGATTTATTTTTATACCATAAACAACTTTGAACAACTGCCCTATAACTAAAGTTCCTGGATAGAGATACAGGTTACTAGTGGGAGTGAAATTAACTGTTTGGATTGTCTCAAGATAAAAGTTCTTTAGGGAGGCGGCATACTCAGGAGGCTGAGGGAGAGAAATTCCCAGCTTGGGGAAGGGAGGGTGTGAGAGAGGGTAGTGGGACATGAACGGGAAGAGAGAGCAGCAGAATAAAAGTTTTAACTAACATTTGAAAACAAGGAAAGGAAAGGTGGGCTGGTAGCAGATTGAGTGGCACAGAGGTGCAAACGCCTAACAAGGGGTGTACCAACCAGGTGTAGTTAGTTTCCATGTAGATTCAATGATGGTGAGGTTCTTAGAAACAAGGTGTTGAGATGGTGGGAGAAAGCACAAAGAAAGAATAGCTACCTTTGGTGATGCCTTGCAAATGCCTCACCCATACATTGCACCCTTCACATAGGAAACCGGAAGTGAACTCGCTGAGGGGCTCAAGACAATAAGCTGTATGCTCACAGAAGCTGGGTTCCCCACAGAGAAGGAAACAAAACTCCATGCATCAGTGGTATCTGAAGGCAGTTTCCATACTCTTGCTTCCTGAATTCTGAGTGGGATGATGCCGCTCTTGGGTACACTAACAGATGCCATTTGACCATAGTCATCTGAGAGTGAAGCTTAATGGTTAGAGCTAATAATAGCCCCTCACAACATTACCTTGATGTGGATGTCCTTCTGTATATGTGTTGTTCTTATTGGTTAATGAATAGAACTGCTTTGGCCTATGGTAGGGCAGAATATAGCCAGGCTGGAAGATCTCTCTCTCTCTCTCTCTCTCTCTCTCTCTCTCTCTCTCTCTCTCTCTCTCTCTCTCTCTCGTAGGCAGAGTCAAGAAGATACCATGTAGTTTCCAAAGGAGAATGAAGTCAAAACTTTCCAGTAGGCCACAATCTCGTGGTGATACACAGATGAAAAGAAATGCATTAATTTAAGATATAAGATCTAGCTAGAAAGATGCCTAAGCTATTGGCCAAATAGTTTTATAATTAATATATTACATATATAATAATATGTAATTAATATAGTGTCTGTGTGATTATTCGGGATTGGGTAGCCGGGAACAACCAAGTGGTCTTCGACTACCTTACCCTTTTTAAAAGGATATATACTCTGCAATAGATTTATGTGCACATTCATTCCTTTTATAAATCTGTTTACTTTACCTATGACTCTTCTACCTTTGCCTCCCACTGTCAAGTATAACTGACAGGCAAGGTCACTGCATACTACTGCCTGAAAGAGAAGGCCCTTAGCAAAAACAGGAAGGGCAGCATTTTAGGGACAATGGGTCTCTGTGAGGATCAGAGAATTTGGAATGTACAAGCTACTGTCATCAGGGAGAAGGAGGAAGGTGGTACACCCAGTAAGAAAAAGAGGATGCTAGAAAGAAAAAAAGACCAACAAATAAGAATTGGAAAACAAAACTTTTAAAAACTAAGGACTGTCTGAAGTTGGGAGCTTTTGTTGCTTTACCATTCTGACCCAGGATTTCATGTAGCCCAGTCTGGTCTCAGACTTGTTATATAGCCAAGACTGGATTCTAATTCCTGATCTTTATGCTTCAACCTCTCAAGAGCTGGGATTAAAGGTGTGAATTACCATAGTGCGTAGAACTTGGAGGCTTTTGTGCAGCTGATCTAGGAACAGCGGAATGGGTAGAGCCTGGAGGGAGAAGTTGGGAAACTTAGATTCTATACTAAGGTCTCCTTTACGGCAAGGCAGGAGAAGCCTGGGGAGTGGCAGGGCAAAGATGACCCCTGAGGGATAGAGAAGGAAAGAGAACAAAATTCTTTCATGGTTTTATGTATCTGTATTTTAGAATGAAATTATTTTAAAGTACATTAAAGCCAGACGTGGTGGGCACTCCTATAATCCCAGCACATAAGTAGAGCCAGTACATTTGTGGACTCCTTTGAGTCTATACGCCCATCAGTTCTTCATAATGTGATTGAAAAGCACATCCAGACATGTGCTGGCTGGTTTTCTGTCAGTTTGGCACAAGCCAGAGCCATTTGGGAATAAAGAGTCTCACTTCAGAAACCAACTTTCTGAGAGTGGCCTGCAAGCCTGTGTGTAGGGTATTCACTGTGGGAGGAGCCATGCCTAGGCAGGTGGCCCTAGGTGATAGAAGAAAACAGGTGGAAGAAGCTTTGGAGAGCAAGTCAACAGCCAGTGTTCCTCCATGCTTTCTGCTGCAGGTCCTGTCTCCAGGTTCCTGCCCTGATTTTCCTGGATGATGAACTGCAAGCAGTAAGAGGAAATAAAGCCTTTCCTCTCTGAGATGCTTTGGTTATGGTGCTTTATCATGGCAATAGAGATCCTAACCAAAATAAGACAGTGGCAGGAAAGGCCTGTCAGGAACTCCACGTGAAATAGTCCATGCACTGAGGAATTCCTCTTTAATGTAGGTCACTTATCAGAATAACCAAACCAGCGTCATAAAGGACACTCATTTCCTTTGTTTCCTGTTTGTCGAAATTACATCTCTAATTAGAAGAGTTAAAAAAAACCAGCCATGAACCCAGGATTCTGGAGGAGGTTTGTTGTGCTTGAGGGAGGTCAGGCTGAGACTCTATGACAGCTTTTCTCAACCCATGGGCTGTGACCCCTGAAGGTTCAAATGACACATTCCCAGGGGTTTCCTAAGACCACTGAAAAGCACAAAGATATTTTCATTATGATTTATAACAGTAGCAAATTACAGTTATGTAATAGCAACAAAAATAATTTTATGTTTGGGGGTTACCAGAATATGAGGAACTGTATTAAAGGGTCACAGAGTTAGGAAAGTTGAGAACCGTCACTCTAGGAGGTGGTGGTGGGGTCAGCCTCAGCTCTTGAATAATAAAGATGCCACTTGGAGAAGGGGTGAGATCTTGAGGTGGTCCCCTAATGCTAAGCTTTGTTCTTAGATGAAAGAAGTTTCCATCCTCCCCAAATCATCACGATGATCACCACTGGGCTTTTACAAGCACAATGTGCTGTCTTATTCCCACGCAACAAACAGCCATGCTCACAGAAACTGTTTTGAAGAGTGGGCAATGGAGGAGAAACTCAGGGAGAGACTCTGACAGGAGAATTCTAGCCTGCCATTATCAGAAGCGGTGAGATTTTTCTGAAGACTACGAAATTGGGGCTGTTATCTTAAACAGTAGTAGCTGGTGTACATCCAAATGACCCTAAGTGAGGCCGCAACGGTTGGTAACCATCCCCAAACCTCTCTTTTCAAATTACAGGTCTGCTGAATGAGCAGCCAGATCTATCCCTCCTGGTCTGTTTGGCTTCTTCCAAATTACCTGGTATCTGCATTCATTTAAAAAGGAAACATCATTGGGAACAGCTATTAATAGAGAAAATAACATTACCTTTAAATTGTGGCCCCAGAGTGCGGGGCAATGAGATCTTTTACAGGTGTTCATCTATTTTTCATTTTATCCAACACTGGTGAGAGCCTTATAGCATAAGGATGGAGCCCTCTCTTCATGTCTGGTTTTAAAAGGCTGGGGTGTTCCACGGAGCACACATTCATGCTTACTGTTTCCTTCATCTTTCCTTCCTTTGTCCTTTCTTCTCTCTAACTCGAGGACATTGCAGCATGGCAGAAAGAGCAGCCGATGAAATCAGTGAGGATTTAGCCTCTCAGCTAACTCTGCCTTTTATTAGCTGCGCGACCTTCTGCAACTTGCCCCGCCTCTCTGAAGCTGCGTCTCTTCATGTGTGACATGAAAGCAATGTTTGCCCTCTCTGGCTCTAAGTGTGGAGATGAAAGTGCTTTATAAACTTCACTGTTAAATAAATTTATAACATTCCAAAAACTCCAAGGACAGAGGCTGGCACTGGACTCATTATAGAGTTTGACAAAGTTTGAAAGCATTTCCAGGGTGTTCTTCTTCCAACTACATTGAAGTCCTTGCCACATCTCAGCCCACAAGCCATGCTTAGAAGACTAAGAAGGGGCTACTTGTAAAAACAACATATTTTCCAAAAAGACTCATTGTCTCATGTCCTTATAACACAAAAATGAGAAAGATCTTCAGCAGAAAAAGACTCATGAACCAAAAATTATAATCATTGTTGACTTTCAATAATTACTCTACTGGGAGGAGAGCAGGTACTGTATGAGGCTTTATCATTCTTCTGACAGGAAATGACCTTACACCATATTCTTGTAGTGCAAGTTAAATATGTATCCAAGAAAGGAAAATAGACTTCATTTTGAGCCAGCAGGAGACTTCCCTTAACCTCCTATGATGGCTAATCTTGACTGCCAGTCTGACTGGCTTGAGAAATGCCTTGGGGGTTAGTAAAGCACACCTCAGGAATTTCTAGAGACAATTTGATAATGCGAGTTAATGAATAAATCCCTTAATGGATTCAGTGTGTGATTCAATTAGGAAAGGTGAAAGGTGGTGGTGGGGTCTAGGTGGAAGCAGTCGAAAACTGGGTTGTGTTCTTGGGGTTGTATTCTGCCATGCCCACTTCCTGTAGTCTGTTTGCTCCCTGGGAAACTATGAGGTGAACAATCTCTTTTTCCCCCTCATGTTCTCACCACCATGATGCCCTGCCTTTGTATTCCTGGAAAAACAGAGCCACGAATGGAGTTCCCTCAACTATGAACTAAAATACATCTTCCCCACCCTTTTTAAGTTGTTTTTTTCTGAATTGATTCATTCTTTCATTACTTCCCCTTTTCCTTTTAAATTTGTTATGTATATATTTATGTATGTTGCACATGGATACATGTTTGCATGTGTGCTGGTGCGTGGGTGTGCTCAGGAGTGTAGAGTTCAAAGACTGCTATCTGGTGTTTTCCTTAGTTTCTCTCCACCTTATGTATTGAGGCAGGGTCTCTAACACGTGATCAGAGATCACTGATTTGTCTAGTCAGGCCAGTCAGCTTGCTTCCTGGTTCCGTCTGTCTCCATCTCCTGAATGCATGGATTATAGGCCTCCGTGCCTGATCAGCATTTATATAGGTGCCTATTTATACTGATCCAAACTCTGTTTCTCATGCTTTTGGAACAAGTGTTGGACCCACTGAACTTTTAGCTAGTGATGCAAAGTCCAATCCATCTAGCTAGTTTGACAACTGTCGTTTGTAGGACTTTGCTTTTCCTTTGTTTTGTTTTTTAGTGTTGCTGATAAAACCTATGACCTCATTCAAGATAAGCTGATCTGTATCCCTAGGCCATCAGAAGAACATAACAGAAAATATCTACTTCTTTCTCTTGTCTCCCTATAAGAACCATTGACTATTCAGGATCTAGACTGTTTTGGAATCCAGAAATTTGAGTTCCTTTCTACATTGGTTGATATTCTTGATGGTGTGATTACACAAACCACAAATGTGACAAAAGGAACATAAGGAAGCATAAGAATTTATTTTGGCTCACAGTTTTAGGGGAAATAGTCACCAGAGATGGGAAAGCATAGCAGGAGAAAGCTGGCCTCATGTGTCTGTACTTAGGATGCTGGGGTTCTGCTTGTTTTCCATTTTCTTCTATTTATTATCAGTCTAGGACTTCAGACTATAGGATGATATATCACTTACATTCAGAGAGAGGGCTTTACTTAATTTTCCTGGAAATGTCCTGAAGTCACACTCAGAGGGGTGCCTCCTTGTGATGAGAAATCCGGTCAAACTGACAGTGAACACTAACCATTCTGTTCTTCCAAAATCCCCCATAGCTTCATTCTTTTAATATGTATTAACAGTTTCTTATTTTTCTGATCTCTATTGCACCTAGGAGAGCAATGAGCACACAGGAGGGACTCACTGCCATTTGCACTGATTGAGTATTTGGGATTTTTTTCTTGTATCCAGAATATTATGAGAACTTGAGTCCCTAGGAAGAATGTTGGCATAGGTGTGGATTTGCTATCTGCCTAGAAATAGAACTTGTACATGTTGGCACAAATTATATTTTAATAAACCCAAATCACCTCTAACATGTTAATTTTTGCAACTCATTTGAGAATAGATCATTTCTAATCTTGTAAGAGAATGTCTGTGTCCAGTTAAGCTGCTTCTCAGTAAATTTCCATAGCTTAGCTATATGAAGAAGGGGCATCTGGAATGATGAAGAACTTTTCTAGCCCTGATTTTGCCATAGCTGCTAAGCTATCTGTGGATAACATACTCTATCTCCTGAAGATTCATTTCCGTTTTTCATCTAAAAGTGAAATCAGTTGATTCAAAGGACTCTATTTAACTCTGACAGTTAACTACAGTTGCTGCTGCTGCTGGTGGTAGTGATGGTGGTGATGGTGATGATGGTGGAGGTGGGTGATGGTGGTAATGATGGTCATGGTGGTGGTAGTGGTGGTGATGATGGTGGTGGTGGTCATGCTGGTGATGGTGGTAGTGGTGGTGATGGTAGTGGTGGCGATAGTGGTGGTGATGGTGATGGTAGTGATGGTGGGTGTCTCAGCATTCATTCTAGACTGGATAGACTGACTCCTTGACTTGGAGTGATTACTGAGGCAGCCTCTTCATGGACTGGTGAGTTCCTAGAGCTCACCAGGAGCAGTTAGCAGTTACCCCTGATAAATTTTGGGGAACATGGGTACAATAGGCCAAAGTGTCTTGGATCACAGATCCCATAGAAGCCTCCTCTCTCTTTCTCAGTGTTGGAGAGGCTAGAAGACATTGTGTGGGGAAGTGAGGGAGGTGGACATGATTATAACACTTTGCACGTATGTATGAAATTCCCCCGAAATTACAAAATCAAGCTGTGCATCCCCTGCAGTTCAGATCTCTACTAACTGTGGATACAGCAGAGACAGGCAAACACATGTTTTCCTTATATTTGGTGCTCGGGGAAAAGTCTCTGGTGCCTTTGAGCTATGGACAGGCTCTCTACTCCTGGGGAAATGTCACAAAAGTAAGAGATTTCTCCGAAGATGCTCTCTTGTTCACATAGTTTAGATCTGACACACTCTCTTCCCATTTCAGGTCTCCCGCTCATGTTGTCCCCAGTGACTCTTACTTTAACTTATCGTCACTCTTAGTGAAGCTCCTCTCCGGATTTTAAAAGGACACTTTTGCTTCACTGTTTAAAGTCATATTGTGTTGTCTTTGATACAATCCCCTCTCTACCCCTTCTAATGTCTCTTTCACTTGATGACCTTATCATGACCTCCATAGTTGGGAGTCTCTCTCTTTCCTAATACAGCTAATTTTGGAAGGTAATTAGTCTCAGCTCCTTCTCCACAAACCAACTGAACCTGCATTTTTCTTTGGATATAACAAAGGGACTTTGCCATGAGAGTGGAACAATCACCACGGTCCTATTGTCATTAGCTACTAATAATTGTCATCACCGGGGTTTGTTGTCATGCTCTAAAGTAGAGGGAGAGCAGAAAGAATGACAGCTCCTTACTTAAATAACCCAGATATAGTGCAAGGCGTCTTGTTTACTGTCGTTGTAGGGGCTTTGTACCTCTTAGTCTCAAGCTTATTCAGATAGCTTGGAAAAATTGACTTTCATATTTCCTTAGCCTAACAGCATCTGACCTAGGAAGTCCCTTCTATCCCTGAAAGCCATTTAAGCCATTCTTGTTGGGTTCCTTTTTACTCATACAAGGGAGTTTAAGATATATTGGCCTGTGCTCTTTAATCAGAGCTGAGAAGTGATTAATTTTTTTTTTACCTTTTATTTGCAGAGCAACTTCTGGTGTTTCTAATTTAATTTCAGAGTAGAAAGTAAAAATTGGAAGAAACGGGTGCTGGGACAGCAGGTTAACATCTTCATTTCAGATCCTTGCTTTTTATAAAATGCATACCGCTGCCAGCCTGCCAGCCAGCCAGCCAAGCATTTCCCTGAAACTAGATCTCACTTCCAGTCTGAGAGGAGTGTGGGGAGCCAGACATGAGGAGCTGGGATGCTGTAAAATCAGCTGGCAGAGAAAGTCTGAGGGGACAGTTTCTCCTGATAAAAACAGTCTCTTCCTCTGTTTTCCAAGATGTTTCTAAATTGAAACTGTACATTTTTCTAAGCAATGTGTCCAGAACTTGAGTTCTACTTCCTGACCATCAGAGTCAGTGTGCATCTGCTCCGGGAACCCCTGACCTAGGGGGAGGTGTACTGTCTGTGGTGTGATTTGAGGAATGAGAGTCAAATTCCCACGTTAACTGCCAAGGGGAAGGAAATAACACAGTTGCACCAAAAGTCACAAAAATGAGTCAAAGGTTTTTCCCTGTTTATATTCTGGCTATCACGGATAGCTCCTCTCAACCTATAAAGTGGGAGAAGAATGTAATGAAGCCCGAGTTTATTTTTTATAGCAGGAATTATATTACACGAGTTATTTAATATAGTGTCAGCAATAGTACTGGCAATAAAAAATTATATATGTATGTGCTTTCTTTAAAGTGGCTCACATAGCAGTTAGCATACAATAGAAGGCAGGATCAATTTTGATGAACTTCCTACGTGTGATTTTACTTAAGACAAATGCTTTGTCGTAGGGCTAATTTGTTGAAGAAAAAGCTGAGGTTTAGAGAAACCAAATACCTGCTCAAAATGACAAAGCGAGGAGGGTTTGAAGCCTGGCATGAGAAATTCTGAAGCCCTTAGACCCCACATGACACTTCATATCTCCAACAGCATCTTCCTTTTAACGATAAGAAGACTGGACTTTGAAGACTGGACTTTGCTCCGAGGCTGCATCTCAGGAGTTTCGGACACTGGTCAAACCCAGTCCTTCTACACATGCCTTTGTGCCTCCACTGATAACAAAACCTCCACCATGCCATGTGCTTCCTAAAGGAATGCCTTGAATGTAAGAGCTAGTTATTCACCTTTTCATCAGTCGAGGAGACACACACAGAGTCAACACAATGCCTCTTCCGTTGAGTGAAGGAATTAACCCACATTTTTACCGACACCAGTCAAGTTCACTGTCTTTCTTTTCAGTGCTTTAACCATTGTTCATGTACTTTGCAGGCTGACTGACATCTGATTCTAGGATTGGTCCAGATGGCTGAACAAATAACACAGGTGGGGATGCAGCTGCACCTCTTCCCAAAGGCAAAGCAAAGGGTTTCTCTTATTCCTCAAGTCATGTTTCTGTCTTCGATCGGCAGTGGTCCTATAGGAAAAAATAGCTGCCTGAGACTTATGTGAAACCCACGACAGGACAGAAGCAAGCAGGCTCTCAGTGTGAGCCATGGTTTCCCACCATTACCTCTGATAGCCCGTAGTGACTGATCACAGCCTTGCAGAAGTGAGCGGGCTGCTGGTTTGAAGTACACCCAGCAAGCTAAGAATGTGCTAACTGGCTTCCCTTGATCTGAGGAAAATAATTGTTATCTATTTGCAAAATTACACATGCTTGTTTCCCTAATACAGCACTTTACAGAATTCCACCAGAACCCTCCTGTGACAAGGGAACTGTGTCAGGGCTGTAAGCTGTCTTTGGATGTTACACACAGCTAGACCCTGCTTTGGATGCCACAGCTGCCATTGGCAAACAGCATGTGTCGGGGACATAACTAATCATTCTAGTCTCAGTTTTCTAGTTGTGAAGATAGGTTGTTGTTAAGGATGGGATCATCTACACAGTGCAGAACAAACATACAGTAAATTACAGTTAAGCTAAAATGATTGAGATATAAACTTTTCAACAATTCATTCCTTTCTCTCATGCTGTTTTTCTACTACACTTTGTTGTCAGTGTACCTAAATAATAAGTGTAGGGAAAAATGTTTTAATTCATTGACATCAGCTATTAAAATGACAACAAAATTTTAAAGGGAAAGGGGGTAAAACATAGACTTCAAATCAAACTTTTAAAATTCAAATAGAATCTTTCCCCCAGGATTACTAAGCTTTAATTGATAAAATCTGGATGTATTTATGGCATACAGTGTTAAAAATAATATAGTTCCCACACATCTACAATCTGTTCCTTTAGCAACTTTTTAAGAACACAATACATCCACTATAGCCACTGTGTTCTGCAATGTATCTCCCCAAACTTAATTCCCCAGGCTAGCTTAGACTGTACCGTTTCCTCGATCCTCCTGACCTCTGCTAACCTTGGTAACCTCTGTGCATTTTGATGAAGATTCCACATAGTAAGATAATGCTATATTTGTCTTCCTGTGCTTGCCTCTTTCATGTAATGTAATGTCCTCCAGCTCCATCCATTTAATCACAAATGATGGGGCTTCCTTCTTTTAAAAGTTGAATAGTATTCCAGTATGTACCTGCGTGTGTGTGTGTGTATTTATGTGTGTGTATGTGTAATGTGAAATGTATGCATTATGTGATATGGAAGAAACTAATAGATATAGATATAGATATAGATATAGATATAGATATAGATATAGATATAGATATAGATATAGATATAGATATAGATATAGATACAGATATATAAAACATATAAATAGATCCAGACTTAATACAATAGCAAAGCAAAGAAGACAACAGAGAAGTAAAGCCTGGTTAGTTTGGATCACATCTTCTTTGCTACAACACCAAAAGCACAGAAGAAAAGGTAAGTAAAATTGGATTTCAGCAAAATTGAAAACCTTTGTGCTGCAAATTAGTTCATTGAAAAATTGTAAATATAAACTCCCAGAATGAGAGAATATTTGAAAATTATGAATTTGAAAAGGGATATTCGCCTACCATATGCAAAACATTCTCACACTTCGATGGTAAGAAGATAAATAATCCATTTATTAAAAACAAGCTAAAGATCCAAAAGCAGCCAATAAGCACTAAGCATGTAGAAATGCAAATTAGAACTGCAATGAGGTAACGCTGCACAGAGGTGCTGAACGAAGGACAGATGCTCATCAATATTGGTGAGGGGTGGAGAAATCAAACCCTCGTGCACTGTAGTAACTCTGTGAAATGCTGAAGCCACTTTAGAAAACACCTCAGCAACTACTCAAAAATACTGAGTTTATCGTGTCCATGTGACCTAAAATTTCCACTCACAGGTATGTATTTGAAAGAAATGGAAGGCAGATCCACCCAGGGGCATGCACATAAATATTCACAACATCGTGATTGTCAAAATGTCAAAAGATGCAAATTTCCATGAACTAATATGCAAATACATAAGACATGGTATACCCTCACTGGTGGGATATTATTTGACAATACAAAAGAATAAAGTCTTAATACCTACTACATCTTGAGTGAACTTGAGAACATTACATTAAGTGAAAAAAAACTAGTTGTAAAATATCTCATGTCGTATGATATAATTTATAGGGATCAGGCAGAAGATGGTAATTCGTAGAAACAAAAACTAGGATGGGAGGTAGGGTGATCATGAGAAACAACTGTTAATGGGCACAAGATTTATTTTGAGAAACAGAGATTATTTGTGGTGAGAGTTGACGACTCTGAGAGGGTCTCAAAGCCCCTGAATCACACAGTTGACATGAATGAACCGTACACTGAGGTAGCTACACTCAATGAAGCAGCTAAAAACAATAATGAAGATGGTGTGCTGTGCTATTTATGAGTCAAGTTACACCAAACCATTCTACCTGTGCCAGCAAATGCAAAGGAAACGAGCCATTCCTCCCAGAGAGCCCTCCCTACTGAGCAGATCAACTTTGCACACAGGTAAACTTTGCTTAATCACAACACTGTGTATTTAACTGTTCCTCTCAATAGGGATTTGGACTGCTTTGAGCCTGCCATTTGATGTTGCAGAATTTTACAAACACACGCACACACACATGTACGTACGCATACACACACATATGCACAAAACTAAACACAACAAAATAAACAAAAAGCATGTTATACTTGGGTAGTCCTTTGGGACGATCATTACGGGGAATTACAGTGGCCCCACCATCCTTGAAAGTCATCTAACATCCCTAACCTTACTGCAGAAGGAAGCCTACCTTCTCGTATCTTTGACAATGCTCATATGCTGGTCATTTATATTTCTTTTTCTGTGAACTTCTTATATTTTAATTGATTTACCTAATGACATATGTGTCACAAATGTATCTTATGTTGTCTTTTAAGAAATACTATTTAGCCAGTTCTGGTGGTACATGCCCGGAATCGTAGTATTCGAGAGATGGAGGGCAAGAAGTTCAATACCACCTTGGTCACATATTGAGTTTGAAGTTAGCCTAGGATACATAAGAACCTGTCTCAAAAAGTGTGTGTGTGTGTGTGTGTGTGTATCAACTCAAGACCTTACACAGTCTAGGCAAGTGCTATAGTGCTGAAATCAAACTTCATGCCCTATATTTAAAATTTCACATATATGGACTTCCGTTTTGGCTTTTCTTGCTATTTGCAGCCTAGGGATGGAACCCAGGACTTTGCTGATTGAGGACTCTATTACTAAGCTGCATCCCCAGGCCCAGAGTTCATCTGAATAGACACACGGGATAAAAACTCATCTATATTTGTTTGTTAAAATGTGTCCCAACTTTGCCAGCATCTCTCTACTATTTGAAACTTCACTTGAAGCACACACAATCTTTCACAAATGCTATAAATTCAAATCAATTTCAGACTATTTTATTCTGCTGATCTATCATTTTGGTTTCACGTGTTTGAATTTACTATAGTCTCAGAATGTCTTAATATTTAATGGTTCTAATTACTATTCTTTTCCAGAAATATTCTGGTCAAGATCATGTGTCTACTTATTTCGTTAAGGTATTAGAAATAAATCTTTTCTGGTTGTGATAGTTCAGAAACAGTATCGCAGTAATGACTTGTCCTAGGTAGAAAACATTTTTCCTCCAGTAGACCTCTGACACAGTTGGCGAGTTTCCCTTCACACAAGTCTGCATATTTCTTTTATTTGCTGTAAGTATTCTTTGTCATGTAAGTGGCATCTCTTCATTTCTCATTGTGTTTCTCCTCTTATGACTGTTCTGTAAAAATGATGATTATGCTTTAAATGTTCAATTTCTAACCAGCCACTTTCTCAAGGTACCTTAGTGATGTTAGCATGCCTCACCTCTGCTCTGTGTAACTGAATTCTACCATCATGTATTTACACATCTGGAAATACTTAAAATTATTCTCCTTCATCAGAGATATTGCACATAGAAACATGCCTATACATTTCCCATCGGTTGTCTTGCCATTTTTCCATAATTAAGTTAAATGGAAGTGGAAACAATGGGGGCATCTCTAAAGCAGTTTCTGTCCCCACTGAAAATCTCACCCTATTTATCAGTAGGCACCATCCTGGAGGATTTCTGCCATAGTGAGACTTTGGAAACCCACATCATTACTCCACAGAAAATTCTCTCTGCTTCTCACGTGAGGCATAATTTTCTTGTGAGAAATTATTTTTCCTCTCAGATCTTTGAGTTGGTGGGAGGCATATTTCTGAAGGTCTCATTTGCTTTTACAACTACTTGGAAGGTGCTTGTCATTTCCTTGGGGTAGATTTCTGGAGCCGTCTAACTTACATCTGTCATCCCATCCCAAGTATTCGCTTTAATTTTAGTAGATATCAACAGCCTTTGCATGAATATGACAAAAAGGCAAACTGAATTTTGTTTTAATATTGAACCATCCTAGTACTGCATGCCAACTCCACTGACCCATTCTGGGATTCATCTGAGTTTCATAATAAATATCAACAGTGTACGTGAGCTTTATTGACTGCCAGTCAGCAGTGACAATCTGATGAGCAGATCCCACTTGGGAAGTGGGACAGGGTTCAGTGAGCAGGCACAGGCCACATATCCAGGAATTCTCTCTGCCACTGCCACCACCTCTAGAGCAACACTGACAACCCAGGGGCAAAATACACCATGATGACTGGTGGTTGGGACGAGAATGGCCTCTACAGACTATTTAAATAATTGACTCCCAATTGTTGGAACCCTTTGGGAAGCATTAGGTGTGACTGTATCAGAGGAGGTGTGTCACTCAGGGTGAGAGCTGAAGTTTCCAGAGCCCACACCATTCCCAGTCAGCTCCTTCTTTTTCTCTCCTGCTTGTTGATCAGATCTCAGCTATAGCTCTAGTGCCATGCCTGCCTGCTTGCAGCTATGCTCCCCACTATGATGGTCATGTGCTCATTCTTTGACACCTCAGCCTCCATTAAATGCTTTCTTTTATAAGTTGCCTTGGTCACAGTGTTTTGTTGACTGCACAAATAGCAACTAAGACAAGGTTACAGACAGGACATCAGTGTCAAGTACAGGAGCCCTGTTCCCCTTCCTTGCTGAAAATAAATGAACATCTTTAAAAGGCATTGTCATGACAGGATAGCCAAATCTTCAGAGTGCAATCCCTAGGCATCTTTAGCTTCTATGGATAGAAATTGCATCATCTATAACTTTAGGTACCCCTGAAGGCAGAAACCATCCTGCACTAGAGATGTGTGTGTCGGGGTAACTTTGCTGTTGCTTTTCACTACCTGCAGCTCAATAGGTATAATCACCTCAAGATAGTGATCCTGTGAGCTTTGGTTATAGGCCCAGGAAATAATCCCATGTGTGATGTCCAGCCTCTGCCACACCTAGTTGTTAACTGGTACCCAGGTCAGAGCCTAGGTGGAACACAGCTGGTACCAGGGAGAGACACCAAAAATACAAAGAATATATACAAGCACCATGCAACCCTGAATTCTGCTACCTGTGGCTGATGAAGGAGTTGAAGGATGGATGGCAGCACCACACTTTAGTTATAAGATGGTCAGTGGTAATAAACCCTCAGGATCTGAGCTCACACACATACCTAGACACATGCAGGGGGCATTTCCTGGACGGACCTGGAGCTTTGCAAGCAGCTGGGCATGGATTGACATCTCTTTGAAAAAATATTGTAAAATTACAAATGTGT
>NW_026067958.1:3928487-3994152 GCF_014885135.2 Alexandromys fortis | reverse complement strand
AAATTTATCATTGGTAATTCAGGCTGTACTTGCTCTATGGTTTGTTCTAATCACAGATATATTTACACAATATTTACATATCTCCATTTCACACAGACACTGAAATAAGATTGATAAATTGTGACTTTATTTTCTCTTCAGTAAATGAGCAAAGGGGAAGCCTTTGTTCATCTACTGCCAGTAAAAATAAGCCCACTATACCTCATTGTAAAGTTGGAATTCCTTTTTTCCTTTAGTTAAATTAAATAACAAGAGATTACTATTTTTATATCTCAAATAAGGCTGAATGTTGTGAGATTCATTGTGGCTCAACCTAATACCTGATTAATTCACTGTGACCTGAATGATTTTTTTTTTCACTTTCAGATATTGTATATTTTCCTTAATTTTTTCCTGTTAAAAATGATTAGTATAAATAAGCAAGTTCTAAGTCATGGTGCCCACCTATTTCTCTGCTCTCATGGTCACAAGAACCAATGACTCGGCTGAGGGGGCACTAGTCTGATTCCATTGCAAGAATAACAAAGTCTGCCCACTGGCCAGTCACTGTTGTGCCGAAGGGAACATCAGAGTGATCGTTATAGGCCTCAGACTATATTCTCTAGTCTGATTAACTCATGACCCAATCATGGGCATAATAAACACAATTTTAAGGCATACATGAAGTCAGATTAGTTATATTCCTTGGAGCTGGGAAAGAGCCATCCCTCTGTCTCTAGTTTTCAATTATAATCAGGTCACAGGCTGTGTACATAGTACTTTCATTCAGAGCTTCTTGAGGAGCACAAGCTCTATACAGTTGATAGTTTGTATGCAAGTCTACGCTCTTAAGTTCTACCAGACGAGGATGAAGACTAGTCAGGAAGATGTTGTATAGATCCTGAATTTGTGAAGAGATTTTTTTCTTGTTATTTTCTAATTAGCTAAAAGCAGTAACTATTTAAATAGCATTTATATCCTGTCACAAGTTATTCATTTATAGACGTGTATAGGTGGGTAAGTACAACTTCTATGCAATACTATGATGTTTCACGTAAGGGTCTTAAGTGTGTGAGGATTTGGTATTCATAGGAGTCCTGGGATGACCCACTGCAGATAATAATGAGGGATGATTATGTGGAATCTGAGAAACAGAACTCTTTTTATGTAACTACCATGAGTATAACAGGCATTATTATGGAAAGCTTTGATGAAGCAAGGTAAAAATAATGTGTTTGTGTTTGAGTGTACATCTATTTTAGTGACTAAAATTATCCATGGCACTTATTATTTAAGCTTTAGATGTTTTAGGTTAATATATGTGGGCACTGACATTACATGAGGTAAATGTTAGCTTAAATCAGAAAAGTGTCAAAAGCAACACTCTAACCTCAGGGCCTTCCCTCTTCCCTCTTCCCAATGAAAGTTGTGTTTAAAAACAACCTCAATCAGTTACATCAATGTATTCATTATAGGTAAATTTGCTGCCCAAGATTCACGATTCTCCTAATTTCCAGTCTCTCAGAATATGACTTTGAAGACAAGATCTACAGTTAAAATGAGATCAGCAGGATTAACACTAACATAATTCACACAATAATAATAATAATTAAGAAAATACAATGTCATCTTTATAAAAGAGACATTTGAACACAGAAACAACTCGATATGGAGAGAAAACTGTTCAGAGGCAAACAGAGAAGACAGTGCTATAGTTTGAAGCTGTGGAGCCTATGTGGTGCTAAGAGACTGTATGATCTTTGAAAGGTGAGGCCTTACCAGGAGTCTAGGTCATTGCGGATGTGTACTTGTGAGCTGTAGATTCCCTTTCTCCCCATCTCTCTGCTTCCAGGTTTGTGATGTAAATGGGTTTCTGTGGCACACTCCTCTTATGGTATGTTGTACCAACACAGTGGGGGCAAATGATCTTGGGCTTGAAACCACCATGAACTGTGAGCAGAAAGTTTGATAGATCGTTACGTTAATTACCTCCTAGATTTGTATAGTGACAGTATGGTGTAGGAGATCCTTCTGTCTTTGTGTTGCTTTCATTGGTTAATAAAGAAACTGCTTTGGGCCTGTTGATAGGGCAGAACTTAGGTAGGCAGGGAAGACAGAACTGAATGCTTGAAGGAAGAAAGGAGAGTCAGGGAGAAGCCAAGCATACGCCAGAGACAGATGCTGGGAATTTTACCTGGTAAGCCACTTCCATGTGTCGATACACAGATGAATAGAAATGGGTTAAATTAAGATGTAAGAGTTAGCCAATAAGAAACTAGAGCTAATGGGCCAAGCAGTGTTTTAATGGGTACAGTTTCTGTGTGGTTATTTTGGGGCTGAGATAGCTAGGAGGCCAGGATGAACAAGCAGCCCCTCCTTACAACAACAGTAAACTGACCAACTACCTGCAAGCCAAAGACAGTGACTTAGAACATCTTTCTTCACAGCCTTCAGAAGTAACCAACCCTGTGACTCTAGCACTTGCCCTCCAGCCTCCTGTTAGCACACTCAATTCATTCTGTTGGTGATTCTCTATCATGACAACTTTAGCCACCCCATACACCACCATTTGCCAAGAACAGCTTTCCTAGGCTTAATCACATCTGTTTAATTTTTTTTTGTCACACAAAAAAAGTCCTGGAGGTCATTCCAAAGATATTGTATAGGCATGAAAATACAGGAGAAACTAGACTTCTGTGGGCTAACAACATCAAAGTGTACCCAGGAGAGAAGCAGAGACAGAGACGGATATGGGTAACCACTGAGCAATCTGCCTGAAATTATAGAGGTTGTACATTCTTTTTATTTAGGAATATCTGAAAGTCTACTTTGTTCTGCTCCCAACAAATGGCTGTGTTGGCTGAGAGCTTCACCAGCTTGTGACTCGGTGCCATTTCAAATATTATTTTTGGATTGTAGGGTCCTCAAAGGGGCAAATGAAATGCCATGGACCCGCAGATCTGCATTTGGCTAACCCTACAACAGTAACATAAACAGTAAAGGGTAGTGTGATTGCTGCATTACAGCTGGAGGAAAAGCACAAAGATAAATAAGCTGGAAATGTATTAACACAATATTTTATGGAAATTGAACTTTTATGGGGGCTCTACGGAAGTCCTTAGTGACCCATAAAATTTCTACCTTTGAAGTGTTTTATGGAATACACAAAATGTCTTCCAATACAAATTCTGAAATTCTCAGTAGGGTTTGTACATATCTTTCAATTCTTAATCCATAAAAATATAATTTGAACATTCTCAACACAGTGTAATTTCCTCTCTTACTGACTTTGATTTTTGAGAAATATCAAGATTCTAGTTGTAAGTATAATAAGTTTTCAATTATTTGCCTTTAGATAAACTTTTTAAAGCCACCACTGCCAATTCTTATTTTGCCTTTATAAAAAAAGATGTAATAACAATATGTACAATTTCATGAAATAAAAGATGAACTCCTAATCTTATTTATCTGTTTAGGTTTTATTTTATAAGATTATGTTGAATTTACATGAGGAATTAAGCCTTAATGAATCAGCTAGGGTATGTCAAACTGGGTTAAATTTCTGAAACTTTCATAAATATTTGTTCACTATCTTCCAGTGGAATAATAGTTCTCATTGTCACCTTATGATTGTCTAAAGCATTATTCAACAACAAAGCAAGGTTAAATCCAAAAGAGGCAGAAATACTGTATTTAGCTATTTCCATTTCTATACACATATTACTTCAGTGACCTCCAACTTCATTAAAGAAAGAACATGATCTTTTATTTAACCAAAGCCAAGATAGGGTATGAGAAAGGGAGGGAAGAGAATGAGGGTATAGGGTGGGGAGAGAGACCAACTTTATTACTTCAAATTATACATACAAGATACTGGAAAAGATGCTTTGGGTTATGATAAGAAGGGAATGCATGCCTGGAAGATGTGTCTGAGTAGGTTGATGGGGTTCAGGGTGGGTCATCCCCAGATAGGAGATCTTGATTTTGGAGAAAATAGCAGGGGTAGGAAGGTCCCTGTGACCTTCTCATCTTCCTCCCACTGAAGCTGGATATTGAGAAAATTTGCTAACTTCCTACTTGAACTGTCTCAAGGGAATGTGAACCCACAAAGCCCTTCAGTTTATCCCCATTAGATCATCATGACCTGGTGTGGGAACTCCTTCTGTCTATGTGTAATTTTTTATTGGTTAATGAATTTTCAGATTTTTAGATTTGAAATGTCCAGTCTGAAAGGAGGGAAGTACATGAAAGGAGCAGCAGGAAATGGGGGGTACCCAGCTGCACTCCAGAGAGACAGCAGGAAATGGGGGGCACCCAGCAGCACTCCCAGTCTGGCCAGCGCACCATGGCCAGTAAATTCCTCATGCTATCTGAGCAAGTCTTAATTCCTCACTAACAACCGAGTTAATTAAGGTTAGACTTTCTGTCTTTTTTTTTCTTATACTTCCCCAAGACATTAGAATAAGTTGTTTCAAAAGGGGCCATGTCAGAGCTGCTCTTTTAAAGTTCTGTTAAATGTCTATTTGACCCAGCCTACATTCCACTGAGGCTGTATCCCACCCAGCCTACACTTCAGTGAGCCTGTATCCCACCCAGCCTACATCCCATCTTGGTCTTCTGGTCTGAGGTCAACAGAACTACAGTAAACAAATGCGGCACTGTCTTCTTTCTGTTTTCATCCTGTCTACATAGGAAAAGCTATTCGGTTCAACCAGGTGGCTAAGATGTAGATGTGGGGATGTGGTACAGTGCAGATCTGGGATGTGATGGTTAGGTGCAGTCCATTTAAAATTATGTCCAATGAGGCCTTTACATCCCACACACTCCCATGGGAAGCTTCTGTGTAGGCAAATGTACAGAGAATAGGGTTCTGAGATGCCAACTCCAGCACATTCCCAATTTTAATGAGCTACTCTACCCATCTCTCTGTGCAGTCTACCTTTAAATGGCCTTTTGTTGGAGAAAAGAAAAACCCTCTTTCGTATTTTTCTTTTAATTAACTAATTTGGAGACAGGGTTTCACTTTGTAGCCGTGGCTGGCTTGGAACTCACTGTGTAAACTTGGCTGACCTTGAAATCACAGCGATCCTCCTGCCTCTGCTGCCAGTGCTGGCATAAAAGACATTTGCCACAATGCCTGGCTCCTGTTATATTTTTGAAGGTCAAGGATATTGATTTAAAAAGAGAACCTTTTAAAAAATGTTTTCACTTGTTAACAGTTTTACTGAGCTACTACTATACATAAAGCAACAACTTATACATGGTTGACCAACATTTGTCCCTGGGTCCTTCATGTTTTAAAGAGAAGGTCAATGCAAACTGAAATCATCAAGTATTAGATAACTACCTAGTCCATTTTTATCCGTCAAACCATACCTAAAATTTTGTTTGGCTTGGACAGTCCTCATGCCACTGTTTCTTTGGCTGAAGTACAGTAACTATTGTAGTTTGGATGAAAATGTCCCCCACAGGCCTAGATAACTGAACCCTTGGTTCCCAGTTGGTGGAGCTCTTTGGGGGGCTTGTGAGGCAGTGCAGCCATGCTGGGGGAAGCACATTCCTGAGCGTGGGCTTTGAGAGGTTCTGGCCTCACACCATTCTTAGCCCACTTTCTGTTTCCTGCCTGCAGTTGAGGATGTGATTTCCTTAGTTGTTCATGCTGCTCTGTCCAAACTTAAGACCAAATCAAGTCTGCTCTCTGTTACTTTTGGTCATGGTTTTGTTTGTTTGTTAGTTAGTTTGTTTGTAATCACAGCAACAGAAAAATAACTAATACAAAGAGCAATTCTGATTTTATGTTTTGGTTCCTAGGGCACTCAGAATGATTGAAACAGGCAGGCTCAGTGCATTAACATATGAAAATTCTTTATTATGCAGAAAACAAGCAAGCAGACAAAACACTTGTAGAAGATTTTAATGAAGAAGCAGCCTCATTTATGCCCTGGCTCTTGAATCTGTTGTTTTCATTTCTTACTATTAGTCTAGGTCAGGCCTTCAGCTTCTTTTACCTATATTGTTCTCCCCTATTCATAAGATTCTGCTACAACCCTGTGTGACTGTGACATTCACTCTCACCAGGACATTGAACATTGACTTTTTATCTGTATACAGGCTTCAACTTTTGGGGCTCTCTGAGATTTTTTTCCCAATTCTTCAGTCTCTCCATGGCCTTGACCAAGTGTGTACCTTTGATTGGGCAGGATTCCTTTTCCATTCTGCACCCCTATGTATTCTTACAATCTATGGGTATTTCTTTGGTTTTACTGCAGGAGCTAACAGCTCTCTCATCTGTGCACACAGCACTCTTTTTAATTAATTACTTTTACGTCCCAGCCACAGTGGGCTCTCCCTCCTCTCCTATCAGTCTTCCCTACCCTCTCTGTTTCTACTCCCCCAATCCAAACCTCCTCTGTTTCTATTAAGGAAATGGCAGGCCTCCCATTGATACCAACAAAACATGGCATATCAAGTTTCAGTAAGACTGTGCATCCCTCCTGCCCATGTATTCAAGTTGGGCAAGGTGACCCAGAATACAGGAGATGGAAGAGACAACCTCAGGTGTTGAAGATATGATAGCGGAAATAGATTTATCTGTCAAAGAAAATGTTAACTCTAAAAGAATTCCTAACACAAAACATTCAGGACACTATGAAAAGAGCAACCCCAAGAATAATAGGAATAGAATAAGAAGAATCCCAGCTCAAAAACCCAGAGAATATATTTAACCAAATCATAGAAGAAAACCTAAAGAAGGACAAACCTACAAAAAGAATAAGAAGTTTACAGAAGAATCTGTCAACAATGGAAGAATACAAAGACATAAAATATCACTTTTTCCCTTAACCCCTGCTTTTCATTTTGAAATCCAGTGTTAGGAAAGAGATTAAGAGACCAGTTAGTGAGAGTTCAAAAGTTGTAGCTCCTTTATGGATCCACCCAGCAAAAGGTTTTGAGAGTTATACATCTTTCTCAAGTCTGTGCTTTTGTCTGAAGGCTTGTGAAATATTTCCATAAAAATTCACAATGTCTGGTTTTGGGGATCAAGGTGGTTCATAATCTTTTTTCTGTTCAGATAGTAAACTGCTCTCTTTCTCTCTCTCTCTCTCTCTCTCTCTCTCTCTTTCCTCCCAATTCACCAGACTCTAGATCTAATCTAAGGACTCCAAGACTCTCACATGTCCTCTGATTGCTTCTGCCCATTTAGCTGCTCCTGGGAAAGCAGGACTTTCCCTCATGTCTTAGATTTCTGTGATAAAACCAGCTGAGAAATTATCCTTAATCACTTGGCCCAACCAAAGGAATAATGGCTAATCAATGTAAGAGGATTATGACTGAGATTTCCATTAGCAAAGGCCAAGTACATAATAAAATCTGGAAGTGATTACGCTATGCCCTCACTCACCATTTGATGGATGCTCTCCTCAAATCCCACCTTTGACCCCTTTATTTTTACTTCATCTTCCAAAGCCTTCCCAGTAGGAAGTCAGAAGAATGGAAATTGGCCTCATTCCATATTTGATTTCCTAAAGATTAGAGAAATTGCAAATGCTGGCCTCACAGAAGAGTAGAATTCAATAGCATAGGGCTGATGAGAGGAACTTAGAGGATCAGTTGGTCTCCCCTCCCTTTCACTGAAGGTCTCGAATCAGTGGTCAGAGCTGAGGGTTTCCCTGCCTTCCAGCTGCACCTGCTTTGTCTTACTGATAGTAAGTTTATCTTACTTACAGTAACTATTGAGTTACTACAGCAAGAAAACTCCAGATGGTTTCAAATGCAAGCTAGAGTTGCTTGAGAAAAGATCAGACTACTGTCTCATTCAGTGAGTGACATGTTGCAGGAGCTGAGATCTCACTCTGTAAATGTGCCTTCATCTGGATGTGGAATAAAATATATTTGTATCACAGGAGAGCTGGCATCCTAGTAGGAAGAGGTTATAGATGTAAGAAGATGTATATTTTTTTTAGCAGTTGTTGAGAAAAACCTCAAAGCTTTCGATAAATGGGACCTGTTTTATGCTGAGGGACGTCCAAAGGGAACGATGGAGTGTTGTCATCGCCCCCTAATGTAACTAGCTATGAGGCCAAGGTCTTAATCAACAACAAGGCAATAT
Organism: Alexandromys fortis; assembly: GCF_014885135.2. Lineage (NCBI taxonomy): Eukaryota > Metazoa > Chordata > Mammalia > Rodentia > Cricetidae > Alexandromys > Alexandromys fortis. The sequence continues at coordinate 3,986,063 of NW_026067958.1, read as the reverse complement.
CACACAGCACTGACTATGCACTTATTCGGCACCAGAGAATACACTCAGTGTTTCCTGTTCACTGTTTGAAATGTAAAATGCCCACATAGGGGAGAAACTTTGACTTTTTTTTATACACAAAGAAACTTAAGTTTGTGTATAAGTGATTTGTGGGGCCAATGAGCTCTCTCACGATCCTTATTGCTGCTCAGTAGTGTACTAGCAAGACAAGAAAGTGTTATCACTGAGACATCGGAAGGACGCGAGTCATACTATGCTGCTAACCAGTAGAATATGAGTGGGATAGGAGTGCTACCTTGACATTCAAAAGCTGATGTGTGCCTTCTTCACACAAACGTTCCCCCTCGGGGTGACAAGTATGACAGCCATATGCTGAGATATCAACAGCTCTGGAGAGAAGGCGGCTGGATTCCTGAGACACTGGATGACAAAGAATTTATTGACCTGCATTAGTTTTCAGATAAAAGAGAAACTTAGAGTGCGTTAGTTAGCAAGGTGAATTGCTTCTGCAACTCCAGCTGTTATAATTCCAACAAAAACTGTTTTAACTTTGGGTTGATGCCAATAGCTAAAACCCCTTTCCCTACTGATTTTCCTTCTGAATCACGTATACCTGTTAGTTTTAAATCATCAAATTAACCTTTGGGATATTTAAGACATCATTGGATAGAAGGATAGACTATCTCCACTGTCTTTGCATGAAGAAGGCCAGAAATGACCGTGCCAGGCTCCCTAGGTGAATTCTCTGTATGCTGTGTTGTTGCCGCTCTGCACTCACTGTTTCAAATAAGGACAGTCCTGAGGGTGTGAGAGTGTGGTTGATCTCAGTACCATGCTTCTATGTCATCTGTGATACGTCATCATGCTCGCTTGAAGAAGGACAGATAGGTAAAATGAAAACTCCCATGTATAGCCCGATCTATGCTTAAGAGCAGCCCTACTACCTCAAATGTACTATGCTTCGTAGCTCACAGGAGAGTCACATGTATTATGTATTTGTTCCTCATGATAATGGGGGCTGGTAATATGGCTCAGTGGCTCAGTGAGCAAAAAACTTCCTGCACAAGCATGAGGACCTGAGCTTGGATCTCTAGATCCCACATAAAAATTGGGTATAGTGGTCCATGCCTGTAACCCCAGTGTTGGGGTGCAGAAACAGGCAGAATTTTGGGTTTTGCTGGCTGGTAAATCTAGAGGAAATGGTAAGCTCCAGGTTGATTGAAAGAGCTGCCTCAAAGTGATCAAGTAAAATACCTGAGGTTGACTTCTGATTCCAAATGGGTGCACATACACGTACACACACATGCACGCATGCACACACACACACACAAATTATGAAATAGGTAGTTTCACTATTGTTATTTCTATTTCACACATTAGGAAACTAAGACTCAAAATGTCAAATGACTAAGGACTTCTACACAGCATGGCCAAAGCTGGACTCCAAATTCTTCAAATCCTGGTGCCTTGCTACTACAAGAAGAGTTTACTGAAGACTCATGGTAACGTTACCATGGTAGAAAAGCATCATGAGGTCCCAGTCGATGGCAAGAATTTAAATTGTCCAATGAGACGATCTGTTAGAGGCCATTTCCTTGGCAATGGACGTTATTAGCTTGCAGAACAGATTGGGAGAGTGTTTCTTTTCTCTGCTGCGCAGACTGTTATGTCCCATTTATATGAGATACCTGCTGAGAGCACAGAGGTGAAGGGCAGGCAGAAAAATCTAGAGCACAGGAAGTTGTGATTAAATAAAAATGCTAAATAGAGAGGTGGAAAAACACCGACAACTTAGGCAATTGTAGTTAGTTTAGCTGGAAAAGACACAGATGCAGTCTACACAAGATGGCCAAGGCAGCTAAGAGGTAAATGTAAGTTACACGCTGTCTCAGTAGACAGTACTGGAGAGCCAGACATGGATTCTCCACCCCAGAATATTTGCAGATAATGGAGGGGAGTGCTTGGTATGCTGGGAGATTCTAGTCTGAGTCACACAGACAGCATGACAGAAAGGATGAGACATTTGAGGCAGTCAAATTTGAATTTCAATCTTGATTTTGTGTGTCCCTAGATCATACACTTTTCTGAGTTCCCATCTTCTTAAAACTAAATTGTAGATATTGCTAGTCTCCTTTGTGCTACCCGAGCCATTTATGCATCTTTTCCCCCTCCCTCTTTTTTTTTTTTTTGCTTTTCTTCACCTGGAACATCCTCCCTACTTATCTAGCTATGCTATAAATCTCAGGTATCCGCTGAGGTGTTCCTTCACCTTCCAGGGTGGACTGTCTGTGTAGCTGTGTGAAGATGGTAGCACCCCAAAGGCACTCCAACTTTCACACTAAATGACTTTCTCTTTCCTTATTGTCTCATATACTAGATGGGCTGCATGATTGTGAAAAAATAATGACAGTATCTTTTATTATCGACACATACCCTGGGGAAGCACCGGGAATAGCGTAATAAATACAAAGCATTTACTTCCTCATTGATTCATCTACCCAGCTAGGACTTATGCCCACTTAATATTAGGTCATTATCTAGACCCTAATGATGCAAGAGTAAAGGAAAAAAATATCAGAATCTTCATGTAAAATTTATTTTAGGAAGGTAAAATAAGCCATAAACAAATAAAACATTGTCAGGTGGGGAATAAAACTATTCGTAACAGTGGTTCTCAGCATGTGGATCATGACCCCTTTGGGGTCACCTAAGACCATCACAAAACACAGATATTTATATCACAATTCATAGTGGCAGCAAAATTAGTTATGAAGTAGCAACAAAATGTTATGGTTGAGGCTCACCACAACATGAGGAACTGTATTCAGTGGTCTCACTGCTAGGAAGGTTGAGAAGCACTGATTTGTAGTGTTGTTCCTCCTCATCTCCATCCCTGTCTCCATTTCTATCTTTATCCATCCCCATATTTATATCTATCCCTATTCCAATCTCATATCCATCTCAATCAACATCTTCCATCCTCATGCCCACCTCTATCTCTATAGTAGTTACATTTGTCAATATGACAAAGCGTTATGATCAAAGGCAGTCTAGGAATAAAAGCATTTATTTGGGCTTCCAGTTCCAGAGGGGAGAATCCATAAAAGCTGTGGAGGAAAGGCAGCAGCCAGCCAGAGTAGACACGAAGAGGTCGTATCACAGCCCTGCAAGGGTAGCAGAGTGAGTGACCTGGAAGTGGGGCAAGGGGATAGACTCCCTAAGCTCTTCCCCATTGACATACCTCTTCCAGCAAGACTCCACCCCCCAAAGATTCCACAACCTACCCAAACAGCATCATAAACTAGGGATCAAGTGTTTAAACAAATGAGCCCATGGTGGACTTCTTTCATTCAAAATGCCACAGTGGAGAACTAGAACTATCTCCATCTCTAGTCTTGTCCTCATTTTCATCCCCATCTCTTATCCATACTCATTTTCACCTCTGTCTTTATCTCCTCTGTTGTCACCCAAGCATCTTTATCCCCATCCCCTATGCCCATCTCCAGGCCTACTTCATTAGTACATATTAATCTCTAACTTGAAATTCATCATTCTAGCTCCATCCCCAATGAATGAATGATTAATACCAATGAATGAATGATTAATAAAATTGCTTAATTCCAGTAAAACTCAAGTGGTTTGGCTCATTTAAGTCCTCAATAAATGCTTATCTTCCATTATGCTTTTTCTGATTTAGTCTTATCCTTTATACCTTTGTAGTCACAGAAGATCAGAAATGAGATGTGCTGTTAACATTGACAAAATGTAAGGAAAATACATCTCGTTCAGCATTTGAACTGTGTCTATGGCTGTGTTTTCTCATTCAGCATTTAGCGAACCTTCAAATCTTTCCAGTGTAATGATCACCCCCACGCCAAAATAGCCTGGTAATGTTATTAATGAGAATTAGAACAAGTATCAGCCTGCATTTGCAAAGCTGTGGTTATATGAGGAAGGGAGTGTTCTATCTGCCTGGCCACTCTAAGCTGAATGTGAATGGCAGGGATTAGATTGTGGTCAGCGTAGCTACTACTTGTCAGGTGGGTCAGCACAGTGTCCAAAGGGCAGTCAAGGCTGTGGAGTTGTAGGTTCAGATCTCTTCATTGTCACTCACTGGCTCTTGAAAACCACGATCCCTATACATCTCTCCTTCAGTGTATTCGTCTGCGAGTGAGACAACAAAACAGCCACCTCATAATGAGATAGTGCCATATGTCCGGAGCAGAACTTCTGACAGAGGGGACGGGCATACTGTTAGCTGCTGTGATGGGATACACAGATGTAATGCTACCCCACAGCATTCACTCACATCACAGTGGAAGATGCTAAGCCAAACACTCAAGACTTCAATTCTGAAGAAGCTATGATTTCTTTCATCTCAATTTTTCTCAGTTACTTCATATGCATAAAACTGAATACATTTCTTTTTTTTTTAAAAAAAGGATTTCATTGCTAGCATTGAATTATCATCTGCATAAATGACTTCCACCATGGCTGCTTTAAAAACAGACAATATTTTCTTCAATATCATAAAGATTCAATATTTTAAAAAGGTAAAAAGAAATGCTGCTGTCTGTCTTTTCCTCTGGCAGATGAAATTTATAGTTGTGATTTCTCTGGGTTATCTGAATTTAATGCATTTGTAATGTTAGTGTATACAAAGCAAGAAACCATTGTCAAAGCTATAGCTCTCCGTATGCACATGTCCGCAGTCTTGTGTGTATCCACAGATTAAATAACAGAAATAACCCTGAGAATGATCAATATGTACATGTCTGCAGACTTGTGTGCATTTACAGATTAAATGTGCACATGTCTGTAGTCTTGTGTGTATCCACAGACTAAATGTGCTCATGTCTGCAGTCTTGTGTGCACCTACAGATTAAATGTCCACATTTCTGCAGTCTTGTGTGCACCCACGGATTAAATAACATAACTCTGAGAAGTGACAAAAGCTAAAAATGTAACTATACAGAAATCAACTGAAAATAATCAGCCTTGCAAAGTTTCTTCAAAATTTCTCAGAAAACAGGTCTCTCCATTGCTTTTTCTGTTCATAGATTTTCTTGTTTTACCAGAACTCAATATATATTTTCTATCATTGGCACATGTAACTTGTAAAATTGGACAAATATCTTAATTTTCAGAAGAGCTAGTCAAGAAAACTTTATGAGAAAATAGTAAGTATTCACAAACCTCGGAAAGAAACTTTCTCGGATGCACTCTTCCTGACTTACATTATTTATGTATGTTCCTCTTATATCTGCTCTATCAACTGTGAACATCCAGCAGACTATATGTACAGATTTGAAAAACTCTAAAATGTATGATTAATAGATGAGCCACAGAGCACATCCTAGTGGGATGTGACTAAGCCAGGATTAAGACTGTCTTCCTGGACAATTTGTAGCCTTAACAAATCCCCTCGTTCACTCACTCTCTTCATGTTTTACTCACTTACTCAATATATGTAACATGGACCATGCGGCAAGCACTGTCCAGCTACTTGGGATGCATCTGCAATACTGCACACCTGCAATAACAGCACTCTAAGGCTGAGACAGGAAGACACTGACTTTAAAGCTAATCTGGGCTACATAGGAAAACCCTGCCTTGAGAAAAGCAAATAGAAGCAATATAGAAGGATTATAAAAATTTCTTAGTCAATAAAGTGTTCACTTCCTAAGTATGAGGACCTGGGTTCAGATCTGTGGAACACCTCTAAAAAGTCATGCAGGCAATACTCACCTGTAAGTCCAGCACCACTGTGGGAACCCAAACATGTGAACTGATTCCACCTTGTCTGAAGGTAAGAGAGTTTGAGCTTGTTTTTGCTTTTTCAAAGTTGTTAACAATAGGTGTGGCTACAAAATAAGATATCCTAACGTAGGGTGTGGTTACTTGGTGTTTTGGACATCAAGATGGCCCATACAGGTTGATCTGCTCCATCCTGACTAAAGGTTAGAGAATTCAAGCATACTTCTGCTCCTTCTTTGGAAATAGGAAGTTTGACCTAGGGAGTGGCTGCCTGCTGGATACTTGGTATAGAGTGAGCTCACTGCCCCAGACATCAAAAACTTTTATTCAGGAATTAATGGCTTGTTGTCTAAAGCACTGAAACAAGTAAATGTTCTGGTTGTCTTTTGTGTCATGTTAAAGAGGTCTTTTATCTTCTTCCCCCCCCTTTTGTATTAAGGTGTAAAAGTGTATGAAAAATAAACATGGGTGAACTCGGAACTCAGGATTCAGCATCCAGGACCCACGGAGTTGCCCTCTCAGTACTATCCTATGTCTCTGTCTTTCTTTCTTATCTCTGTTCCTCCTACCTAACATTTCTAGCCCTCACACCCCTACCTTGGAACGTTCCGACTGAAGTCACCCTCAAAAGGTGACTCCTGACACATCAGGGAAGTACAATGGTTTATTAGTCATGACATAGATGTTAATCTCTAGCCTCCATCTCTACCTGTTTACAGAAGCGTGCACATGTGTGTGCGCATGGGCACACACATACACACACACACTCACTCAAAAATAAAAATGTAATGAAAAAAGAGAAAATAATTAAAAGGAAAAAGCAGGAAGAGGAAAAAAAGATTATGAAACACATAGATGGTCTTTTGGCTGCTCTAACTGGGTGAAAGGCTTCGACACAGTCAAATAAACAGAACTGCTGGAAGAGAAGCATGGTCTGTTGTTCATCTGGGATGGTACCCAATGCGATGATACCAATGGCAAGCCACAGAAACGAAGAATGGCTAATGCGATTAATACTCATGGCTGGGAAATCATAGTCTCAATCTTCAGCTCTTCTGAAGCACTTTTATGTAAATACATCTTTTTTCTAAGTACACATGAGATTCATTAGAGGAGAATAGCCTTAATCTTCATACTGTACACATTTAATCTTTAAATCCCATGGGGGAATAAATACAATGACCTCGCCAATGTTCTTCCTTTCAAACTAGACTATTGTGAGAAAGATCTGTTTCTACTAGATGGAGTTTCATAGGTTTGGAAGACCTGAGGCTGTTTAGGGAGATAGATGGTCATACTGTCAGTAGGTAACAGACTAACAAACAAAGGGGAAAGATTAAAATGCCCCAGGAAATGATCATTTCTATTTTTTATTCACCTGGAAGGTGAAGACGTCATTTTATTTGTTAAAATTTCTTGTATTGGACAGATGACTTTCAACTCAATAGCTCTATGTGACATTAGATGAGCAAATACATAATCACAGTGTCACAGTCTGAGACCCTGAAGAATAAGGGAATGCTAAACATATTTAAGTTGAGCTGCTTTTTTCTATGTGATAGATTTTAATTATCACACACCAAATAGCTCCCATAAATTTTATTTTTGGTAAAATATACATCAGAGCCACACAGCATACAAACTATTTTTTTTAAGGTAGAAGCCAGTTCATAAAATTAGGAAATTGCTTAAAATACTTAATCATGTTTCATGGCCAACATGTAGTCAGTGGTTGGGATCACTGTTATCTAGCAAACTGTAGTATCCAGTAGGCTGAACTCTATAGTAAGATGTTCTAGGGACTGAAACACAGGCATGCTGGTTATTCAAGATCTGAAAATAGGTGCAGGGGTTTATAGACTCAACATTCATTTGTAACTGGCCTTCATGAGTCAAAATTATCTTTTCCTTGTGAATAGACCTCTCATTTTGCATGTGTTGAATCTTCTTTTGAAATACTAATTATCACCTATAATTGTGAGATCAGTACTGCTAAGATCTACCAATACAATATCTATTTTATACTATGATATACTTGATTTTTAAAATTTCTTCTGAATAATAAAATGATTTATAGAATTCCTAAACTTCTCCAAGATAAAATTTTGATCGCACCGATCCTAGATATAGAATCTATGGGGAGGTGTTGGTGCATGGGGGACAAGGGAAGGTGGAAGAGAAGAGAAGGGAAGGGGGAGGAGAACATGAGGGAACAGGATGGCTGAGATGGGGGAAGGACAGAGAGGGAGAGCAAGGAAGGATATATCTTGATTGAAGGAGCCATAATGGAGCTAGTGAGAAACCTGGCCCTAGGGAAATTCCCAGGAATCTGCAAGGATGATCCCAGCTAAGATCCTAAGTAAACAATAGCAGACAGGGTAATCAGATTGATGACTACCTTAATCGTCATCATAGAACCTTCATCCAGCAACTGATGGAAGCAGATGCAGAGATCCACAACTAGCACCGGGCCAAGCTCCCAGAGTCCAGTGTAGGAGTGGGAGGAGTGATAATATGAGCAAAAGGGTCAAGACCATAATGGTGATACCCACAGTAACAGCTGACCTGAGCTAGTGGGAGCTTATTGACTCCGGACTAACAGTGGGGGAACCTGCACAGGACCAAACTATGCCCTTTGAATGTGGGTGACAGTTGTGTGGCTGGGGCAGTCTGTGGGACCACTGGCATTGGGACTGGGATTTATCCCTAGTGCTTGAACTGGACTTGTGGAGCCAGTTTTCTTTGAAGGGATACCTTGCTTAGCCTAGATACAATGGAAGGGCCTTGGTCCTGCCTCGAAGTGATGTGACAGGCTTTGTTGACTCCCCATGGAAAGCCTTACCCTCTCTGAGGAGCAGATGAAGGGTGGGGTGGGTAGAAGGTGAGGGGAGTGGGAGGAGGGGAAGGAGAGCAAACTGGAACTGGTATGTAAAATGAGTAAAGATTGTTTTAAAGAATAAATAAATCTGTGGAACTGTGCTACATTTACCCATTCCTGTAAGCATCTCTCAGCTGAAATGTACAAAATATCCGCCAAGATCAGACTCAATTCCCACCTCCTCCATAGGCAACTATTCTGGTTTCCGACACTAACATTATGTTTAGCTGCCTGACTTTTATACTAATGGACTAATACTGTAATCTGTGTGTGTCCTGGCTTCTTTTTCTTAGTGGTTTGCAATCCATCCATGTAACTTCTGGCATTAATATTTCATCTTTATTCCTACATTTTCTGTTAATGACTATATCACAATTTGTTTATCTGTTTTAGGGACATAATGGATAGAGTTGATGTGGATTTCCTCCTACGGGTGATTTCTGTGGGTAAGTATGTGTGTGTAGTCTCGTGTAGGTGGACATAGATATTGTGCCTCAGAGGAGCTGTGTGCTACCCTTTATGGAAACTTGCAGTCTTTGCTAACATGTGTTGCTGCTTTCCTCACCAGCAGCAGTGTAGACAATGGACCCCTGTTCTTACCAGGACTTGCCACCTCTCATTTTCTTCGCCACTCTAGTTGGAGTGAACGGGGGACTCTCTTCAGAATGACTCGGGTGTCTCCATGGTCTGTCCTGAAGAACATCTTTCAGACATGTTTGCCAGTCACTTGTGTACTTTAGAGAAAGTATCTATTCAAATCTTTCCTCAGCTTTGCTTTTTGCTACAAGGCACACACACTCTTTGAGTCTCATTGTAGGAGATTTTTATGGATGTTTCCATCGGAAGGAAGAGATGTATGAATAAATTGACACACTTATAAACAGGCCAGGAACAAAGCGTCCCCTCGTTTATGGGATTACTAAAGATGCATCTGAACATTTTCAGTGCTTTGTTTTTTAACTGAATGATGGCCTGACATGGTGTTTCATTTCTTAGTGTCTATTACGTGCTGCTAGGTAAAAACTTGGATTTTAATTTATTCTCATTTGTGAGGTTTCTTCTTTTGCTTTACACCTCTCATAGCGGTCCTTCCTGAGAACAAATCTTGGCCAGGGTTGGAAGGATGCTGACCTGTGTTTACTTACAGGTATGTTCAAGATTTAGCATTGATTTTTAGCTCCACCTAATACTAATTTCTCATTATAACATGAAGTGGGAACCAAAATTCAACTTTTCATTGTATAAAAAGATTTAGACCTTTGGTAAAGAATGAATATATGTGTCTATTCATAAATAGAGAAATATAAAATATTGACCTATTTCTGAATCATTCTGGTCTATTTTCTCTTTTAACATTTATTTTATTTTTACCTTTTAACATTAATTACTGTTTTAGTAATTTTGTTTTTATAGAATTCTTCATGTTTAATAGTATTAATATCAAAGCTTTGTTCTTCAAGGTGTTCTAAAGTACTTTAGAGCCTTTGGCTTTTTTGAATATAAATTTTGAATCAATTTGTCAAGTTCTATTTTTAAAAAAAATCTACCTATTATAGTTTTGCTCAGAATTGCATGAATCTTTGGATAACTTTTGGAGAAACAATATACTTCAATGTTAATTCACAATCATGGTATAATTTTAAATTTATTTGGATGTTCATATACATTTAAAAAAAGAATTCTATATGGGTCTTGAAATTTCTAGGTCAGCTTCCTGTGGGACTGTTTTTATAGGTGATTGACAGGACTAGTTTCATTAATTCTTAAGGAAAGGACCAATGTACATTATACTTTAATGATTGGAGAAGATTGGAATGTTCTTTTTTTGAAGTTTTATTTCTATTCTGATATTCCTTATTTCTCAGTATCACTTTTCCTTTATATCACTAAATTCATGTACAATAACTGTGTAAAAGCCTTTGTCTGTTAATTCCCAAATGTGTGATATCTCATTAATTATTTCTGTTGACTACATTTTACCTTAGTTTCTTCATAGGCCTTTACTTTGATTATACTTGACATTGTAAATGACATGTTTAGAATGTGTCAGACTCTTTTCTGATATATGCCTTTATCTAACATCAATAGCCTTTGAATTTTGGACCTCTAAACAGTCAGATTACTGGCTGACTGTTTTAGTATCCTAGAAAAGGGTCTTTTATTGTGTTAGGACAGGTTCGTCACTTTTACACTTGTTTGTAGGATACATCCTTAGTCTTAGCTGCTAGAGTGATGGGATGATTTGGTTTATACTTTGTTCAGATACCTGTCATTTTCCTGGATCTGATTGCAACAACCTATTCTGTTACAGCCCCTGTGCCCACAAGTTTTCTCTATACTAAAAACATCTTTCCCCTTTTGTCTTATTTGTATATTACTACAAAGCATTTAGTGTCCTTAGCAATTAGAGACATACAAGTTAAACTTCTTTGAGATTTCAAGCTCCTCAGTCAGAATGGTCAAGGTCAACAAATAAACACCCAGTTGATAAACACTGTTGGAGAGGATGCAGGGAAAGGGGATCCCTTCTTCACTGTTGAGATTTTGCACTTCTTCATCCATTATTGAAATCAGAGAACTCCCCAAGAGCTAAAAGTAGATCTACCATATGCCCCACCTGTACCACTCCTTGGCATATGTCCAGATGACTTGATAACCTACTCTACAGGTTCTTGCTCGGTCTTGTGTATTACTGCTCTACTGACAATGGCTAGAAAATGGAAACAACCTAAAAGTCCTTCAACTGGTGACTAAATAACAAAAATATTCTAACTATATATAACATACTGTTTAGCTGTAAAGAAAAATGATATCAAGAAATTTGCAGGTAATGAATGGGATTAGAGACTAATATTGAGTGAGGTAGCCTAGATTCAGACAGACACATTTTGCAAGTTCTTTCTTATTTGTGGATCCTGTCTCTGAATTTGTAGATGCACGTATATAACCTGGAGAAACTACAGAAATCAAGTTAAATCAAAAGAGACTCTGAGAGGAAGTACTCTAGAGGGGAGAGAGTAGGTCATGGATGCTTTCAGGGGGAAATGAGAATAAATAGGTTGTAGGGCTTTTTCTGGAGAGGGATAGAAAGGGAATAGACATGGGGAGAGAGAAGAAGCAGGATAAATAATGCTAAATATATTTGAAAAAATCATAGACAAATATTAATTTATGTTTACCTAAGATGCATACATAATATATGTTTATATATACATACATATAAATATATATGTTATACATATATTTTAATGAAAGTACAGTACTTGGGGTAATAATGTTTCTTTCAAAAAAACCCAGTGTCAGGCATGGCAAATCTCCCTCTGAGTTGTTGGAGAGGGGAGTCTGAGACTCCTCACACAATATAGGCTACTGCCATTGCCCATGGTTTCCTTCCCAAACCTGAAGGTAAGACCCTATCATTTCAGAAACCATATACTTGAAACACAGAACTTGGAGAAACTGAGCTGAAAATGACCCAAAAGCCTTCTCCCCAAGAAATAACTCCCATAATAACCAACAATGTCATCCAAAATATCTAGCAAGAAAGCAACTGATAGTCTTACACTGATGTAAAGTTAGGAAATGCAACAATGCCCAGTCCAACAGTGCTGTGGGACAATGGTATTTTATCCAGTCACTTGTATTATTTTTAATGGAATGCTAATCAGCCAGTAGTCAGGCAGGAAGTATAGGCAAGGCTATGGCGACCAGGCAGGAAGTAGAGGCATGGCAATGAGAATCATGGGAAAAGGAAAGTTTCAGTCTACAGTCATCACCCAGATGCAGAGGACGCAAGATGTGATTGCCTCACTGAAAAAGGTACCAGACAAGAATTATGGGCTAATATAAGTTATAAGAGTTAATAAGAAGGCTGAGCTAATAGGCCAATCAGTTTATAATTAATGTAGACCTCTGTATTTCCTTGGAACTGAACAACTGTAGGACCTGGTGGGACAGAAACCCCGGTCAACACAACATGTATACAAGAATTCAGTAGTGGCACTTTTATCTTGGGCATAATCAAATGCTGTCTGATTGGACCTACTGGCTAAGAGGGAATTCATGCCTTCTACTGTAAACCTAGTCGACTACCAGCAGCTGGTAAGGTCACAGACCCTTGAGGAGAGCCTACTATTGCCTCTTTCCCATAGCAGTATAATTTCTAACTCCATTCCAAAAACTCATTTCTATATCCACAGACAAGTGTAGCATTCATCCTTCATCAAGGAAACTTCTTTTTCCAGAAGATGGAGACTATTACAAAAGCTCCTAATGGTGAAAATGCAGAGAACTGACTGTGGGATACCCAATGCCAGCAGATACATCTACTGTAAAACTTAGAGCTAAGGCCCAGGAAACACCATGGAAGAGGGGGATGGAGAGATTGTAATAGCCAGAAAACCAGGATATCTGTTGTGAGAAAATGTCTTTTATATATGACATATAAGTAGTACTCACAAAATCGCAACAGTATGGTTACCTAAAAACTTCTGCACAATAACAACACCAGTTGACATGCAAATGTGACTGGGGGAAATCTCACAAGAACCCACCCCTAGATACAGAGCTGCAGGAAAGAATGACTGTTGAGAGAGGGAGAATCACTTAAATGTGAAATGGGCATGGAAGTCTATCTATAATTGCAGTGTGTGGATGGTAAAGATAAGGGATCGCTGAAACAAGCTAACTGGACCATCTCAAATGGCAAGCTCTGGGTTCAAGTGAGAAGACTCTGCTTCTATATATCAGGCAGAAAGAAATGAGAAAGAAATACGGAAATTGTTTCATCATGGTTTTACAGAATCACTATTTTGATTGCTTTGTTTTGATTGGTACAGTCATAAAAACACAAGAAGTTAGAATATTATGGCGGTCAGAAAGAATTTGTAAAACATATGCCTATACAAATGTGATTACTTCCTTTACTCATGAGTGCTCGGAAATGTGTCGTCTAATTTCCAAGCAGTTGGATGAGTTTTCATTGTCATTGCTGTAATTGATTTATACCTAATCAATGGTTATTATAAAGCACAGTGCACTGTATAATGGTGTAAACGGAGACTGCTTGTTTGTTTTCTGGCTGCACAGACCCAAATATTCACACAAAACTATATTAATTACAACACTGTTTGGTAAATAGCTTAGGTGTATTCCTGGCTAATTCTTATATCTTAAATGAACCAATTTCTATTAATCTATGTATTGTCATAAGGCTGTGGCTTACCAGTGTCTCTCTGCTTTGGCAACTACATGGTGTCTTCTTGACTCTGCCTACACTCTGTATATTTCTCCCTTGTAAACAATTTCTTTACTAACCATCTAGTTCTGTTTTCATTTATTTGTGTCACCTGTCTCCTGTTGGGACCCTGGCACTGACTGGCTTTCAGTTGGGCTTCAGTTCTTCTAGACAATGAATGATTAAAAACAAAAGTATCTATGTATGTCTCTCTTAGGGTCCTCATTGTTGTCTAAGTTCTCTGGAATTGTGATTTGTGGGTTGGTTTTCTTTGCTTTATGAGATCTAATCTACATGGGAAACAGAAAAAGACAAGATCTCCTGAGTAAATTGGGAGCATGGGGACTTCGGGGGAGGGATGAAGGGGAGGGGAGAGGCAGGGAGGGGAGCAGAGAAAAATGTAGAGCTTAATAAAAAATCAATTAAAAAAACCCCCAAAACAAGAAACCCCAAAAGTTTGTCATTCACTTACAAAGTACCAAAACTTTAAGCAAAAATGAACCATTTGAAGAAAATTTTCAGATACAATATTATGTAATTCTCAAATACATAGTAGTATAAGTAACTTAATATACAATTAATAATATAGAACTATTAGTATAAATATTGATTTAAAAATTTCTTTTTCTTCTTTTGCTTTATGTTATTCAGATCCATGTTCTGAAACTTGCTTTCCTTTGCTGTTACTATGTATACATCCAACTGATTTTCCGTGACACCCAACTTGTTGCTAAGATCCTTTGCTCTAAGACCTAGAGCATGGGGTAAACTGTCCACTAAACTGCAGGTTCATGTTGGAACACAGGACACACTGAGGAAGTACAGATGAAGGAAAGAATATATCTTGGCAGATGTCCTCCAGCAATGTTCAAAGTGCTTACTTTTTTACCCCCCGGTGGTCTGAGGGTGTATAATTCTGACATATAGATGTCAATTTATATTGACCTGAGTCAATATAATAATTTGCAATAAATTCATGGAGTTTTTTTTAAACAATTGTCAATCATTTTCTCTTACCTTTAGAACTGGCCAAAAATTTCACATATGAAAATTATCCTTGCTCTTTCTGCTCATTCCCTCATTCCATTAAGAACTTACTTAGCTAAAAGTACTACGAAGAGGTGGAGGGGAAATAAAGTTACAGAGAGCTGGGATCATCAGCTCTGCCCTATGGTCAGTATTTCCATCAGACTTTACTATTAGAAACTAGATGAATTGTATGCATTTGCTTTGACTGTCTTATTCCAGAGAACAAAGACTATACAATATTTTGATTAGCAGAAAACCATGGAATTTCAGAGCTGGAATAAAACCTGGTGAACATTAAAAATGAGAGCAATGATTTTCCAATGAAAATGAAGGCCCGAAGATGAGAGAACTTTGCCCTGTGTGCAGGTGTAGACACTTAGCAGGACATATACTAGGTCCACAGAAGCCACTTTGGGCTCCGAGAAGCAGAACCCAAAGCAGCACACTCACATCAGAAACTTGTTCCCCCTTCCCACCGTGACAGGCTTGTCCTCCGAGGCTGTTCAAATGATACCCTTTAATATCCTGAAATTTGATCTATTTTTAGCACCGGCGTCACTACACAGCTTGCTGGGAAAATATGAAGATGGGATGTAAACAGACGGGCTCCTCAGTGCTCAGCAGAGAATATGCTGATTCTATTACAAAAGAAGTGAAGTGGGCAACATAATGGCAATCATAAGCAATGCTGGAATACTAATGCAATGCCTGTGTGCTCATACATTATAAGCACCCACGCGCCAGCTAATCAGCTAACTAATTGCTTATAACAGGTTCTGAGGGTATTTAATTTGCCTATCATTATAACAACTCACAAACAAGGGCAGGACTTACAAATGGCTCTAATTTTACCTTCATATTTATTAATTTTTCTAAGCAACTTTATGTATTTATTTCTTTCTGCTTCACCATTATCTCAAGTATTAATTTAGGCCAAAACACTCTGGAGAAACACACATAGTTATGCAAACACCACTTTTATGTCTTTAAAGCGAGAGATTATACCATCTAAAGAGCTTTTCTTTATCCATGGAGGCCATATCCCAGCACTCTAGTGGGTGCCTCAAACTGCAGCTGGAACTCAGTCGTGTATGAACTCACAGGGCCCCCACGCATGCATACTACAGCAGAGCTTGATGTATCTGCCGTGCACAGAGACAAAGTTATAAAACTCTACTGTAATGAACAATGAGGGAATCTCTTTCCTCTCTCTTTGTCAATCCCTCCCAGCCCTTGTGTGTTTAGTCTCTGTCTCTCAAAAGAGTTATACCATAATCAATAATTTTCGATTTTAACCATGGTGAACTATGAGGACTGAAACCGAGGAACACAAAACATAAATAAAAGCATGTACTTACTTGATTAAAGAGAGGTGACAAAATACCCGAGGCAGATAAACTTAGAAAAGGTTTTAGTATGTATCAGAGTTTGAGAGATAGATTCCATGCTCATCTGTTTTTGTGGTTTGAGACCCAAGAACATCGTGGCAAGAGTGTGGGGGAAAGTTTTTCACCTCACTATGTCTTAGCAGAGGCACGGGGAATAAGAGGAAAGGGATAGCATCAATGTATGTTCTTTCAAGGCACACTCTCAGTGACCTACTTCCTCACAAGACTCCACCTCCTAACAGCGCATTATGCTAGAAGCTCGTTAATGGATCATCACACTGGTGACATAAGCACCCTGATGAGTCAATCATTTCTCAGTGATCCTCTAAGCTGGGAACTGTGTTTTCAACACATGAGCTATTAGGGGTCTACTTCATTTCTAAGGCATAACAGTATCAACTAACATTGGAACTAGATCATAAGAGGGAAAAGCAAATATGTTAATGGTATGAAGCAAAATGTTAAAAATGTCACAATCTGCATAAATACTATACAGATAATTTTTTATCCTAAGACTCAAAAGCCTTCGTAAAAGCTTTCTCTGTGTAAAGTTTTATTAACTAATCAATATTCTCCATGAATAAATTTCTTCGAAGATGTGAGCTTAGCCTCCTGGCTTGACCGTATTGCTGCTGTCTTTTAAGAGTTAATTCCTCTAAGAGTCTGTAAAGTTGTACTTCTTTAAAGACTTGGAGAATCTGGCTCAATTCATAGACTTTTCCTGGCACATCTGAGCCCTTCAACAGATACTTGATGAATGAATGAGAACTGCTTTGAGTAAGTGTGAGCTGTGCTATTTTCATCCATTACATTTTTTTGAGTTACATAGGCTCCACTCTTGGCTTATCACAAAGCTGTGATGAATATCATCTGCTTCCTACTCCAGATGTCTTCTCCACCCTTCTCCATTTTGTATGTACCCAGGAGATGGAAGTTGTGTCAAGAAATCCATTTCCTGGTGGCCTTCAACCAAGACCAGGTCCTGCAGGGATGAAGAACACAAAAGCTAAGGTGCCGGTTCTGCTGCTTTCTCCTGGGTGGCTTTGTGCTTTTTTGTTTTATTTTGTTTTGTTTTTGGGTTTTGCAAGTGACCATAGCTCTTGCCAGCTGTTTTTTCTTCATTCATGCATGCTCCAAAGTGCAGTAGCTGACATTCCCAATTCCTCCAGGCCAAGGGTTGGAACAGCTCTTGCATCCAACAACCCTGGACCACTGTACTATCCCTTACTGGCCCCTATTTTACAAAAGCTGCCTTTGGTAGCTGCTTCTCAAGTCCTCAGCTTGAGTGAACCATCTGCTTCCTGCTAGGACTTTGACTGATATATGAGAGCTCTAAGCAGTTGCATTTATGCATTTGTGCTACATTTCTTATTTTATGTGAAAATAAAAATGAAGAAAAACCACCACTTAACAAATGGTTGTGTCATGTCATCCAGAAGACAAGAACTGAAGAAAACTATAAAAAAATATTTAAATTGTCTGTTTCTGTGCCTGAGATAATCATGACTTTCTCACTAGATATAAGACATGCTATATGTCCTGTACTTTTACAAAAGACGATGAGCTAAATGTTCTAAAAATGGCTGGTTCATTCAGCAGGAGGCACCCCAATGAGAAAGGTAAGACTTCATGTCATGGCCGTCTGTGGTAAGAAATGTACAAGACCCAGTATCCAGGAGCTAACTGAGCAAAAGGCAGAATGTTCTCAGATGTCTAACACCTTGCCAAGGAAGCACATAAATGCATCAAAACATCTATTTCATTGACTTCAGTTCAGCGAAGATTATAAACAGACTTATTCTCATACTGCCCTTTCTCAGCAAGAAGCACAAACAAAGCGGTAACTTCTGAAAGTCCCTGGTATTTTTGGTAGAATGTACATGGACATTTTGATTGACAGGTGCAAACCAATTCAGAAACACTGAAACAGGAGAAAGCCTTTATTGCAAGTTAAGAGCAGGAGGTCTAATACAAAAGAAATGCAGGTGTTGCTACTGTAAATCACCACTATCCCACACAAAGGCTTCTAGCCATCTTTAATTTAAAATCTTGGAGTGTGACTTCTAAGATGACATCCAAGATGCTTAAGAGCCTGGGGTTGATTTCCAAATCATTTATTTTAGTGTATCCATTTTGTTTTTTTTCCTTTGGTACAAATATTATGAAGAATCATATAAACAAAGGATGATGAGACACTTCTGTATTTTACAATGCATTTTGTTTTTGCATAGCAATATTAAAATTAGTGATAAATATTCAAACCCCAGTTCTGTTTTTCCAAAGTCATACTTGGCTTAACCTCACCTTGTACATTGTTCCTTCAGACAATACGTTCCTACTGGTCATATTAGTACTTTGTTGTATTCTTAAGATAGTGTCTCGCCACATAGCCCAGGTGGGCTTTGAACTTCTGATTGATCCTCTTGCCTTTGGAGTAAGCACTAAGATTATAGGTGTGTGCCACCATGTCTGACTCCTCATGGGTCTTCCTTGTTATTTTCATTTGTGCCTTGAAAACTTAGTCCTTAGCGTCCCTTTCATATTCTTTGTCTTTGCATGTTTGGTGTCTTCTTCTTGTCATTCAGACATAGACTGCAAGAAATCTCAGAAATCCTTTCCAAGACTCTTTCCTCTCCACTTAACTTCATCACCGAGTCTCTCTATCAACCCATAATACCCAAATCTTTAATGCGGAAGTGAAGAAATCATTATGCAGCCACATTTCAAGTATTCAAGTTCTTCATGAATTGTGTGACTCCATGAGCTTCAAGTATCTCAGCTTCTCTTTGCAAAATGCACAGAGCACTACTCACCTCCCAGGGCTGTTAAGAACAGGACACCTGGTGAGACTGGCTGAAGTATATCTTGGTGATCCTTCATTCCTTGACTGCTTTGCTCATCCAAAGGCTTCAAGCCCCACGAGGACAAAGAGCTTGCTATTTTCTGTTTAATACACAATCTTGAGTTCGAGTAATGTTTGTATAGCAGGTGTTCAGCAACTACTTATTAAGTGAATGGCTGCATGGACTTAAACAAACAAGCAACAAATGAAAGGCAATCAGAAAGGAGAGAGCGTTACCACAGTAGGAAAAACTAGAATTCACTGCTCTTCTGGGAAGCTACTTTCTCAAAAAGCTAGTCTTAAAAGCAATGTTTTCCAATAGATTCTACTATTTGCTTCCAACACGAAGAGCCAGAAATAATTTTCTCTTCAATGGTAGGTCTGGAATATGGCCTAACAAAGCTTAAGCACCTCCCAGGGGTTCTCATGGGGCTCCACAGGAGCTCCAAATGTGGCTTGCTTATAAAATCAAAAGCACACAGTCTCCAAGAGGAACAGAATTGCTTGATGACAAGGAAAAAGTCAGACAACCCAAAGAAGTAGTTTAACCATTTTTATCCTTTAAGCAATGTTTTTAGCGAGAGACCAGATCCTGTGGCAGCAGCTCTCACTGGGGGTTTACTGCGAGGACAATGTGTCCCTTCTGACCTAGAGCTCAGAGGGACCACTCTGGAATGATGGCACTATGCGAGCTCACACTTCTCCACTGAGTCAACTGCTTTATATGTGGATTTCCTCCCAAGTCTTATGTTCAGTGTGACATTTGCTTCATCACACACTGTTCTTAGAACAAAGAAAAAGAATCTCACTGTCTCTGGAGGGCTGAACAGCACATCTGTTTATATATAAATCTGCTACAGAATGCCAATGCCCAAACCAGGTGGCAACCCTAAAAGCAAGAAAAATTATTGAAAACATTAATTTGGGGGAAAGTATAGGGGACTTATAAAACTATCCTAAAGATATCTGAGCAAAAGTCCAATGCATGATCATTTTACCTTCTTTATGATGTCATGAACTTTTACTTCCTATCACAATGAATGGATCATGGCACAATATCATCTTTCCTTAAGAGTCTAATAAATTTTGATTTTGATTCTTTGAAATTATATCTCCAATTTACTGAGAGATTTACATAGCATTCTCAGATTATTTCATTTTACATCTTAAAAAGAATGTTTCAATAATATTATAAAAGGAGAGACAATCATTATACACACACATTATTACTTGATAGCGGAATGACAGGTAAGACAAAGAGGTAGTATTTTGAGAATAGAAAGACATTTATAGCAAAAATATCTAGGTAATTAGAGTATATTAAGATAAATTGTTGCCTCTAAAAACACAAGATGAGCCATAGGCATTGGTGGAGAGAGAGGAAGAACTGAGGGAGGTTAACAAGTGGCAGCTAATGACTGGGGCTGTGTTTTGAAATGTAGGATTCTCTTCAGCCAATATACTCTTCATGCGGAAGGAGGATTAACCCAATGACAAGGACAAGAAATCACTGTCAGACTTTCTTGCCTTCACTTCTGATGTTTCCTTTCATGGCAGGAAAAGCTCTGACGGTTACATTCTGTTACAGGGGGTTGGAAATACCTCCATGCTTGCCAGTTTTCATCAACTTGACACAAATCCAGACACACACTATGGGAGACAGAATTTCAGCTGAGGAGCTGTCTCTATTGGATTGACCTGTGGTCATGTCTGTGGGCCATTTTCTTGATTCACATGGAAGGGCCGAGCACTGCCACCCCTGGAAACCTCCCAAAGTCCCAGGTGTTAAAGATTTAGTTACCAACTTCTAATGCTATTAGGGGACAGTAGGATGCTGGGAAGATGAGACCTAAAATAACAAGTTGGTGACATTGGAGACACGTCTTTGAAGAGGATTGGATCACTCTCTCTTTTCTTTCTCTCCATCTCCCTACCCCCTTCCTCCCTTTCTCCCTGTCCTCTGCTTCTATGAGGTGCAAAGGCCTCTTCTTTGTGCTCTCACCATGACGTGTCATGTCAGCAGAGACCCAAAGACTAGATACCCAACAGCTATGACCTTAACCCTTGGAATCGATGAGCTCAAAATTACCCTTTCCTCTTCATAAGCTGATTTATTTCAGGTATTTTAGTACAGCAGAGGAATATGGCACAGGCTCCTTGTTCTTTCCAGATCTTCAACTCCAAGTTCCTCCTGAGGGGAAATCACGCAATCTGAATAAGGGGCAGGAAGGAGATAGTGGGATGTGTTGATTGGCTACTTCTCTTTCCTAGGAATCCACATGCATGAACTGATTTTGACCCTCTCTTCTTCAGAAGAAGCTCCTCTTTAGTAGGGAGTTCAATCACAAGGACGGGGTGTGGCTATGCGTATCCTAAGATTGACCGTGGGAGAGTTTCTTGGTTGGCATGTGTACAGCATGCTTTCCTTTATCCAGAGCCCAGTTGTTCCTTTAATTATTCCTTTGACTACAATGCCTCAATTCTCAATTTAGTTAGGTGCTGCAGAAAAATAGTGTTTTATTAGGTCCCCCTGAGTCTCAAACATCAAGTTTACAGACAGTAACCTGTCCAAAGTAACATAGCAGAAAGAGATGAACTTGCTTTTATCTTGAAACCTCCTGGAGTTACCTCAGGTTTACAGATAAATGGCACAACTCACAATACTGCCCCACTTCAGTCCCAAACACTGGTTCCAAAGGCTGCCCACATTTGTTTCTGATTTGATTACAACTTGCTGGTTCTGACAACTTCTGCCTAAGGCTTAGTATGTATAGCATCTCATTGAATTCAGGCCAGAGCTCCTATTGCTACCATTGGTATATATAATACATTGGTATATATAATACAAACTGTAAAGAGAACACAGATGAAGATCTGGGGTAGACTGCTCAGTAGGTAGAATGTTTTCTGCTCAAGCCGAAGGACCTGAGTTCAGATGCCCAGGACACCTGTAAATGCTGGGTGGGGTATTGAGTGCCTATCATTCCAGTGTTGGGTAACAGAGAGGTAAATCCTGGGGTGGGGTGGTTTTTACTGGCCAGTCACTCTAGACAAAACTGTGGACTCGAGGCTCAATGAGAGATCCTATCAAAAAATAAGTTGAAGAAGTGATTGAGGAAGATATCTGATGCGGAAAGTCCTTCTGTATATGTATTGCTTTATTGGTTGATGAACAAAGCTTTTTGGTCAATGGCTTAGCAGAGTAAAGCCAGGTGAGAAATCCAAATAGAGATAAAAAGATAGAGTAGGCAGAGTCAGGGAGACAACATGTAGCTGCTGAAGGAGAAGGACACTGGAAACTTACAGGTAACCCATGAGCCTCGTGGTAAAATATAAATGAATAGAAATGGGTTAATTGAAGATGTAAGAGCTAACTAGAAATACTCCTGAGTCATCAGCCAAGTAGTGCTGAAATTAATACAGTTTTTGTGTGATCTTTCAGGTCTGGGCGACTGGGAAACACAAGAGCAGTCGCCATTTACAGATACCTTGACAAACTTTGGCCTTTGCATACATCTAATGGGCAAGTATACTTCAACCCACACATATGTTCATGCAAGGCAAACCTGCATGCACATAAAAAATAAATTCTAAAAAAGAATATGGATGAACAGTGACATGAAGGTACAATTAGAAGACAGGAGGTGGTGTAGATCTTCCATCTCTCTCAGGGTGCTCTGCCTCCCAACACTCCAGAGTCGTCACTATTTACGGTTTTTTTGGAGACCCTGTAACCTGAACATGATTAATGAAATCATTGGCCATTGGTAATTGAAGTCAATTTCCAACTCATCTTCCCTCCCCAGTGTTGGGTGTGTATCAAAGTTCCAGTAGTCTGGTCATCAGTTGATACTTTGGCAATCTCAAACTCCATCTTAAAGTTATCCAAGAAGACACCAGCCATCTTCCTCTGCATATGGAAGTCACCCATCGGAGTGAGGGGACTAGAAAGGTTTTACAAGCTCTTGTGCCAGGAAACAGAAGAGAAGGCTAAATATGTATTTATTTTTTTTTTCAAAAAAATTTATTTATGTGTGTGAGAGAGTATGTATACTTGTATAGGTGCCTATAGTGGACAGAGAGGACATCAGATTCCTGAATTTGGAGTTTTCAGACAGCTGTGGCCCCCAAACAGCGGTTCTGGGAACAGTACTTGAGTAATCCAAAAGAACAAAAGGTATTCTTAACTACTTATGCATCTCTCTAATCTCTCTAATCCTCCAAAAATGTATTTTGTTTTGTTTTGTTTTTTCGAGATGAGGTTTCTCTGTAGCTTTGGTGTCTGTCCCAGAACTAGCTTTTGTAGACCAGGCTGGCCTCGAACTCCCAGAGATCGGCCTGCCTCTGCTTCCCGAGTGCTGGGATTAAAGGCGTGCGCCACCACCGCCTGGCTTATTATGTTACTCAGAACCTGGCAAGTAGCAATATTCTGCTAATTACAAATCTGAAACACTGTTATGAGCCAAGTTTAGGGGTCTTGTGCTCTGAAGAGGCCACGGGCATTTCATTGCAGCCTCAGGACCTATTTGGTGCCCCTGCACACCTTTCTAAAAAAAAAAAATCCCTGCCTGCATAGGGAATAGCATGTTAAGTTATCATCTCCAGGTATAGCACTGCTCTACCTGAACAGCAACGGTCTAAACCTTGGGAGACTGTATCCTGATTTCTCTTGCAAAGTTTAAGTGATATCTTTGCACTATCCATGAACCATCTGCATGAGAGCAGAAAGGAAACGCCTTCACCATGGTGTGAGAAGGGAGCAGCATGGGTGTGCTTCAGTCTTAAACTAAAGCTATCAAGCAGATGGATGCAGGAAAAACACAAGTAACATTGAGGATAGAATCTGCTCGCTGGGCCACAGGAGCCTATACTGTCCACTTTAAACTTCAGTATTAGTGAAGGGGCTTTCTGTTCCAAAGCCTTAAAAAAAAAAAAACCTGTTTGATTCTTCTTGGATACAAGCATCCCAAATATACAAACTTCACCAGAAACAGATTTTCCAATTGCTGAAATAGTCAAACATAAAGAACATGCTACTTAAAAAGAAAAGGGTTCTCTGTCATTTTATTATCATTAGGCTGAACCATTGTTGCAGTTTAAATATATTCCCCAAATTTGTGAATTGGAAACATTATGCTAAAATTATGTGTTAATGATATTTGAAGTTGGCCTTGAGGAGGTAATTAGAGCTCTAGGAGTCACAAGGGTGGACCCCATGTCAGCACTAGTGGCTTCCTAAGAAGAGTGTGAGAGGTCTCTTGGGACAAACCCATTTCTTCTCTCTAGACTCACCCTCATCTGGCTGCAGCCCATCTGCAGGAATGCCCCCTCCCACCCTACTCTGCTTCCCTGGGACTCTGTCTCTTGGTGCAGACCCAGCTTAGTTCTTTCCCACTGACCTTCTCAGCCTTCCCTTCTAGCCCATCTCCATTTCTTTGTGTCAGCAATGATCCATAAGACTTTTCATCAGGGGTCCCCCATGACGACACTAGGCTGGGAAGGAGCTAGTCAATTTTCCTTGTCCTTTTTGTCTCTCATGATGCTCTCTTCAAACCCAATCCTAGTCCTGTAGCAGCCTGTCTGCAAGAGCTTCTCTTTCTACCCCACCTCCACTGCCTGGGGACTCTGCCTCTTCATTAGAATTGATCCACTAAATGTTTCCCACAACTCCATCAGCCTTCCCTCCAGGCCCATCTCCATTCCTCCATGCTACATCCTGATGCACAGAAGCACTCACACTACTAGGGATCTTACAGCTACCACATATGCATAGGATCCAAAACGGGCAACAGAAACCATGGAGCACAATACCTACCCAACAAAAACAAGACCACATAACTACCACCAAAAAAAAAAAAAAAAAAAAAAAAACTCAAATAGCAAAACTCCAGATGCCTAGATTATAGCACAAAAATACCAACATGAACAATCAGAACAGTATGCCTCCTCGAGAAGTCAGTAAGCTAATTGTAATAGGATCTGAGAAATGCAAGTTAGTTAGCTGAATCACAAGACAGGGACTGCAAAATAGCAATAGCAATTATGAATATATTCAAGGACCTTAGGGAGGAAATGCCTTAATGAAGACAGTGAAAACACTAAATAAATAATAAAACAGTGAAATAAAAAAATGAAAACTGTTCAAGACATGAAGTAGAAATAAAATTGTTCAGGAACACATGAATGGAAAAAAACTGGAAATGAAAACTTTAGAATGTCAAACAATAACTTCAGAGGGAGGCCTCACCAGTAAATTACAAGACATGGAAAAGAGAATCTCAGGTGTTTAAGATAAGGTAGAAGAAATGCATATCGCAGTCAAAAAACTTAATCTGGAAAAGGAGTCCAAGTACAAAAAGTGTCTAGGAAATCTGGGTTACTAAGAAAAGTCAAAATCTAGAAATAATGGGGAGAGAGGAAAGGCAAACAACAACAGCAGCAGCAAAACAGCACCAAAAGAAAACAGAAGGTCCAGAAAATATTTCAACAAAATAGTAAAACTTTTCCCCAATCTAAATATGGAGGGGCCTATCAAGGTGCAAGAAGCATGCAGAACACCAAACAGAGAGGAACATATAAGAAAATCTACATGACACAAAATAATCAAGACAGTAAATGTATAGAACAAAGAATATTAAAAATTACAAGGAAAAAAGTCCAAATCACATAAAAAGGCAGACCCATTATAATAATGCCTGAGTTTTTAATAGAGATTGAAAGCCAGAAAGGCGTGGATACATTTTCTGCAAGTTCTAAGAGATCAGAGATACCAGCACAGACTACTATTCCCAGCAAAATGACCAATCATAATCAATGGACAAAGAAAAACATTCCTCTGAAAAATCAAATTAAAGCAATTTCTGTCTACCAACCAGCTCTACAGAAGACACCAGAAGGAAAACGTACATCTAAAGAGATTAACCAGACCCAAGAAAATACAAGTAATAAACAATCCCAGACCAGCAAATCAGAAGAGGGGAAAAGCCCCACAACATAACAACAAAATACATGAATTACTAAACACCTCTCATTGATAGCTCTTAATATTGACGGTCTCTGTTTCTTCAGCAAAAACACACAGACTAACAGATTGGATTATAAAACAAGATCTATTTTCTCGTGCTACATCCAAGAAACACACATCACTAAATCAATGATAGACATCACCTCAGGGAAAAAGGATAGAAAAGGGCATTTTAAGCAAAGAGACAAAATGGCAAAAAGGTGTAGCTATTTAATATCTGACAAAATAGACTTAAAACCAAAATGTATTAGAAGAGATAGGGAATGTGATTGTAACTCATTAAAGAAAAGAAAATCTACCAAGAGACATTGAAATTCTCAACTTTTGTGCACCAAATACAAGAGCTCCCAAGTTCAGAAAAGAAGCACTTTCCTTGAGAAAATCAACAAGATTGACAAATCCTTACCCAAATTCACTAAAAGATGGATAGAAGACTCAAATTAATAAAATTAGAGATGAAAGCATTACATTACAACAGGTATTACAACAGACACCTATAGAATTCACAGAATTATAAAAGCACTTACAAAATCTGTATTCTACTGAACTGAAAAGTGTAAAAGAAACAGGTAAATTTCTTGATATATACAATTTACCAAAGTTAAATTAATATTCAGATAACCAAACAGGTATAGTCACTTTGTAAATCAATGGGGCAATTTCTTAGAAAGTTAGGAAACAACCTTCCTCAAGACGCAGCAATACCACTTTTGGGTATACCCAAAGGATGCTCAATCATGCCACAAGGACATGTGCTCAACTATGTTGGTAGCAGCATTATTTGTCATAGCCAGAACCTGGAAACAACCTAAATCCTCCTTGACTGAAGAATGGGTAAAGAAGATGTGGCACACTTATACAATAGAGTACTATGCAGCGGAAAAAAATAATGACATCTTGAAATTCACGGGCAAATGGATGGATCTAGAAAACATCATATTGAGTGAGTTAACCCAGATCCAGAAAGATAAATATCATATGTACTCTCTCATAAGTGGCTTTAGACATAAAGCAAAGAAAATCCAGCCTATAATTCACAATCCCAGAAAACCTAGACAACGAGGACCCTAAGAGAGACATACATGGATCTAACCTACATGGGAAGTTGAAAATGACAAGATCTCCTGAGTAAATTGAGAGCATGGGGATCATGGAAGAAGATAGAAGGGGAGAGGGAGGAAGAGAGGAGAGCAGAGAAAAATATATAGCTTAATAAAAACAATAAAAAGACAAAGAAACAAAAAACAAACAAAAAGAAAATAACAAACAGGCTGAGAAAGAAACCAGGGAGATAGAAGCTTTCATAATGGCTTCAAATCATAGTTTGAGATAAATGCTAACCAAGCAAGTAAAAGACTTGAATAACTAAAACTTTATGGTTTTGAAAAAATTAGATGAAGACATCAGTAGATGGAAGAGTTTCCTATGTTTATACATGAGGAAGATTAAAAATGGTCATCCTACCAAAAGCAACCTATTGATTTATTGAAATTTCCATCAAAATCAAATACAATTCTTCACATATATTGAAAAAATAATTTTCAATTTCATATGAAAATATACATACAAAAAATTCAGTATAGCTAAAACAATTATGAATAATAAAAGAACTGCAGGAGATAACACCACCTTTGCCCTCATACTGTACTACAGAGCTACAGTTATAAAAGCAAATTGCTACTGGTACAAACCCAAGCTGATCAATGGAACAGAATTTAAGATTCACACATAAATCCACGCTCCTCGGGACACCTGATTTTTGATAAAGAAGCCAGAAGTATACACTGGAGACAGAACAACATCTTCAATAACTGGTGCTGGTCGAATTGGATTTCTGCATGTAGAAGAATGAAAACCTATCCATACCTATCACCTTGCACAAAATTCAACAGCAGTTTTATCAAAGACCTCAACATAATACCCGATACCCTGAATCTGACAGAACTGGAGATGGATCACGAGCTGCCTAATAGAAAACAGAGTCAGCCATCTTGAGTGAGGGAAGTCTGTGATCCTAGAGGCTGCAAAGGCACAGCCAACTTTCCATGTGGCAGAGAGGCTGCAAGTGACAAAGAGTGGATAGCATTTTGGGGACCCTCCAAAGTTGATGCTCTTTTTTTATGGCCAGCTCTGTGGTGGCCTGATGCCTCATCTTAATGACTCAACCTGAAAGACCTCCCGGGAAAACTTACTGTGGTCACCCCACAAGGCCAGGCTGCCTGCAAAATGAAATTTCATTATTTCAGAAATTAATTTCATGGTAACCAATTCAACCAGTCATAAGTCTTCCCAAAGGAGATGACAGGTTGGAAAAAGTTGACCAAGATGAAAATAAAATATCAATTGTTTATTTATACATGTCCATTCCCATAGCCAATTCAAAATGAAACTCTGGAGGAGAGTGCCTAGCCCCTCCCTGAGGTATGTGATGGGAAAGAGTTAAGAGTCACTGTGCTCACACAAGTACTGGGAAGAGCAAGAGTTAAAATCAAGAGCATTCTGCCTAGAGTTGTTAGGTCTGGAATTTGGGGTTAATGACATTTGTATCCATACAGCAAAGCCTCTTTCAGGACTCCTGTTTTTTTCTCTGTAGCTTTGGAGCCTGTCCTGGAACTTGCTCTTGTAGACCAGGCCGGCCTCGAACTCACAGTGATCCACCTGCCTCTTCCTCCCGAGTGCTAGGATTAAAGGCATGAGTCAGTACATTTCATATAACTTTCTTCTTCTGAGATAAGAGAAATCTAACCATTTTTTTCTATAGATGATATTTGGGAACAACATGACCAAGAAGAAGGTGGCATGAAATAGTATTTTGAGAGCCCTTCTAGGCAAAAAGTCCTCCTTAAAGATTTATTTAGTTTCCTCTGTCTCTGCCTCTCTCTCTCTCTCTCTCTCTCTCTCTCTCTCTCTCTCTCTCTCTCTCTCTCTCTCTCTCTCTCTCTCTCTTTGTTTGTGTGTGTGCGCAGGTGCCATAGAGGACAGAAAAGGGCCTTGGGTGCCCCGGCACTGAAGTTATAGGTAGTTGTAAGCTGCCCAGTATGGGGTGCCAGGAACTGAGTCCAAATCTGCAAGAACATTGTGTTCTTAATTTTACTGAACCATCTCTGCAGCCCCAAAGAGCTCCATTACATTCAGGACGATTGTCCTTAATTAATACCCCCAGGACAGAACTTAAACAAAGACTTAGGTTAATTAACACTGACATTTGTTCCCAAAGGCTACGAATTCCTGAGCAAATCCTTCTTAAATGAGTGACGGAATCAAGTATTCCACATAATCTATTAAGGGTTGAGTACGACATGACTATCAGCGATTTTCGTGGGGGAGTAGCTGTCGTCAAGAGAAATAACTTTTACAGTACTCATAGCTGACAAACAGTGTTGACCCTCGCCTTCCTTGATAGGGGCTTCTGGATTCCTATTCAATGAGATAACCCTTTTTCTCGACAGATTCCAACCAATAGCAATAATCACTGATGCTTCTTTTTCCATTCTTTTGACACCACGGACTGGCAGTGGCAGGTGCATCTGTGACTCGTGCCTGTCATCTGGACCCTGATGTCATCTGGGTTTCCTTATCTGACTTCTCAGAAACATGGTCCCCACATGGTGGCTTGAGAGCTTTGTAGATAGTTTCTCATCAGGCCCTGGGACACACAGCTCTACATATACCACGACAATCATCCTATCATGTGCTTTCAGTAAACTTGCTTACTGGGAAGAGGCGAAGTCCTGTTACCCACATAGAGTACATGTTTTTCTTTAGTTGTTACAGGTGAAACACTGTCACCACTAAGAGACACAAAACCTTTGTGGTCTAGCCTAGCACTGGGTGCAGGATGAACTGACTGGGTTTTTTCTGAGCAGCATTGTCAGCTTGAGATAGGTAACAAGTCTTCAACACAGCATGACCCTGTATCAGCCTTCCTGTTGAAGCAACCGTGGGAACAGGACATTTCCTACAGACCTCAGCCATGACCTAGCAGTGGCACTCATAGGTCATAACCACTGAAAACAGCTTCCTGAAAGGACAGGTCATGGGTCAGCCATGTGACATTAATTAGAAAAGACCCATTATGCCTAGATATTTTTCCTTATCTCATGAACATTTTTTATGTGCATGAGATAAGCTTATTTCTCATTAGTTTCATCTTTTTTCCATCTCTAAAACCTATGGGATGAAAACTGTGCTGTTTTGCACAATATGAGTCCTGTTTAAATGCATTTGAGACACAGATGACCTAGCTTATTGCTTACATGCATGTAGGGCTGTATACATTATCACCAATCTGAAAGCAAAGAACTGGAGTGATGAAACCACTCCTGCAGCCAGCGAGAGTCACAGGTCCCCAGATTCAAGGAATGGAACCCATTCCTCTTCTTCCCTTGTTGCTGGGTCAGGACTTGGGATGTGGAACAAGAGATCTGGATGCCAGCTGTCAGCCACAGCTGTTTGTGCAGCTGGAGAGAGCTGTGCATTTCTATCAGCTCCTTGGCTGTATCTCTTTTGTGGATCTTTCCTGTTGCCTGGGGTAGAAAAGCTCTGGCAAGCAGCATCTCCACACTCAAACTCCAGTCACCTTATCCTCACAGAGTTTTTACTCCCACCCCTTTCTCTGCAGTTTTCAAACATACCTGCTCATTTACAAACCCGACACCAGCCTAATCCTCCACCTCCAACTTTCACTACCCATTTTTACCAGGTGGTAGGCTGGCTGCCATCTAGTCATGGAATAAGCATGGTGAGAATTCTACCATGAGAATTTCCACCATGAGAAATAAGGAATAGAGGTCTTTGTTCTGGGTGCCCTGCTGTCCTGGCATTTCACTGAGCAGAAGTAACAGCAATCACGTTTTACATTACTGTGTTTGGAAACTGTAATTCAGCCAGACTTCCGTTCAGCACATGGAATTTACATCTGTATACAATGTTGTCTTTATCTGAGTTTTCTTTCTCCATTTTCTGCTTAGTTTGGGCATGATAGCCAGTATACAATTATCAACACAATGAAATAAATGACTAAAAACATAAAAATTTGGGTTCCAACTGGCATGTAAATATTCTGCAAGAAGAGAAAAACAATGAAGGTCTGCAGATGAGGCCAAGTGTCTCTAAACATAGCTCTCCTAGGTGCCAGATAGAGTTCAAGATACACAAGCAAGAAATTCTAATCATTACTTCTTTAAACCCTAAAAAATTCTTTCATATTAATAAAGCAAAAGGCAGACATGAAAAGAATACAAATAGGAAAGAGAGAAGTTGGATAACTCCCATTTACAGATAATATAATTTTATACTTATGAGACCCTAAATCTGTCATTAAACTCATGGAATTTATAAATACTCTCAGCAAAATAGCAGGATATGAAATTCACATACAAAAATCAGTAGCTTTTCTATGTATCAACAACGAACATGCTGAGAAAGAAATCAGAAAAGCAATCCTGTTCAACACAGTCTCAGAAATACTTAGGTATATAGCTGTGTTTACATTAGAAAATTATTATGTGTTTATTCTCCTCTGACACCAGTGCATTAAATAAACAAGAATTATACTGTGGTGCAGTGAGATAAACATTGTGGTAAAAGACAAAACACAGTCGTGTGTTAGCTTACCATAGAAGAAGGGATGCTGAGGAAGGCAGAGAAGGGACCAACTGTGTGTGGCTTGGAAAGATGAGAGAATTGCTCAGATGAAAAGGAAAAGGCAAATCATCAATAAAGAAGAAAATCTATCCCTGACCATTGATTGCATATAAACAGCCACCTTGTGCTCTTAAAACCCTAGCTGGCGGTCTCTCATGCTGCCGTTCTTTCCCCACCATGATGGACTTCAGCCTCTCACAACCCTTTCCCCCTCTTTAGAGCCTTGTCAAGGGATAAGAAGTTGTTTTGCTTTTGTTTTAATTGGTTCACAGAAGTACAGTAATTGCTGCCACAAACTTGACCATGTGGTTCTCAGGCCATCAGGACTTGTTTGGGGAAGATGTGAGACAGTGGGTACATGTGGGCCGAAGAGACCCTGGGATCTATACAAAGCTTAACAGGCTACTCTGGAGGGACTGTGGAAGGTCAGCACTGCAATGAAAGTGCTGACAGTAAAGGCTGTGCTTACGAGGCCTCGGGGGAAGCAAGGACTTGGACTAGAAAGCATTCAAGCTCTATTCTGTCCATGGCTTGAGATTTTGAATGTGGCTGAATTGAAGTTTTGGACAGATTTTATTGGAGAACACTGTAAGGCAGTATAGCATCCAGGTGTGGTATGGGTGGTTATTACATGCTGCTCTCCACCAGGTTTATAATAAGAGAACAGAATGATATAAAAGTGCAGTTTGGTGATCTGGTATTTGAACACTTGGTCCCCAGTTGGTGCAAGAACTGTGGCCTTGCTGGAAGAAGTATGTTACTGGAGTCGGGCTTTGAACACTTGAAGTCTTCCAGTTCACTCTCTGCTTTGTCCTCATGGTTGAGGACGTGAGCTCTCAGTTTCCTGCTCCAGCCATGCCAGCTCTTTGTTGCCATAGCTCCTCACCACGAAAGACTCTTGTAAGCCCAAAGCACCTCTTTCTGCTCTAAGCTGCTTTGTTCATGGTGTTCTATCACAGCAACAGAAAAGTTAATACCACCGGGAAGGAAGGGGTCATAGACAATGTTAAGGATGCAAACAGTAGACAAAATGGGCAGGGCCAGAGCAACTACAGTTGCTAAAGAAATGATCACAGTTAAGATAAATCTATGTATTTTGCACTTGGTTGGTAAAAATGACAAACTGAGGGCAGTATTTCACCAACTGAAGTATATAGTTTTCTGGAAAACTATTTGAAAAATACTCATTTTAAAAGGACAGTAGCCTAAAAAAGAGTAGTTGAACAGAACATGCCTTTGCAGGGAGTCCTTGCTCACAGTCAACAACAAAACCCACCATGTGGCATAAAGGACTGTTTCCACAGATTTGGCCAGGCAGGACCTTGGAGGTCCAAAAAGACCAGGCTAACATCTCGAGCTGGCAGCACACCTTGGTGATAGCATCCACGTGATACTGATTTGGTAAGTATACATAAACCCACATAGGTCACGGAGGTTTGCGTTAAAGTTCCAGAGAGACACAGAGGTCAGGCAATGTGTAACATGCCAGGGTGCCTGTCAGGTGTTCCTCAAAGCCTTGCTTCAGGAAAGTATGGGAACTTGATAGATGGATTATCTGTCAAATATTTGAGATTAGACAAGTAAAAGTTTAGTCACAGGGAACATTATTCAATTCATCATGATAGGCTTATCAACTTCTTCATTACAATGGAGAAAGCAATCTTCCATTAACCTAGATGGTGGCACTGGCAAGCAGAGTCTGAATATTCTAAAGTGACAAGTAGAATATTGATAACAAGCTCACAAGAAAGTGCCTGAAAACCCATCTATGGTGCTCATGTGTTCTACTCTGTTCTGTTACAAACCATGGCTTTTAGAAAGATTTCTACCCTTTAGATCTGCATTTCCCTTCTTCCCCATGTTAACCAATGGTTGCAGCCCCCTCTCTGCCAGACAAAGCAGAGGACATGGCGAGATGATGTTGAACCTCCCACTGGTCAAAGCACAAGGGCTCACTCTCTACCCAAGCCTTCCTGCAAGGTCACCAGCCTAGCCTTCCATGAGTCTCATTTTTCTCCTTTAAGAATTACATTCTCACCCTATTAGATATCAAGACTGAGTAGAGAGCTCCCATGTGCCTGGGGCTCCTGGGGGCTGAGGAGAAAGAAACAAAGAAGCCACAGCATGGTCTAGTGACTATCCATGTGCGTATGTGTGACTTCGCCATGCTCCCCCATGTAACCCTCTTCCTCCCGCTCCTACCACACCACAGCCATTTTTAGAATCAAAACCCTGAAGTTTTAAAATAGCCAATGAATAAGATGTTACCAAATACTGGAGACAGAGAAGTGAAATGGCACAAATGATACCCTAGTGTACTCAGGGTTTTAGATAATAATCCACAAAGACCAAGTGGTGTGGGAAGTCCTTCTATATGTGCTTTGCTTTTATTGATTAATGAGTAAATAAGCTGCTTTGAGCTGTGATAGGGCAGAATAGAGCTAGGTGGGAAAACTAGACTGGATGCTAGGAGAAAGTAGGCAGAGTCTGAGAAGCCATGTAGCCACCTGCAGGAGACAGATGGATTAGAACCTTGCCGGTAGGTCACGAACCTTGTAGTAAAATATAAAGTAATAGAAATGGATTAATTTAAGATGTAAGAGCTTGCTAGGAATATGCTAGAGTCATTGACCAAGCAGTGTTGTAAATAATATAGTTTTTGAGTGATTATTCTGGGTCTGGACAGCCAGGAACTAACAAGAAGCTCCCCCAGCAACCAAGAAGTTGCACAACACACTGAGTCCTGGCAGAAAGAGTCATGGTATCATTTCTCTGTGCTGTAATCCTAGCAATTTAATCTGTGTACATTATCAACAGACAAGACCAGCAGCGTGAAACTGGGAACCTAGGAACAGGCCCACTCACAGACCTAAGTGTTACTATATGTTAGAAGTAGATTCAAAAGTCAGTAGTGGAAGAATGTACATTTAAAATTTAAAAGTTTATTTGATGATTTTATGCACACAGGTATTTTGTCTGCAGCATGTCTGTGTAACACATATGCACAAGGGCCCACAGATCATAAGGGTATCAGGTCTTCTGGAACTGGAGTGACAGGTGCTTGTGCACCACTGTGAGGGTGGTCAGAATAGAATGTGGAGCTACAGTCAGCACTCTTTTTTGCTGAGCCATTTCTCCGGCGCAGGAACTGACATTTTAAAAATGACTACTGATTTGCAAGGTGATAAAGTCAGATTCTTTAGCATGTATCCCAAATAGAAGTATGTTCCAGATGGTTTGATTACAAATCTGAAGAGGAAACTTTTGAAACAAAATTAACAAATGCATTCACCATCGTGGGATAGAGGATTCAATTATCAGAGAAAACCACAAATCTACAAGGACAATGTTGATACAATTTCTACATTAATATATTTTATATAAAACTTACTGTGAAATAAATAAAATTTCAGATAAACTGGTATTTTTACATTGAAATAACTTTCAAAATAAAGCTTACATACAGTAAGAAAAAATAGCAAAAACAACAGCAACAAGCCCAAAGACTCATACTTTTCTGGTGGGCAGACATAGCATTACTCTGGAAGTAATTTCAGCAAAGCCTGCTGAAAATGAAGAGTGTGTACTTCATAACCCAGAGATTTTCTTTTGAGAAAAGGACCTAAGCATGAAGTCAAGTCCCGAGTGAATGTGTATTGTTTGACATAGGCATGGTCATGTCGAGGTCTAATGCCTCAGTCTTATGAGACCGGCAAAGCTTTCCTGGGCCGAGGTTCAGAGGGATGGATGTCAAAGTCTTCCTCTGATCCAGATGTGAATGTGGTGAATGCATGCAGGATATTCCCATCACAGCTTACTCCCCCAGGATGTTTATGGCCTGACTGTTTTCCCACAGAGACAGTGCCTACAAGAGACCAACTAAACCTTCTTCAGACCTGTATAATAAGGAAGGGGTGGTACATGCCTTTAATCCCAGCACTCAGGAGGCAGAGGCGGGCAGATGTCTGTGAGTTCGAGGCCAGCCTGGTCTACCAGGACTAGTACCATACCAGGACAGGCTCCAAAGCTACATGGAAACCCTGTCTCAAAAACAAAACAAAAACAAAAAGATAACCTGGCCTCTTTGTTTATCTGTATTCAACAACACCCCTTCCTTCTTCAGTTGTAAGCAACAACTCCACCTTCCCTGTCCAACTTTATATAAGAGCATGCTGAGCTTTCTGGGTACTGTAGCTTCTTCATACAAAAGCCCAGACAACTAAATCCCAGCTTTTCTGTGTTTGAATTTTTTTCATTCCCTGCCACTTCTGTCAGTGAATCTCTGGAGTCATGCAAAGATGTGGCAGACCTAGAAAACCTTGTGCACATGGGTGTACACACACACATACACACACACACACACACGAGGAGATGGGCACAATGCTGGTCTTATCAGCTCTCAGAATGTTTAAAAAAAATATAAACAGCTCACATGGAGTTGGTCAACAGAGATGACCAAAGTTCCATGCAGAAACTCCGATGTACTGACCAGATCTGTGTATACCCACAGGACCGCCAGCTACCAGGAGAGAGGCTGGAAAGAAGTTTCCCTCAAGAATGATCAGGGTGTATGGATATTTTCTTATGGCTGTTTCCAAGTTTCTAGACTGAGGTCAGAAATGAGAGTCCTTATTGGCCAATGGTTAGTATGAACTCTACCTTCACAAATATACTGAAGTACATCTGTGACTTATGGAGACTTACTGCTAGTCTCATTCAGTCTCCAAAGCCTGGGACCTTCTGTTCAATCACCTTCTGTCTCAATGAAGAGTCAACAGGCAATTGAGACTCATATAGAGTGAATACTTGTGATGACCGAGGCTGTTCTTCCAAGTGTGGTTAGGCACTGGAGCCAGAGAGAGATAATGAAGCTTCATGAATGGGATCTCTGTTCTTAGGAGAATAAACAAAAAGACAGTATTTCTATAGTATGCAAGGACACATTGAAAAGCCCCTTATAAATCAAGAAGAGGTCTTTCACCGAACCTGATCCCAGCACCCTGATCATGAAGTTCTAGTCTTGAGAACTGTGAAAAATAAATGTTGCTGTTTATGGAAAAGTATCATCATGTCCCTACAGGCATCTTCCTAAGAACCAATTTAAAAGAAATGCAGTTATTTTAGATTTCCAGAAAAATTGCAAAAATAGTACAGAGTAGTTCTCACTCGTTGTCACCCAGCTTCCAGGAGCAGCATTCTATACTGGGAACGAAGGTCCCCGAAAAGAAGCACCACCTCCCCCGAACCTCCCTCAAGGCTGGGTAGCCCAGCAGAAGTTCAACGATTATGGAAAGTTTGGAATGTTGCAAAGTCTAAAGCCAAGTTCTCTCGAGCATCTTTAACTTGCCGAACGGCTGTTTACTACCCTCCTCTCTATGTAAGCTAATATCTCTGTGAATACTGACTAAGTCCTTCGGAATGTATAAACAGACAGCCCGCTCTATAACCAAAGGGCTAAGAATAGCATCAGATGGTATCTGACGCAGAGATTTTCTCACTGTGCTCTAACAAACCCGCCTCTTGTTTATACCAATGTACTTGAAAAGTGCCTGGATTCACAGCTTTCTTCATTGTGTTACTGTAAAAACGCCCTCAAACTTCGTCAGTTTTGCTAATAACCAGTCTGATAGTTAATTGTTATCCTAAAAAGACTGGGAATGCCCTGGTAGAGGGGCCTCTGGGCACACCTATGGAATAGTACCTTGACTTTGCTCAGTGGTGTGGGAAGACCCATCTTAATTGCTGGTGGGAGCATTCCCTGGACAGCAGACCTGGAATGTCGCAGAGAAAACAGACTGAGCATCAGTCTGCATTTGCCGCCTCTGTTCCTCAGAATGAAGGGTGAGCAACCTCCACATGCAGCGACTGCCTTAGCTTCCTTACAGGTGCTAAAAGAAGCCCCTCCCTTACTACTTAGCTTCTCTAGGATCAGGAACTGTAGGCTCAATGTCCTTTGTTTATGGCTAGAATCCACTAATGAGTGAGTACATACCATATTCATATTTTTTGGGTCTTGGTTATCTCATTCAGGATAGTGTTTTCTACTTCCATCCATTTGTATGCAAAATTCAAGATTTCATTGTTTTTTACTGCTGAATAGTACTCTAATGTGTAGATGTGCCACACTTTCTTCATCCATTCTTCCATTGAGGGACATCTAGGTTGTGTCCAGGTTTTGGCTATTACAAATAATGCTGCTATGAACATAGTTGAACAAATTCTTCTGTAGTATCATTGGGCATCTTTTGGGTATATTCCCAAGAGTAGTATTGCTAGATCCTGAGGTAGGCTGACTCCCAGTTTTCTGAGAAACCGCCAAACTGATTTCCAAAGTGATTGTACAAGTTTGCATTCCCACCAGCAATGGATGAGTGTTTCCTTTACGCCACATCTTCTCCAGCATAAGCTATCATTGGTGCTTTTGATTTTAGCAATTCTGACAGGTGTAAGATGGTATCTCAAAGTTGTTTTGATTTGTATTTCCCTAATAGCTAAGGAAGTTGAACATTTCCTTAAGTTTCTTTTGGCCATTTGAAATTCTTTTGTTGAGAATTGTCTGTTTAGTTCAGTACCCTATTTTTTTAATTCAGTTATTTAGAATTTTAATGTCTAGTTTCTTGAATTCTTTATATATTTTGGAGATCATTCCTTTGTCTGATGTAGGGTTGGTGAAGATCTTTCCCCATTCAGTAGATTGCCTTTTTGTCTTATTGACTGTGTCCTTTGCTTTACGGAAGCTTCTTCTCAGTTTCAGGAGGTCCCATTTATTCATTGTTCCTCTTATTGCCTGTGCTACTGTGGTTCTACGTAGGAAGTGGTCTCCTGTGCCCATGTATTGCAGGCTACTTCCCACTTTCTCTTCTATCAGGTTCAGTGTGGTTGGATTTATATT
Source organism: Alexandromys fortis (assembly GCF_014885135.2). Taxonomy (NCBI): domain Eukaryota; kingdom Metazoa; phylum Chordata; class Mammalia; order Rodentia; family Cricetidae; genus Alexandromys; species Alexandromys fortis. The sequence goes on along the minus strand of NW_026067958.1, from coordinate 3,947,371 downwards.
GAGGTCTTCAATCCATTTGGACTTCAGTTTTGTGCATGGTGATAGATATGGATCTATTTTCATTCTTCTACAGGTTGACATCCAGTAATGCCAGCACAATTTGTTGAAGATGCTTTTTTTTTTCAAGATAAACAATTCCTCCCGAGAATGGGAAGCAAACAAGATAGCCTGGCAAAAATTGGGAGCATGGGGGCAAGGGGTAGCGGGAAGGGGAGAGGTGGAGGGAGATGGGAGAAGGGGGAGGGTTGGGGAGAGCTTAGGGGCGTGGGATGGTTGAGATGGAGGAAGGACAGATATGGGAGCAGGGAAGGAGATATCTCAATTGAGCGAGCCATTTTGGGGTTGACAAGAGGCTTGGCTCTGGAGGGGTTCCCAGGAGTCCATGGGGATGACCCCAGCTAGGACCCTGGGCAGTGGAGGAGAGGGTGCCTGAACTGGCCTTGTCCCATAGTCAGATTGATGACTATCTTGAATATTACCATAGAACCTTTGTCTGGAGGTTGATGGAGACAGAGACAGAGACCCACATTGGAGCACTGGACTGAGCTCCCAAGGTCTGGTTGAAGAGCAGAAGAAGGGAGAATATGAGCAAAGAAGTCAGGACCATGATGGGTTGGTTCACCCACTGAGACAGTGTGCATGAGCTAATGGGAGCTCACCAACTCCAACTGGACTTAGAATGAATGAGAATGGGATCAAACTGGTCCCTCTGAATGTGGTTGACAATTGGGGCAGACTGAGGGGCCAATGACAATGGCACTGGGATTTGTCTCTACTGCATGTACTGGCTTTTTGGGATCCTATTCTCTTTGGATGTATACCTTGCTCATCCTGGATGTAGTGGAGAGGGCCTTGGACTTCCCACAGGGCAGGGTGCCTTGACCTCTCTTAGGACTGGAGGGGAGTGGGAAGGAGGGTGTAGGGGAAATGGGAGGGAAGTGGGAGGAGGGGAGGAAGTGGGAATTTTGATTGATATTATTTTTAAAGCAATTTTTACAAAATAAAAAAAAAGAGAAGCCCCCTCCCCTCTTGCATTTGTCAGATCACTTGATCACAAAGGCAGGAAAAGAAACCAAGGGATCCCATTTATTTTCAAGTCTATACAGATCTCCTTTCTCCTTAGTGCCACCACCTTCTTGAACACAGGCCCTTTTGACTTCTGAGTAATCTCACAGTGAGGCACTCCAGCCTCCATTTAAGCTGTTTCGTTTCCTTCCTTTTCAGTCTCCCCTTTTTCTCTTTTCTTTTTCTTATGAAATTCCCTTCCTGCCTCAAGTCTGATCAATTTAAAAAAAACATTTATTATTTTTAATTATGATTATAAGTATGTATCTGGTTGGGTGTGTGTGTGTGTGTGTGTGTGTGCATTGTTAAGGCAGATGCTGTCAGACTCTAAAAGAACCAGACTTCCAGGCAGTTGTGAGCTGCCCAGTATGGGTTCTGGGAACAGAACTTGGGTCCTCCGGAGGAGAAGGAAGTACTCTTAGCTGCAGAGCCATCTCTTCAGTCCCATGTTGCTGTTGCTGTGGTTTGTTTGTTTGTTTTTGTCTTTGGGGGATTGTTTTGTTTGTCTTATTTTCTCAATTTTCTTTTTGGAAGATGTCACTTTTCAACTAGTAAGTGGAACAAATGACAATCCAACCTACACCCACCCCTCAAATGTCCCTGTAGAATCCATAGCCTCAGGCCATGTATATGAGTACACCCTGGCCTGGATCATAGGCAGCTTGAGCCTGGCACTTCAGCCCCACCTTCCAACTCCATTCCTGGCCCAAAAGCCTATCACCTATTACCTTGAGGGCATTATTTCTGGACTGCACAGTACTGGCTTGGAAATTTGGACTGTTCCTAAATTGAAAATGTTGTAACTGACTCATTTACCAGACGGGTAGTGGTTTTCTCCTTCTTTGAATGGATTTAAGGAGAAGATTCACCACGTTTGTAAGCAGAAAGGATGGTACGGCTATTCATGTCTCCAGATCTGGGGTATGGGCTGCGGTTGCTCTCACTATAGCTTTCTCGTATGCGAACTTAAAGGCAGCGTTCTTAGCACCTATGAGGGTGGGGCCTCCTTTCATGGAAGGGTGATGTAGGTCCACGTGTTCTGGTCTAAGTGACCTTTTCCTTGGATAGACTTCACCTAAGCCTTCTTGCTAAGCTGCATGGCATCTGCCCCAGTTTAGTATCATTGGGTTATCAGATAGTCCTGGCCCTCCAGGGCTGCAGGCCGTGTGTCTGCATTGCTGGAGTATCCCCAGCACCCAGAAGTGTCTGCTCCAAGGAGTGTCCAATAAACACTGGTTAAAGGGACAAAAGGACTTGTATGAAAAACCTCACAGGTATAAGAACAAAAGGTCAAAAAAGAGAGAAACAGAATCTTTTCTCCAGATCCAGAGAGGCCTCCCTACGTGACTGTCTACCTTCCAATGGACAAACCCTATTAAAAATGGGAGTGAGGCCATGTTTTTATTAGTCTAATAAAAGAGTCAGGCTGATACTTTTTTTTTCTCTCAGTGTGCTCATCAACCCAGAGTGCCAACACTATTTTAGCACCAGGAATTTCCCTGGCAGCCTGTCTATGCTGTACCAGCCAGGAACTCTCCAGTTGCTCTGGGGGAGCCCCCTCACTTAGCCATCCCTTTCCAGCTCTCCCTTCCAACTCAATCACTCTCACCACACTCTTTCGACTCTTCATCAAGTTTACCCCTAAAGAACCACAGACCCCAGAGAATATTAATATGACAGGTGGTGGGGCAGGATTGCCTCATAGCAGGGAAAAGGTTACCTTCCTTTGTTTGCCCCCCCCCCTTTTTTTTTAAGGAACAGAAAGGTACTTGGCTACGAAAGCACAAACAATACTTGACAGCCTGTGATAGACTTCCTTGCCAATATAAACTCATGTGCTTCACAGGATGTCTTTTCCCTGACATTGATTCAGTACGACAACTTCTTTATTGCCAACCCAAGAAAATCTCTAAGAAATGCCAGTGCCCTGCAGTCGGGAAGGCTAACGCTCAGCCTTGGGGAATTCTTAACAGTACAAGGAAGGTCTGCATTAAGACTTTGGCTGGCTATCATAAGTCACTGTGAACTCACAGACTGTCAATTAAAGGACAGTGAAAGTGGTAGGGGTGGAGGGTTAGGGGGTGACCGTTCGCCTAAAGATAAATGAATGAACACAGCCTTGTTTTAGTTTTCTATTGCTAGGAGTTCTATGCCAACAACACAGGAGAAAAACTCACATTCCAAAGAAAACATCCTTGGCACACAGGCCCAGACTGTGCCACTGTATTCACAAAGGACAGTGAAGTGGAACGAAGATGCTTGGCATCCCAGCTGGCATCGCTGCTGGGCTTGAATGACTGCTCTCTCTCCTTGCTACTCTTGGCATCATTATCATCCTTCCTGCTAGAACTGCAGCAGTTTGTTCTCTCCAGTCTACCCTTGAGATCTTGGGTTGGGAGAGTATCTCTTTAGCACACACAAGGCTCTGCACTGGAGTCGTGGCACTATAAAAACATTACCTTTGACCTTCATCTGTTTAATTTTGTAAGGTTTTTTTTTTTTTTATGCATGGGTCTGCTTTGCCTGCGTGTATGTCTGTGCACCACTTACATGCCTGATGTCCGAAAAGGACAGAAGAGGTCACTGGATTCCCTGGAACTGGAGTTACATACAACATCTGTGAGCCAACATGTGGGTGCTGGGAATTGAACTCCAGTCTTCTACAAATGAAGCAGGTGTTCTTACCCACTGAGCCATCTCCCCAGCCTTCTGATGTACCTGTTCTTTTGGCCCTTATACTTGTTCTTCACTGGATGGTATCAAATGCTTCTTTAAATCTGAGTGAAGAAGTCAGACAGCATCTCTGAGAAGTTTAGAACCCTCAGCTGTGTGTCTTTCCAGGTGGACGTACTATTTCCCCCACTGTACTGAACACTTTCCTCAGATGGAGGAGGCTTAGGGCTCTGATGTTAAAGAAGAGGGCAGTGCTGCAGTTTGACTGTGACACGTACTTCATAGATCCATTTGATTGAACATCCGCAGCTGGTGGAGCTGTTTGGGAAGGTTCGGGAATCCTTAGGAGGTACAGTTTCCCTGAAGGAAGTGAGTCATTGAGGTTGGGGTGGGAAAGGCTGAAGTTTTATAATCTAGCCCTGCTTCTTATTTACTCCTTGGTACCTGAGTGTGGATACCACCATACTTTCGCTGCTGCTGATATACCTTCTATGCCTGTATGTACTGTACCCATCTAGAACTGTAAGCCAGAAACTGTCTCCCGTAAGTTGCTTTTGTCCAATTATTTAAACATCAGAACAATGGCACAGAAACTAGGACAGACTACCGTGGAGCAAGTGGGAAAAGGAAAGGATGGGGAGGGAAGCTTGCCAAGGATCCATACCTCCTGGCCGGGTGAATGCCTGCCCCAAGGAAACCGTGACAGGCCTGGGCTGAGGGCTTTCTTTGTGCTGCTCCTGCCTCTGATTCATTGTCACCTGAAGCAACTTCAGTGAGCATATCTCACTCTCCCTGTCCAGAGTCAGATTACCCACAAGGACGTCATTATGCCACAGCTCCCAATAACACAGGCGACTCAACACAGAAGAGTGACATCTAGTGTCCTGAGCTGTTATCAACTGGACACTCGTACAGTGAAGAGCCAGTCTCCATCAAATGCTTTGCTGTGACACTGGCTGATGTCCCTCATTTCCGTAAATAAAGAGTTTCTCTCAGGCTTTTCATTTACTGTCAGTTTGGGAGTCAGAAAAGCAAATTCTTTGTGTCCATGCACACGCATGCATACATATGCATACTTGCTCAGGCATACATGCAGAACACACATCCTTTGCTTCCTTTGCTTTCATGCCTGTTCCAATGTGCGGCAGTATACGACAGAAGGCAGGTCATTTGCATTTTGATGGCAGAAGCTGTAAAGCTGCTGCTGCTGCTGACTGAACACTTCCAATTGGAAGGATTCAGTGGGGCAATGGGGGGACCGAGGGTCTAGGTGGCATCTCACACCTCAAACTGATGGAAAGTCTAGCGGCAGGAATGAACAGGATCGGCCTTCAGTCCTTTGGAGACAGTTAAACGTCTACAGAAATGAGGCAGGATAGAAAGACAGGAAATATTAAAGAGGCTTGAGAAAAGAAATGAGTCCCTCGTTCCTTAGGGTCTGGTTTATGTTTCCTGCTGGCAGAAAGTCAAGAATGTTGACTGACCATTGAAAAGATGCCCACACAGTGACCATCCTCCCTTTCTGAGAGATAGCTCAAACAGGAGGGCTGAAACTGCTCATCAGTTATGCCCCAGGCCACAGTTTATTCCTAAATCCTTGTGCCATTGATTTTAATCCTAGCAACACCTCTTCCTCGCCTGTCAGTTTCTATAACATAACACAGAAAGCACTTTCTAATCCCATTTACAAAAGAACATTCTTAAGGATTAAAGAAATGGCTTATTGAGTTCATGTATTTTCCTTGGTTCTTAAACTGTGCTTTATCTGTGAGCCGCTCATGACTTGTACCCTTTGACCATGGTAACTGCAGAAGGCACATCACACACGCATCTCTACTGTTAAGGATCTCTCTCTCTCTCTCTCTCTCTCTCTCTCTCTCTCTCTCTCTCTCTCTCTCTTTCTCTCTCTCTCTTCATGCCTGGACTCCAACACCCTTGATTGTATTCTTTCTTTTTCTTAATACCTCACAAGTTTGCTTCAGAATGACTTGTCCAGAAATACTTTTCTGTGCACGAGTGAGGATCATCTCTACACCTGAAGGGAGACCCAAGGGGACTCCTTCAGCAGCACAGCTAACAATGCGCACAGACAGGAATACCTCTGAAGCCAGTGCCAGAAAACTTTAATTTTTTTTTTCCAGTCGATGGAAGGGGACTTTATTTGGTCCCAGGGTCACGGGCCAGTTAATGCCCTGGCTTTATTTGACCTTCTTCTTGGGGCGCAGGTTGTTGGTGTGGCCGCACTTCTTCTTGCGGCAGTTGACTGCACGGGGGTGCAGGCGTGCATAGCACTTGCGGCAGATCATCTTGTCACAGTTGTACTTCTGGGCAAGCTGACAAAGGGACGGCTTGATGATGCCACCACGCAGACAAAGCACCAGGTGCAAAGTGGACTCTTTCTGGATGTTGTAATCTGACAGGGTCCGGCCATCCTCCAGCTGCTTGCTGGCAAATATCAGCCTCTGCTGGTCAGGTGGGATGCCTTCCTTGTCTTGGATCTTGGCCTTGACATTCTCGATGGTGTCACTGGGCTTGACCTCAAGAGTGATGGTCTTGCCCATCAAGGTCTTCACAAAGATCTGCATGTTGGTGTCTGCAACCCACTCGGTCGCCGTGTTGAAAAGAAAGGGCGAAAACTTTAATCTTGATATTCCACTTAGCAGACATGTGATCTTGAGATGGTCACTTCTAACTTCAATATTCTCACTTTTAAAACTGGTATTCATGGAGACAAAAGTGATACACTGAGGTGTTTGATGGAACACCTGGCACATTGTAGCTACTAGGGTTGAGTAAGTGCTGTTTGACTATGAATTTGCCTTGGACCAGGGATAGTCAGCCATCTCCTTGTCGTTCCTGGCCCATTCCTGGTTTAAGTACTGAGAAGACATACATCAGTAATTTTTGGCAGATCTTTTATACCCATAGTTTTCAAATCTCCCAGCTTGAGCATTTTCTGCTCAGAACTGAGCCAGGGCTTGAATCATTTCTTCATGAGCTTCTCTGTGTTGCTCATGGCCATAAGTCACCCTAGGATCCCAGCAACATTCAGGCCTATGGAGACCACAGCACTGATGTGAATGAACTGGGCTATCCTTCTCCTTCTGAATGGAAACACTGTGGGCTGTTTGATATGTGTTATCACTGATCATTACCTTCAGTTTGATTCTGTTTTTCAAGCTATTTTCTTCCTTTTCAGTGAACAGTGTTCTGTTCTTAGGAGTGGCCTCCCCTTGCTTAGGGAACATCACTTTCCTTCACCTGGTAAATGTGACATTGTAGCAGGCTTGTACCTGGACCCTCTGTCCATGTTGTGCTCAGGGCTATATAGAGGTTTCCTTGGAGGTCATCCTCTTCTCACCTTTCTGTATCAGTTACTTTTGTTTTGTGTTTTTGTGATCATAGTATTGGGCACAAATAACTGAAAAGGGAGATGATCCATTTTGGCTCATCGTTTCTGAGGGTTTCAGTCTATCATGACCAGGAAGGCATAACCAAGGTACTTAGGTCACTGCAGGAGAAATGTGTGTCATAGTCTCCACACATCGTTAGGAAACCTGGAGAGAGTGAGATAGGGACCAGGGACTAGACTATAAACTTAATTTTCAGAAGCTTGCCCATGGATCCATTGCCTCCAGCTAGGACTCCCCATCTGTGATGGTCAGTCTTGGCCGTCAAATTTATGAGATCTGGGATAAAGTAAGAGGCATGTCTCTGAGTGAATCTATGAGTATGTCTCCAAGGAGTCTTAACTGAGGGGAGAAGACTCACCCAGAATGGCCAGCACCTTCCAGTAATGGCCCAGAAGGTATTCGGGGAAAGCAGTACTGCTTCTTAATTTATCCAGCTTTGCCTTTTGCTGATATGTTCCTGTGCATTATTGCCATCAGTGAAACTGCTACTGTTTGTTGACAGTAGAGCTAAGAGCCTTCGTTCTTCTGGTGTGAGTTGAAGACCAGGAGCTCCCAGAGTCCTCTAGGTCCTAGAGAGGTTCTCAGCTTGTAGAGCGCCACCCCTTTGGGAGTTGAACGATCCTTTTACAGAGATCACGTATCCTGCATATCAGTTATTTACATTACAATTAATAACAGTATCAACATTACAGAAAGTAAATAGCAATGAAATAATTTTATGGTTGGAGTTCACCACAACACAAGGAGTTATATTAAAAGGTCACAGATTAGGAAGGTTGAGAACCACTGCTCTAGGACTTCAATGCCAGAGTGCTGAATCACGCAGCCTTGTGGACTGAGCAGCTACTGAATTCTCAGCCTCTCCCGTGTGTAGATAGTCAGTGTTGAACTACCCAGCTCCTATCAGTAAGCCAATCTAAAAAATTCCCTTCACAGTAGATGTTCAGTCAATAAGTTCTCTTTTCTATATTCATACATATAGTTGGTTAGTTATAAATGAATATATAGGGAGAGGGGAGGGAAAGTGGGGACAGATTAGTTCTGTTTAATTGGTTTAATTGGTTCATTTTCTCTATAAAACTGGCACAGTCCAGTAATTACTTGTTAAAGAAAGGAGGAAGGAGGAACAGAGAACAGAGATAAGACATGAAGAAGAAATAGATGCAGTCTATTTGCTGAATAATTCCAGCGAAGCACCAGCCCAATAAATGCCTTTAGAACTTTGCTTTAATACTCATAAAAGAATGGTAAACAATTTCCATGCCACTTGTGTGTAGTTAGACATCCATAAAAGGCTATAAATGGACTCAGACTGCTTCATGTAGACTAAAGCATACATGATACTACAATGAATAAACATCTGTGTGATGGTTTTAATAAAAATGGCTCCTATAAACTCATAGGGAGTGGCACTAATAGGAGGTATAGCCTTGTTGGAATAGGTGTGGCTTTATTGGAGGTGTCACTGGGAGTGGGCTTTGAGGTTTCAGATGCTCAAGCCAGGACCAGTGTCATCCTTTCTTTCTGCTGCCTTCTGATCTGGATGTAGAACTCTCAACCTCTTCTCCAGTACTGTGTCTCTCTGCATGCCACCGTTCTTCCCACCATGATGATAATGGACTGAATCTCTGAACTGTATGCCAGCTCCAATTAAATGTTTTCCTTTATAAGAGTTGCTGTGGTAATAGTGTCTTTTCACAGCAATAGAAACACTAATTTAAACAACTTGAGCCATTGAAAAAGGTGTTTTTCTCATAAACAATCTATGTTGAGACTTTAGCCCAGTAAACTGCATACAGCATCAAAAGCATTTAGAGAATGTTAGGGAATTGTATCCTAGTGGCCATGGTCAGTAAAAATCATTTATTACGAACATGTCTAGCCAGGATCGGTGGTGGGGAATGCCTTCTACATTAGACCTACAACATGACCTTTCTTCTCTTCTGTCCACAAGGCTGTGTGTGGGATCTCCAGGAAGCACACCTGAAGTAAACTGTCTTGCATCATAAAAACAGATGCATTCTGTGGGCAGAGTCTTGCAGATACTAGGCTTTCCAAAGCAGCACATGCAACCATTATCCTAAAAACAATTTTATAAGAAACTGCAACATGGGGCTTTGTGAAATCCTTTTGGTAATTGGGATATAATCCAAAGTAAAAATTTGGCTTTATTCCAAGAAATGTTCTAGAAATCACATACAACAACCCAAAATAAAGCTTGGCATAGTGGTTATCACCTATGATGCCAGCAGGTAGGAGGCTGAGGCGGAAGGACAGCTGTGAGCTCAAAGCCATCTCAGAGTACTTAGTTGGACTCTAAGTCAACCTGAGGCAATGCAGGACTGCATCTCACAAGACAATATGTTCTTCTCTCAAGCCCCTAAAGATCTATAAAATAAACTTCTCACTTGTTGTTTAGGCAAGTTTCATTTTATACCTCATTAATTCAAACAACCATTGAATAATGGAGAGATTGGGAACATAGAATGATGAGTATATGTTTGATTATGTTTGGTATGAATATGTGTATGATGTGGGATTTCCCTCTGTATTCTGTAATTACTATTAATGAATAAAGAAATTACTTTGGACATATAGCAGGGCAGAACTTAGCTAGGCAGGGAAAACTAAGCTGAATGCTGCTGGGATAAAGAAGGGTGGAGTCAGAGAGAAGACATGGAGCCGCTGGAGACAGACCACAGCCATGTGGCCATACACAGATTAATAGAAATGGGTTAAATAAATATGTAAGAGTGAGCCAATAAGAAGCTAGATCTAATGGGCCAAGCAGTGATTTAATTAATACAGTTTCTGTGTGATTATTTTGGGGCTAAGAGGCCGGGAACCAACAAGAGGCTCTCTCCCTTCTACATGTGTATTCAAGTTCATTTACTATAGTTTGAGAATTCATGTTCACTTTCAAAAACACATATTGAAACTCAATTCTCAATGCAACAGTAACATAACTGGTAGAACCTTTAAGAGGTCAGGCCATGAGGTCTTGAGAATGCCATCTAGATACTTTTCTCTTCTGCCTTCTGCTATAGGTTGCAGCAATAAGGCGCTGCCATGAATCACAGATATTAAATTTGGTACTGATGCTAGACTTTGCAACCTCCAGAACTATGAGAAAGGATATCTCTGATAAAGGAGGGCCCACTGTAGGTGGTATCATCTCTAGGAAGTAGTCTTGGGCTATATAAGAAACTAGCCAAGTATGAGACTGAGTAAGTGATTGAATCAAGCAACTTTTGCTCATTAGTGGTTTCTGCTTCATGTTCTTGTTTGAGTTCTTGCCCTGAATTAAGGTGAACTGAGACCTGGAAATGGAAGCCAAATAAATCCTTTCCTCCACTAAAGTACTTTTGACTAGAGTGTCTTATAAGAGGCAAGTTCATAGTACTAAGTGCTTACATTAAAAAAAGTTGTAGAGATCTCATATTAGCAACTTAACAGCAGATCTGAAAGCTCTAGAACAACACAAAAAAATCACACCCAAAAGGAGTACATGGCAAGAAATAACAAAACTCAGGACTGCTACCAATAAAGTAGATACAAAAAAAGTGAAAAACATAAGAATCAATGAAACAAAGACATAGTTCTTTGTGAAAATCAGTTGGACTGACAAACCCTAATCCAAATTAACTGGAGTGGAGAGAGAATATCTCTAAATTAAAATTAGAGATGAAAGGAAAGATATAGCAGCATATATTGAAGAAATTCAGAGAATACTAAGGACATACTTTAAAAACTTGTGCTCCACCAAATTGGAATATTTGAAAGAATTAGATAATTTTCTTGATAATACCACTTACCAAAGTTAAATTAAGATACGATAAGCAATTTAAACAAATCCATAACTCCTAGTGGAATAGAAGTGGTAATCAAAATTAACCAAATAAGCAAACAAACAAAAAATCCAGGCTCAGGTGGTTTTAGTACACAGTTCTAGCAGACTTTCAAAGAAGAGTTAATGCCAATACTCCTCAAATTATTCCACAAAAATAGAAACAAAAGGAAAACTGCCCAATTGTTTTATGAGGCTACAATTACCCTAATACCCAAACCACATAAAGACAAGCAAAAAAAGAATATTACAGATAAATTTCCCTTATGAACATAGATGCAAACATTCTCAATGAAATTCTTGTGAACAAAACACAAGAACAAATCAAATATTTTATCTACCATGCTTAAGTGGCTTTTATCCTAATGATGAAGGAATGGTTCTGCATATGAAAATCTATAAACACAATACACTACAAAACAAACAAAGACAAAAGCAACATGATCATCTCATTAGGTGGAGAAAAGGACTTTGACAAAATCCAATACAATTTCATGATAAAAGTCCTGGAGGGATGTACCTTAACATACAGTTTACAGTTCCATGTAGTTTACAGTAAGCCCAGAGATGGTAAGCCTAAATGGAGAGAAACTCAAAGCACTGCCACTAGAATCAAGAGCAAGACAAGGCTTTGCACTCTTTCCATGCTATTCAACATGGTACTTGAAGTCTTAGCTAGAGCATAAGACAACTGGAGGAGTTCAAAAGAAACAAATTAGAAAGGAAGAAGTCAAGGTATCTTTATTTGTAGATGATATGTTAGTATATATAAGTGATCCTAAAACATCCACTGGGAAACCCCTATACCTGATAAACACTTTCAGCAAAATAACTGGATACAAAATTAACTCATAAAATCAGTTACCCTCTTATGTACAAATGACAGACTAAGAAAAAATTATCGAAATAGCACCTTTCACAGTATCTTCAAATAATATAAAATATCTTGAGTTAACTCTAGCCAAGCAAGTGAAAAACTTTAAGATACTGAAGAAAGATCCTGAAGAGGTTATCAGAAGATGGAAAGATTGCCCATGTGCATAGATCAGTAGGATTAATATAATAAAAATGGTCAACCTAACAAAAGCAATCTATGGATTCAACGTGATCACTATCAAACTTCCAATACATTTTTCACAGATTGTGAAATAACTATTTTTCGATTTCACATGGAAACATAAAGAACCCAGGTTAGTTAAAGCAGTCCTGAATAATAAGAGAACTGATGGAGGTATTACCAACCCCACCCTCAAAATATACTACAGAGCTACACTAATAAAAATAATGGGATTGACACAAAAACATACACATTGATCAGTGGAATTGAATTCAAGAGCCAAACATAAATCCACATATTTGGACACCTGATTTTTGATAAAGAAGCCAGAAATGCATAGTGAAAAAAAAGACAGTATCTCCAACAAATGGTGCTAATCACACTGGACAGTGGCATGTAGAAAGAAGTGTGTGAATAGATCCATGCTTATCACCCCACAGAAAACTCAAGTCCAAATGGACCAAAGACCTCAACATAAAACTAGGCACACTGAACCTGATAGAAGTGAAAGTGGGGAATAGTCTTGAATTCATTGGCACGGGAGAAGACTTTCTCAACAGAACATAGCACAAACTAAGATCAACAATTAATGAATGGAGCTTCATGAAATGGAAAAGCTTCTGTAAGGCAAAGGACACCTTAATTCAGACAGAGTGAGAGCCTACAGAGTTGGAAAAGATTTTTTTTTTACCAACTCCACATCCCAGAGAGGATTAATATCCAAAATATATAAAGAACTCAAGAAACTAAATATCAAGAAAACAACACATTTAAAAACGGCATACAGATCTAAATAGAGAATTTTCAAAAGAGGAAACTGAAATGCCTGAGAAACACTGAAAGAAATGTTCAACATCCTTAGCCATCAGAGAAATGTAAATCAAAACTTATTTTGAGATTTTTATCTCATACCCACCAGAAGGGCCAAGATCAGTGAAACAAAAGATAGCTCACGCTGGCAAGGATGTGGAGTAAGGAGGACACTCACCCATTGCTAATGAGAGTGTCAACGAGTACAGCCACTATGAAAATCACTGCGGAGGTTCCTAAAGAAGATGGGAATCTATCTAACTCAAGACCTAACTATATCACTCTTGGTCATATAAACAAAAGATGCTTCATTATACCACAGAAATACTTGTTTAGTTATGTTCATTGCTGCTCTATTCATAATAGCAAAAATAGAAACAACTCCAATTTGATGAATGGATAAAAAATGTAGTAGTACATTTATGTAATGAAATATTACTCAGTGATTAAAAAAATGACATGAAATTCTCAGGTAAATGAGTGGAACTAGAAAAAAAATCATCCTGAGTAAGGCAACCCAGATGGAGAAAGATATGTGTGATATGTGTTTGCTTAAAAGTGGATATCAGCTGTAAAGTCAATGGTAACCACCCTACAATCCATAGACCCACAGAGGTTAGATGAAGTAAGGGGCTAGGGAGGAAGATAGATCTCATTAGAAAAGGAAATTAGAGGCTGGGCAGTGGTGGCGCATGCAGGCCTTTAATCCCGGAACTAGGGAGGCAGAGGCAGGTGGATCTCTGTGAGTTCAAGGCCAGCCTGGCCTACACACACAGAGAGAGAGAGAGAGAGAGAGAGAGAGAGAGAGAGAGAGAGAGAGAGAGAGAGAGAGGGGGGGGGGGGAGAAGTAGTGGGGGAAAGGCAGAAGTTGCCTCTTCGAGAGGAAGATAGAAAAGGAAGTCAGTCTGCAAGCAGTAAGGAAGATCTGCCTGCCTCAGCAGGAAGAGGGAGAGAGTAGGTGGGGCTTCAGATCATTACACCTGCCCCCTTCCTCTTTCCTCTCTCTCTCTCTCCCCCTCCCCCTCCCTCTCTCTCTCTCTCTCTCTCTCCTCCTCCTCCTCCTCCTCCTCCTCCTCCTCCTCCTCCTCCTCCTCCTCCTCCTCCTCCTCCTCCTCCTCCTCCCTCTCACTCTTCCCTCCATGCCCCTTACCCTTATACTCTCCCAATACCCACTGAATAAACTCTCTATACCCAAGCTCTCTCCTGCATGGCATGTCTGTCTGCTGTCTCCCACCAGACGTGGGGCCAGCCAGGGTCACCTGTGCCATAAATCTTTCACCTAGCCCGTGGCCTCAGTACAGCCTTTTGGGCATGACTTTCTTGAGATTTCAGCTTAGCGTCATGCAGTCATTCTTGATCATCTGCATTAGAATGTGGGGATTTTTACAATAAAATCATGTTTTCTATAAGTCTCAAGTGCCACATACATTTACTGTACTCTTAAAAGTAAAAAATTAACTCTGTTAAAAGAAAAAAAATGTGACTATAAGAAGTAGAGGGATATGACACCATTTTCCCAGAAACGTGTGTTCATTTTTATTTTTAAGGTTAATTTACTTGTTTATTCGTGTGTGTGTGTGTGTGTGTATGTGTGTATGTGTGTGTGTAGGTCAGACAATAAAGCTGTGGGAGTTGGTTCTGTCCTTTGATTATATGGGTCCTAAGGATTGAGCCCAGAATGCCAGGCTTGTGGGCAAGCACCTTTATCCACTGAGCCACCTCACTGGCACAAGGCACATATGTTCTTTTTAAATTGTGCAAATAGTTGAAAGGAGTTTTAGTTGATTTTGCCTCAGAGCCAAAGTTCCACCGTGCCTTGAGTTCACTCTGGTCCTTAACAACCTCTAGTGGTCCCAAGGCTTCCCTTCCTTAGAGAGCTGATTCCATTCGTCCTCAGCAGGTCTGTTGTCCCCATCCCCACATTCGCCTCCTACAGCATGCTCTAACCTATGTGCCACCTGTTCCTGATGATACTGAGCTTATAGACCCCTTTGGCAGACAAAGCGGACCACTGAGTCACTGTACCCAGACTGCAGCTTTCCTAGGGTTTTCTCTGCTCTTGTCTTAGTCTTACTGCACTGTAACATGATGGAGCCCACAGACCAATAGGCAGATCCACAGGAAGTGTATACGTACCTGTCCACCTGGAACAACCCATTTTGCAGAGCTATGGGAGCACTTGTCTTTTGGAAAAGTCACTGTTATATCTGTAAAAACCTTGTGAAGCCATGATTTTTCCGTTCAAAATGGGACTCATTCCAAGAACACCTCAGCAGTGTAACCTTGTGCACAGGCAGTGGAATAACCTTCTTCCAGTCCCCACACTCCAGGAGGCCTTGGTACAATGACATTCACTCTTTGTTCTAGCAGTCAAATTTACATAGAGTCAATCCCACAAAACTACCTGCTAACAGAACATATAGAAATTTCTATACCAGACAAGCACCAAGCAGTAAGGCAGCAAACAAATCTGGGTGTCCCCAAAGTTGGTTATCACCAAAGAAATTAGAGGAGGAGAATGGGGGAATCCAGGATTCAGGGACGTTGAGTAACTTTATCTAGTGGTTTGGGATGTCAAATACTTCCCCTTGAATGCTGGCTATTTCCTGGGTTGGGCCACTTGTTCCAGAGTACTGCTCTGTCAGGTTCTACCTGCCCTTTTTGTGATTTTTGATATGCATATTGTCATTGTCCTTGACTATGGAATTTTCCAACTGTGTCTGTAAAAACTAGAAACCTCAGGGAGATCAGCCCTTACTTATTCTTGCCTTTGCTACATCTGCTTCTTCTCCTTGCTCTTCTTTCTTCTCCTTATTCTTTCCTCCCTCTTTTTATTCTTCCTCTCCTCTGCATCTCCTTCACTTCATTTTTCCCCCTGCATGAAAAGTAAAGATGCAGAGGTAACATACTTGAGTTAATTTTTTACCCTCAGATTCTCGCCTGCCATAGACATCCAATTCTGAGTCCTGAGGGGGTACTGAGGCTGGTACTCACGGCCCCCAATCACAACACCCAGCACATGTTGGCCCCAGCAAAATGAAACTGTAATAAGCACAATGTGATGTTGCTGGTCTGGTTAGTACCGCTTTGCAATGTGCACAGCCTTGCTACCATCTGATGCTATATTTAAAGTACTGCTTGGAACTAGCTATGGCACTCAGCATGGCATGACATCTACACTCTCCTTCTTGCATATGCATAAGCTCATGACACATAAAGACTTTATCTCAAACAGGCAGCTTCATCTGGGCCCTCAGGAGGTGAGGTATATTGTGTGGTGTTTCCAGCAGTGGTGTAGGCTTGGCAACCAGCCAGCTTCTTGCTCCTTCTCTGGGAAATTTCACGGCCATAGGTGAGACTGTTATTATCAACACACACACACACACACACACACACACACACACATACACACACACGAGAGAGAGAGAAAAGAAGGGGGGGTGAGAGACCCGGATAAATTCAGAAACTTCTAGCAGAAAGAGTAGAGCCAAAAAAAAAAAAAAATCTAGCAGGGGGAGAAGAACCAAAAATCTAGGTTAGCAGGTTTAGTGACTCTGTTCCAGGAATTAGCTGGCCATAAAGTTAGACTATAATCTTGAGAATAATCTTCAGAAACAGGGAGTTATCCCCTTTGTGATTATCACTGGTATTTTCAAAATTTTTCAATGACGCCCTCCCTACCCCCTTTGATTTACTGGTTTGTGGTTTCTTCCCTTAAATACCCCTTCTCCCAGCTACTTGGGGTCGAACTCTACTCCTGCGTGGGAAATGAGTTTCGGCCCCAGTGCACTGGTTCCTGTCCTGTCAATAAACCTCGTGTGATTGCTGCAAGGATGGTCTCTCATAAGTTCCTGGGGGGGGTTGTGTTATCCCGAGACTTGAGTGAGAGTTTTCCCACTCCGGGGGTCTTTCGGGGGGGGGGAGAGAGAGAGAGAGAGAGAGAGAGAGAGAGAGAGAGAGAGAGAGAGAGCTGAGAAAAGTAATGCTAGCAGAGACCACACATCATTTGCCTCAAAACTTTATACATTTACCTAAAGTTGTATTTTCACGCTTGGTTTTACCTTCTGGATTCTGAGGGAAAACACATCAGTTCCTTCATAACTCTGTGTAGTTGATTAATGGTAAGTCACTATTGGAGAAGGGAGCTCCCTTAGAGATTCAGTCCTAAGATGCAAATTAAATCTTGGATGTGGATGTTTCTGAACGTTGCAGCCTCTGTACACGAGTGTGTGCTTGAGCTCTCGGGCTTAGGCTTCGGCTCCCTTCACGTCAGTGTATTTTGTTGTCTAGACAAGAGCAGTGAAGATGTGTTAGATTTAAAGCCAGTCGAGTTGAACATGGTGGTGAAGAACTTTAGCCAGCTTACTGCGACAGATAACATAGCAAAAACCATTAGGGGAGAGGGGACAATGAAACTCAGCCCCAGCCCTGCTTCCCTGCTTACTAACTATGGGATCTTGAACTGGCTACTCAGCACTTTTGCTCTTAAATATTATCAGTTGGAAGGTAATTATAACTGCTTTATAAATGTGTGGCAAATATCAATTGGAGGCAATAATCTGTGGGAAGCTTTTCTAGGCAATATGAAGTAAGCATTCAATCCATCGGAAGAAAACAAAGCATGACGGCCCAAAGCCAAGTGAACAATGATTTTTGAAAATAAACTTAACAATTGCCAAAGTAGTTTTGAAAATTTAAACACCTTCTACTGTAATTCCCACAGAAACTTTATGACTTCTTTTTTCTTCCTCCTCATAGAAAGTGGTTAGGTGCATAAATAACTTCTTTTGCCGCTGAGCAAATAGAATAGGAGAGCTCAGAACATATCAACACATGGTCATTAGAACATATCAACACATAGCCATTAGAACATACCAATTCATGGCCATTAGACATAGCATCACTGAGATTTAAATCAAGCCTTGATCTAACTGAAGACCAGGGTCTTGATTCACAGGATCTCCCAGTCATGCCTTTCCATGAGGCTGCTGCCATCTAAAAAAAAACACCAGAGTTTTCCTAAAGGCAAGGCACGGGCACGTAAGGAAGGGTGGCCATAAAAGCACAGGTCAAGTGCACACTGTCCATGAGAACTCCGTGAATCACACTTTTCTCCACCACCATTTCTAAGAGGGAGATGCGATTTCCACCTGTGATGGGCAGGTTTGGGGTTACAAGTACGTCTCCCTATGCTCACTGTAGGCCTCTAAGCATGGTGGGGCAAGAGTCTTTTTACAGAGTGTTACAAACACTTTTTAAAGGGGCCTTCTTAGGGTTTGTTTCTCACCTACTTGAATTTCCAATTTATCACTTGTGCCAATGCTCTATGTTCTGTGATGAGGTGAAGAATTCATTATTGACTGAAACTATGTTACATTTTATCCCTGGTCTGTGGGTAGTAAAATCCAGAAGCTCCATCACCAGTACCCCAAACAGTAGCAGGATGCAGTGCTTTCCCCTGGAGAGATGTCACACTTCAGGAAACTCTTGCAAAGGTACATACATTATGACGAAGACAGCATGAACAAGGTTGTTTCAGCAACATTACCAATGAGCTGCCCATACAACAATGAAAAAAGTCCAGCTAGAATCCCGAATGGAGAGGAAACTTAGAGAATGATGACATAATGGAATAATCAGCGGCAGCAAGAAGTAATCAACAATGGCTACACACATCAACATGGTGTAGACCTCCAGCAGACCACTGACTCCATCAAAAGAAGGCTGCACACAGCCCACAATGAGGAGGAGATATGACGTATGTTCTGACAGAGATTAGTCTGAGAGCATGATGCTGCATTGTTGAAATAGGAGTGGCAGGGCTGCGTCCCCGGCACCCGGCCGCCCGCATGGCTAGCTTATGCCCAGAAATAATTACACGGAAACTGTATTCTTTCAAACACTGCCTGGCCCGGCTAGGTCCAGTTTCTTATTGGCTAGCTCTTACATATTGTTCTAACCCATTTCTAATATTCTGTGTAGCCCATGAGCTGGCTTACCAGAGAGGATCTTAACCTGC
>NW_026067958.1:3862957-3927039 GCF_014885135.2 Alexandromys fortis | reverse complement strand
CAGAAAATGGAAGGACCTCCCTTGCTCTTGGATTGGGAGGATCAACATAGTAAAAATGGCAATTCTACCAAAAGCAATCTATAGATTCAATGCAATCCCCATCAAAATCCCATCAAAATTCTTCACAGACCTTGAGAAGACAATAATCAACTTTATATGGAAAAACAAAAAACCCAGGATAGCCAAAACAATCTTATACAATAAAGGATCATCTGGAGGCATTACCATCCCTGAATAAATGGATTTTCATTTTGATTTACAACACAAAGTCATTACTAAAGACATTGATGGGGACTTCAAGATCACATGCCTTACTTGGTGAGCTGCTAAAGCCTCTGCCAAACTTGTTTCTGTTGCTAGGGTGTAGCATTGGATCAGTACTCACCTTTACCAACAGAGCAGTCCCAACACCCTCAAAGATGGATTTACCTGCACAAACATCTGGCAGCTTTGCAAGTCAGGCCTTTCAGAAGGACACCATTTACTTCAAAAGTATTATTAAGCAAATGTAGTAATACTTCTTTCCAGCATTAGCTGTCTCCAAGCGGACTGAGGCCAGCCAACCAGCTTAAATCTGAGAGTTCCAAAGTGTGCACTAAGAGCTTCTAATATCCAGAACTCAAGTGTGTGAAGAAATCACCATTCATCTTTAATTATATTATCGTTATAAAAGGTCTCTTTTCACATGGCCCAACTTTTAAAATCAAACAAAAAGTAAATCTGAGAAAAATGTCTAGAACTTTAAAGTAAAACTGATAAGAGAACATAGTTCAATCTTAAAAAAGTCAAACACCACTGTAGTTGGTCATCCATGGATTCCATCAGACTCCTAAGAGATTCTGCGGGAGAACTGTCTGTAATCTGTCAATCATATTATAAATACACGCCGATTGGCCAAGCAGGAAATATAGGCAGGAAAACAAGACAGGAAGTAGAAATGATGTAATGAGAACAGGAGAATTCTGGGAAGGAGGAAGTTGATTCCTCCCACTCCTGCCCAGACCACCGAAGCAGCAGATGTGAGCTGCCAGCTGAAAAAAGGTACCGAGGCACATGGCTAACATAGATCAGAAAAAATGGGTTAATCAAGATGTGAGAGTTAACCAGTGAGAGGCTAGTGCTAATAGGCCAATCACCTTTATAACTTATAAAGACCTATGTGTGATTTTCTTTGGGGCTAAACAGTTGTGGGGTACCGAGTGGGACAGAAACCCAAACAAGTAAGCCAGTCCATTCATGTTACAGATTCTTTCTCCTGAATCTCTTAAGAGTGAAATCTGAGTTGTAAAATTCTTCCTGTAATGTCCCCACTATGACAAATTCCCCAATGGTAACTTTTGCCAGAGACATTAAGAAGTCAAAGTGAAATTTTGGCTATGACCCTAGAACAGTCAGAAGTGAGATCACCATCCACAGTCTGCAGCTAAGACATTACAAGGTGATGACTCCATTGACGTGAGGCTAGAGGAAGAAAGGGGAGAAAATAGCAGGAGGGATTCGGTACAGCAGGTGGAGTGAGCACCGATAATCTTGGTGAGAGAAGGTGAGCAAACTCTCTGGAGTTCACTTTACCAACTGGAATAAAATCTAAAGATGTATCTAATGCTGATTGAGTTTTGTGGGTAGTGATTATGAATGATCAGAAACCATAAAAGCCATTTGGAAAACAGATAAAAATGATCCTGTAGATGGAAGAGAGAAATATGAAGTCACTTGCAGCTGGCTCTTTTACTTCTTCAAGAGACTTTAACGCCATGCTATGTTTTCTGCTCTGTAAATCAGCCAGGAGGAAGAGGGAAGGCTATCATTTCATTTGTTACAAGCTCATGGTTTTTTAACGATGCCATAGTATATTGTAAGTTTTTTTTCAATTCTATCAAGATTCTCAAACAAAACTTCATTTCTTTTATTTATAATAGAGAACAATGAGCCTCTCCAATGTGTGACTCTTCAATAAAATTTACAAGTAAGCCATGCTATGAAAAGACATTTTCCACAATAAATAAGGCACATTGTACAAATTGTCTGTGAGATTTCTCTTCCCTGGAGGAAGCCATAGCTGATGCTAATGGCTGTCATTAATAATTCTTAATTCAAAGGCTGCTCCTGTCACTTGAGAGGCCAAAGTTAGTCAGCTTACTTACAAACACACACTGAGCATATTACAAAAGACAACTCACTTGGTTATCAGAGACATCCCATAAACCCAATCAAAATGTTTTCTGGCACATGTCTCTGGGATCTAGACACAGCTCTCCAGCTTCCTGTAATAATTTCATTCCCATTAATTAGAAGAAAGAGGCTAAGGAAAGACTCATGAAAGTATTGCTTGCTTAAATACTACCTGTGCTTTCACGAAAGGAACCTTTTCATACATTACCTGAAAGGCAACAGTTATCTAATTAAAGAACATTTTAAATTAGATTTTCTTTAATTAGGATTTTCTCTTTAGAGTTTGATTAATAGTTCATTGAGGTGAATAACATATACTTTCAAGATATTAAACACCAAAGGGCTAGAAAATATGTATAGTATAAAGTTAGGCAGCTAGGTGGGGCTTAGCAGCCTGGGATGCCATTGAAGATAGATGCGTCTTTTATGATTGTCTTTGGAGTCCACCTCCTGTTCCCCAGGAAACACAAGAAAGGGAAACATCTCAACTTCCCCTTAGGATTTAAACTACTACATGAAGAGGTGGAGGTATCATAGCCTTGTTGAAGCACATTAAGGAAAGTTACCTCCTCCTGGTCAAAATAATTAAAATTGAGTACCACCTCTGGCCTGGGTAGAGACATGACATTCTGATCTGCTCCAAGGATAAGAACATTACACAGGATCATTTTCTCACTTAAGAGTTAATCCAGCCATGGCTGTTATTCACCTGGTCAGGTGATTACACTTCAGGAAATTCAGTCACCTGAAAACACAGCAAAGAGATGGGAGGAATAATTATTCCCATAATGAGACAATGCATTCATCTGGCCCAGAAGCCCCTCCTCCCAGCCTACCCACTTACAGAGCTGCCCATGTAGTACTGCTGAGACTGCCTATGTTTCTGAGTTCTAAATCAGAATGTGAAATGCTTTTCCTCTTTCTTTCTCTTTTTCCAGACAGTAGCCAAAAGCTTTCCCTGGCAGACACAACGGTCTTTCCCAGAAGTGCCCCCATTTCTTCCATGCAGCTGCTTGCCAGCCTCTATTGCTGAACATGCTTGACGTTCTTAGATCCTACCTCCAAAAGTCATGTTTTGTTCCTCTTTCTCTTCCCCCTTCCTCCCTCCCTTTCTCAATTCTCTCTCCCCCTCCCTCTTCTACATCTCCATCCTCTTGGAAATGGCTGAAATTTAATCCTTCCTGTCTTGTTCTTATCTTGAACCCTACCAAAATGGTCCTAGAGTTTCCTTCTGAGTCTGTTTTTAAATTATTTTATCAATGAGACTGAGACTCAGAAAAGGGAACCTGTTTGTTTCCCTGATTGTAATAACATGCAAAGCAATGGTATTTGTTATTTTTGCTTTTGTCACTAGAGGAATAAATTCATGAGTATACACATATGTGAAGATTATATAAATTAATACTAATTATACATCTGAGATATATAGTTAGACAAAAATTTATAAATACTTCATATAAATGACTTAGAGTTTTATGAGCTGAAACACTTTGATGTTCTTAAAAACTTCACAAATATTTATCTTGACAAAACATACATTTTAAGTGGGTATTTTCTGTGGTTTTCATCTTTAAAGTAAAACAAAAATTCAGAGGGAAATATATTTTCTCATTCCTGAGCATAAAATTCAAGAGTCCTGAGAATAGAAAAAAATTAAAGTAACAAGAAGATGAATACCTGAGAATTAAAAAGATAAAAGGATTAAAGGAATATATGAAAATAAATTAGGAAAATTAACTGGACCTTGTAACATAGCAACTGGGCAAAAAAAAAAGGTGAGAAAATAATTTCTAGGAAATGGACAGCAGGAAGTCTAAGAGTGCAATACTGGGGCTGGAGAGAGGCTCAGCAGCTGAGAGCACTGGGTGCTCTTTGAGAGGACCCAAGTTAATTTCCAGCACTCACAGGTGGCTCCTAACCAGTTGTCACTCCAGTACCAAGGTATTTAATGCCCTCCCCTGGTCTCTGTGGGCACTACACACCCATAGTACACAGACATACACACAGGTAAAACACAATAAAATAAATTTTAAAGACAAACTTTACAGAAAAGAATGCGGTACTCAGAGAAGAGGACCCCAGCAGCTGAGACCCACAGTTCTCTGGGAATTCTGTCTAGAGACGGTGTCCTGACTCTGGCAAAGGGGTCACAATCCAAGCTAAGCCCAGCAGTTCTTCTGACCTAAGCAGACAAAGCAAACTAACAAGTTTGAGGTAGCTGAAGCCTTGGGAACCTTGGTTGGATTGATCCTAGGGAGCAGAGAGTTGCCCGAGCCTGGGAAAGCAGTCAGAAGTTTAAGCACACGCTCCCTCCAAGATTTTTGCTCATGCTCCCAGTGTGTGTGTGCGCAGAACAATACATGGGTAACTGAGGATAGGAGCATGCTGATTTCAGTCTCAGGATTCATTCTGGTTGTTACTGGTTAAGGACAAATCAGTTATGTTTATATCCCCCTCTTCCCTGCAACATAATATTTTATTAATTGTTTGGAAATTTTGTACAATTGTACTCCACCACATCCCCCAAAAACAAATAAACAAAATGAAATTTCCAAAGTCCAATTGGTATTGCTCATATATTCACTGGAGCACGGTCAAACTTCCAGTGACTAGCCGCTTCAAGAAAACATAGTACAACCCTGTCCCCTTCCAAAAGTATCCGTTGTGAAGAGCTGTATGTCAGCATCTTTATTATAGTTTTTTGTTGTTGTTGTTTGTTTGTTTGCTTGCTTGCTTGCTTGCTTGTTGTTTTGGTTTTTCAAGACAGGGTGTCTCTGTGTAGCCTTGGGTCTCCTGGAACTCATTCTGTAAACCAGACTGACTTCCAATGAACTCACAGGCACCCCCAAGCCTCTATCTCTCTAGTGTTGAGATCAAAGGCATGTGCTGCCAAACTTTGTCATGGTTTTTAAGGACTCTCTTCAACTGCTTCCTGTCTAGCCTCTTTCTTTCTTTCTTTCTTTCTTTCTTTCTTTCTTTCTTTCTTTCTTTCTTTCTTTCTTTCTTTCTTTCTGTCTTTCTTTCTGTCTCTCTCTCTCTCTTTCTTCTCTCTCTCTTCCTTCCTTTCTTTTTTTTTTTCTAGAGGAGGGGTATAAAAGCTGTCAGCCTTGGAAAATGCCTCAGAGTTTAGAGGGAGCTCCCTGTATCTAGCCTGGCTATCCCATAGGTGGAAATGTTTGGGAAGCTTCTCCAAACAGTCCCAAACCTGGGTCGCATTCTGTTTTTTATCCTGTTTTATTTTCCTGCTAAAAAATAGTATTTATGAATTGTTTTCCATATGCAGATAATGCTCCTTTTATGAAGAAAATTCCCCAAGTTGTACTAAAATTGTATGAAACTTGTATTAGTCACTTGTTTCTTGCTGGGATAAAACACCATGACCAAAAGCAACTTGCAGAAGACAGAATTTATTTTGGCTTATGGCTCCAGAGGGAGAGTCCATAACGCTGAGAGAGACATGGCAACAGGCAGCCCGAGAGGAAGCTCAGCCACAAACATAAAACAGTGCGAGAAAACTGAAAGTGGGATACGGCTGCAAACACTCAAAGCCCACACTAGTGTCATGCGTCCTTCAGGCAAGCTGTGCCTCAAAGGTCCATGACCACCCAAGTAGGGTCACAGTCACAAGTGAGACAGGGTTTAAATACCTGACCTTATTGGGACATTTCACATGTACATCACTACAAAACTTGATGACATGAAACCACAGAGGAAACTATCAGTAAAGAAAGCCATAGCTCACGCTGGTCAATAACTGGGCATTTTTTCATACGTTCTAAAAGTGAAACATGTCTAAGTCACAGACAACATTTTTTGGTTAGTTTTAGCTTCAGTTTCTTTCACAGAACAATTGAATCCAATGCCCCAAAGTTAGAGTTTAATTGGAAAAAAAAAAACCCAAGCAACAACAACTAAGAAAATAGAGGATAAAAAAGACAAATACAGATGAATAGCATTTATAACCTGATTCTTGCCCATAAAAGCATTTCAGAATTGGTTTAGTGTTCCCAGATGGACTTTAGCTTTTCTCTTCTGTGCCTGTGGATCTGACTCCCCAGGACACACAGCAGGGCACTTACACTCAGTCCGCACACATTCTAACTCACCCTAATGGTTGCCGGCAGCCGTGCCTATTTCTTCCCCTTTGCTCCCGTCTCTTATATTTTTATAACTCTTTGCTGTAAAAACATCAGAATAGAACATTTTCCAAAGAGTGTGATGTAGAGATTAGAAACAAACACCATGGCTCCTCTAGCATTCCTAGAACATATTTTCCTGCAGTTAGGTTTTGTCCTAAACATAAAACACTTATGGAATACTTTAAATCTTTTGGAAATACTCTGACATACTTTATTGCACACAATCACCAAGAAAAACTGTCATAAACTGTTATTATTTCAGTTTTTTTCTTGTTTTTTTTTTCATAGTTACCCAAACTAAAGTTCAAGGGGTCAAGTTAGGAAAACCAGATAGCAGCAATTCCAAATATAAAATTTAGGGTTCCCAACTCAGTCAATTTTCCTGCCAAATGCAGTTGATTCTTTGTATCTGCATGTTCTCTATCAGTGAATTAAAACAACTACCGATCAAAAATACTTTAAAAACCACCTTGAGTCTGTACTGAACACACTGAGTTTTTTTTCTTGACTGTTTCCAAACAATGCTGTGCATTTGCATAGCATGTCTATTTGTACCAGGTAGTGTGGAGATCTGAGAATTCTTTCAGGGGATGAGGGTGGAGCGGGAATCAGTATGGAAATACTGAGGTATGTTATATAAGGGACTTTAACTGAGACTACAGCTAAAAGTATTTATATTTTTTTTAAATTGTGTGTATGTGTGCACATGTATGTCTTTGTGTGGATACACTCATATGAGTGCAGGTGGACTCGAAGACCAGGAAAGACAGTTGGATTCCCCTGAGCTGGTGTTCCAGGTGGTTGTGAGCGGCCTGAAATGGGTATTGGAAGCTGAACTGGGCTCCCTGGAAGATCAGCATGTGTTCTTAACCACTGAGCTTTCCGTGCAGATACTAGAAGCAATTTAATTTTAGGTCCTCAAATATTTTACGCTGTGACTAGATACACAAAATAAGGCTTGGGGAAAGGCATCCTCTACAGCTGTAATCATTGGAAAATTTGATTTCAAAAGTCAACACGACATAAATATTAGCTATACATCTTTTGAAGAATTTAAAACATTTAAAAAGATCCCAGTTTCTATCACTTTAGCAACTACTGATATTTTATCAAGTCATATTTTTATGGACAAGAAATACAAAATAATCCATATACACCACTCGTGTGTATGTGCACTCATAAGAATCTAGTCAGCACACCACGAAATGCCAAATAATTCACCTACACCACACGTGTGTTATGTGCACTCATAGGAATAGTCGGCACACCACAGAGATGCAGGATGCTCATGTTTCCTGAAGCACACTAATCACAGCGATCAAGATGCAGAGTCAGCCTTGGTGCCTGATGACTGATTATAGCAGTAGCTAGCTGGATACAGTTTGTGTCTATGTACATTGTATATGCACAGTGGGGCTTCTTAGGCCACAAAGAAGAATGGATTTATAACAGTTTCAATGCAATGGCTGGAAACAGAGATTAGTATGCTGACTGAAATAACCCAGACACTCAGAAAGACAAGTATCACATATTTTGTGTAATATTTAGTGTACATCTATTATCTAATGTGTTTTACATGTTAACAATGACAAAGGTCAATGCTGGAAAAAAGTTGGAGAAAAGAGAGCTTGTTCCCTGGATTGCAACCTCCAGAGGCTCTCCATGAATGGGTTCTCCCACCTTCAAACCCACTCTCCACCACTGGCCCCATGTAGAAGTTCTGCTTAGCTGCTGCCCTATGGGAGAGGGATTGGCCAAGGGTAATTTCAGGTAGTAGCAGGAATAGATTCTAGAGGGCGCAACACTGCTTGCTTGCTAGCTTCTGGGGCCAGGAACCAAGGAGCGAGGGAGCGACTTGTCTCAGTGGCTTGGAAGTTTGACTCAAACCGAGTTTTCCCATGACTTTCTTTCCTCCGATCTCATCACACTGTTCTCTGATTCCTATCATTAATGATGCTCTATTGTATGTTGCTAGGAAAGTAGACCAAATGTGTTCTTATCACATGTGTACTGAGAGACTATGAAGAGATGCAAGACCACAGTGGTCATCTCACTAAAAGTAGCAAGCTTAAATCTTGTACATCTTGAATTTTTGTTTAAAAAAAACAACAACAGTGTACTGTGATCTATAAATCCCAAAGGACACTTAGTTTCTTTGATGGGAGTAATCAGCAATGTTTCTTTCTAAAAACAGCTATTGAAACCATGGCCAAGAAAGAACTGGGTGGAGTGGACAGGAGAGGACAGCAGTGTCCTGCCTGTTACGCATCCAGGCCAGGAGGTGAAACGTATGTACTGGTGATAATGACCCGCTGCAGAGAGAGACCAGCGACTGCTCTGCGAGCGGCATGGGCTGGGGAACCTGCCAGGCTGTGCCGGTCCCAGAGCAGGATGCATACACGCCAGGCCTGAAGAACTGCCTGGATCCACAGTGAAGCGTGAGCCCACGAGGATGGCGACACTAATTCCACCACTGGTAATGCCTGTGACTGGATAATTAGTGAGACAATCCGAGAAACAAAAGATTATGTTTTACAGTGACTGAAATTTGTTTTTCTTTGGATATTGTCTGGCTACTGGTAAGAAACAGGCCACCTTCAAAAATAATTGTGCTCTTGAGATTATTGATTTGACAGTGGATTATTGGCTAAGTTGGTTGAAAAAACAAGGAAGATATGAACTAACAAGACGTTCTGGCTTGCTGCGCCGAGAAAGGCCAAGCAACAGTCACAAGACTAACAGTAAATTTTTCATGACCATTGGGGGCATGCTTGCATCCCTTCAAGATGTACAAGATTTAAGCTTGCTACTTTTAGTGAGATGACCACTGTGGTCATGCATCTTTTCACAGTCTCTCTGTACACATGTGATAAGAAACACATGTGTGGGCTTAAGAATAATGTTCTGAAAGAGAGCTGGGTGTGCAAGAATGGGTAAAAGGAATACCAACCACATTACATGTCACCAGGGAAACACAAATTAAACAAGGAGACAGCACCATGCACCTGTAAGAATAGACGAAGTCCAGGGTACAGGCAGCAATATTGCTAGTGTCTGGGAAGACAGAGAGAAGCAAGGACTGTTGATCATGACTGGTGGGAACTCAAAATAGCAGCCATTTTGGAAGACAACAGTCTGGTTGTTTATTACAAAAGTCAATATACTCTGATCATGCGATCTAGGCTTCACATTCCTTGCTATGTAAAAAAGAGCTGAGAAACCATGGCCATATAAAAACCTGCATGAGGTGTTGATAATAGCCCTATTTATAACTGCCATCTCAGAAGCAACTAAGATGTCCATCAATGGGTAAATGGGCAAACTATGATACATTCAGACATGGAAATACTATTCTGCACTAAAAAGAAATTGCTATCCAGTTATAAAAAGACATGAATGGATTTGTTTACTAAGTGATAACATCCAGTAATAAGACTGTATAATGTCAACGCTATGCATTCTAGAAAAGGCAAAAGTACGGTGGTCACCAGCAACTATTAGGGAGGGAGGGAAGGAGGGACAGAAGGGAGGGAGGGAGGGAGATTGGGAGGAAAGAGCAGGTCAAGTATAAGACTTCCATGGCATTAAAATTATTCTGTATGGAATGGCAATGGTGGATAGATGTAAGTACACACTCTTAAAACTCACAGAAAGAGTAATATTGAGAACAAACCCTGGGATGAACTGTAAACTCCAGGCTACGATGATGCACTAACACAGGTCATTGATTTTAAGATACCACTTTCATCAGGGATGCTAATAATTGAGAAAAATAAATGGATGTAGAGGCTAAAAGAACTTTAATCTACAAAAATGAGCTTTAGTCCATCAGAAAAGTCAAGGGACATTTCTAATTTGCATACGTGAACCAACAATTAAGTGCAAGAGATTTTTTAAATTAAATTTAATTTTCAAGGTGTGTGGCAAAAATGACTCCCCTGCAGTCTATCTTTCGTGTAAAACAATGCAAACTTTGCAAGCTAGTAATCTGAGCAATTATCTAGTGTCATGCCCTCCCCTTAAGTTGTATGGTCACAGACCGGGAATATTTGGGACCCTAACTAGATCTAGAACTCAGCTCTTAAGCCTCTGAGCAATGTCTTAGCACAGTGTTTCCCCTGTCCCCAAAGACTGTAATTGAACACACAGTCAAGCACTGCTTACAGACAAGCTACATCCTGAGAGGTGGGTCAAGAGTGGCATGTCACTGGCCAAAGATTCTAGAATATACGTCCCCAATCATGATGTCTTAGGTCAAGCTACCAGGCAGTTTCTTGACTGTATCAAGAGACTTTGTAAACATGCCATGTATAAGCTTGCTGCTGACATATGTTCTGCTTTATCACAGTGAATACTTCAACAAGAGGAATACACTCACTGTAGATGCTGAACTTTGAAACTCCAGGAGGCATGACATGTTTGTTTACACAAGCTCCATCAGATGCACGTGTAAAGCACTGCCCTGTGACGTTAAGCTGTCTGCTACATGCCTGGGAAATGGCGACTTTTCAGTATCCTTAGACTCCTGTAGACTATTGTCGTCCACCAGATCCGTCACATATGGAAACGCCAGCTTGCGGTGCACAGATTTGGTTAGCTCTTGAAGTGATCATTCTTCAGGAAATATATCCACACCTGACTTTGGTCCTTTTATTTGTGATTTTAAAGACTGGAATGTGAACTAAAGCAGCTAGTGCTGCAATGCAAGGCATTGGAAGGGAAAGGGACATAACTTATTCCTGGAGAAATCTGTTCTAAAAATATCAGCTCTCCCAACACAGTGAACAGTTGCTCTGACTCCTCACTTCTGCAAAGGTTTCATGGAGTATTTCCCAATTAATTGGCAAATTATGGCATTGGCCATAGTTTTCATCCTTTAATTTATTTACATATGGAGTGGAAGATATTTTCCCATCCCTATGATGCTTCACAAAGAACAGGCTTTATCAACATGCTTGAATCCGGTGTGAGATAACAGACATCCAAGCACTGAGTTTAGTAGATTTAGTCGTCAGAGCCTGGACGACTCTTCGGAGAAGGCCATTTGCTGCCTTGAGTGATGAATGCAGTTTTTCAAATTTTATTTTAAATTATCATGAAAATTGATTTCTCAATTGATAATCAATCAGTAGATTGGCATATGTCAATAAAATTGTTACAAACTACGATGCCAAGAAGACATTAGGATCTTCACCTACATGAAGCAGTAGATGAGAACATGTTAAAATGGCATTGTAGTTCATGATTACTTAATAGCAATAAAGGGAGAATGAAGCTCTGATACTATGGATGAGGATGATGATGTCACATATATCATGCCTCTAGCCTACACTGAACACACATCAATACGAAGGTATTTAATAAGAAAAGAACAAAGTTGAGGGACACATCCCAAATGCTGAAACTTAGTGAAAGGACTTTTGGGATTTAATTTTGTTCTCCGTANATTTTCCCATGCTTGATTTTCATGTTTTCAGGAGTGCACTATATTGAAAATTGAGGATTGCTGGTAGTTCTGTTTCACCATAGTTTGAACAGGAAAGCAATATTGCTTGGCTGTTAGGATGCTCAGTTCCTAGGCCTGTCACTAAGCCTCAGAGCAAGGCAGAAGGCAAGGGTTAAATGCAGTCTATCTGGGATTAGCTTTGTAATTACACCCAGGCCAAAAGAAGGCTCCTCTGGGCTTGAGACTAATCACATCTGAAAGTAAAATAATTTGGTTCCTCTTGGCCTCAGAACTTTAGGAAGGAAAGTGAAGGCTTTTAATTTAATCTGAAACATGTGCTGGTCACACAGATGAGGAAATGGAGCTGCAAAAGCACAGAAGCTGCAGATTTCTAACTGAGAACCAGACACAAACACAGACATTTTCCCCAGGGAATTAAGTCCACCTAAAAGCCAGAGCCTTTTCAACTCTGCTTTCTTTTGTCTTGAAATTTATTCGAAAACTTAACCTCAATGGTGCTGCTAAAATGAAAGTTCCTTAGACAAATTACAATCAGTAGAATTGTCTGAGCAAAAAACCAACCAAAACAAACAGTGACTCCGGTAGCCTCTGGAGCTGCAGTAGATTCTGAGAACTTCAGTCAGTAATGCTATCAGACAGAATTTAGAGACAGGTAAACACGAGGCATGGAGGACAGATTAATCGACTAAAGTTTAATCAATCGGCCAGGCAGTTGCCTATGGCTCAGGTAACTGGCTACAATGCCTTCTAAAGACAGCCATGCAGTCACTATGACTAGACACCTCACCGCTATGGTCTGTTGGTATCCAGCGTGCACTCATGACCTCCTACAACTATTGGTTAACTATGCCAAAAATAATGGGAAAATAGAGAAAAAAGATGAGCACAGAGGGAGGAAAACAAATGAACCACTCCCTCCCGCACACAAACAAAAGCTTAGCATGTCGGCATGGAAGGTCCTTATGTCCGGTCCTGGGCGGCAACTCCCCATTCACATCTTGCAGGTCTGAGGCAGACTAGACAGAATTGTATCAGAGCCAAGTACTTTGTAGCTTTGGCGTCTGTCTTAGGTAATGTAATTTAATCAATTAGATTTTGAAAAGTTCCTTAACTGTAGCAAATCCCTTTCCAGCAATTCAGGGAAATGAAAGTGATTTCCAGGATAGGCAGAGATACGAATTATGTTGTCTGTCACTATTTCCTCAGACCACTGGGATGGCAAAGAAGAGGGATGGCTTAATTCTGTCTCTCGCAATTTATTACTTTAGATGAGAAGAAGGATTACTGAGATGTAGTCTGGCAATCACTAATTGTTTTTAGATTATACACTAATATATTCATTTCATAATTGTAAGTGAAAGAATGCATAGCGATGCTCAAAGCTGTGGTCGTTTTGTACAGCTTAACTAATTTTAATGGGTGAAAACTTAATTAAATAGATTCAAAGTGCAATCAGCCTTTGGTAATGAATATGTTTACTTTTTATCCAGATAAACAGTTGTTCCATGCCACAAGGAAGACTAGAGCTGCAACCTCAGCATCATGGTCCTCTGCAGACCTCCACTGAGTTAACACTGCCCCCTCTCACTATGCATGGTCCTCTCTCTCACTCTCCCTGTCTAGCATCTCTGGTTAGGCTCACCACTAAAATGACTTGGTTGCCATTGCTTTTAGCTTCAGATCTAGGGCTCACTTTCCTTCATTCTGTTTACTTGGCAGAAAAGTCACAAACCTACATCTGGCAATGCTTACTCTTCAGGTCTTCAGTTTTAGGAAAGCAGTCGAATGTAGCTGGCACACATTCGTAGGACTGCTGACCTCATGCCAGAGCTGTGACCTCTGACCTCTCAACTGTACAAACTTTCTGTGCCCATTTAATCTTTCATTTTCCTTCCTTGTGTGTATTAGTCAGTCTCATGTCATTACTGCGAGGAACTCAAAGAACTGACTTACAAAAAGTGCTATTTACCTCATGGTTGCAGAGATTCCAGTCTAAGGTCTGGTGGTTTCAGGACCAAAGGTCACTGGTGAGCATACAGAGGGTAGTGAGGGATGTGGGTCAGAGCAAACTGGCCCATCAGAAAGCAGGAAGCAGAGAGAAATGGAGAAACCAGGGTCCCATAGACACCTTTTAGGGCACATGTCTTAAATGAACTAAGAACTTTTAATAAGTCCTACCCCCTAAAGATTCCACTGGGCTTCAATAGTGCTGTTTAGGGACCATCCCTTAACCAATAGGCTTCTGGAGGCCATTCACCACCCAGACAATAGCAGGGGTTTCATACTTTGCTGAGTATCTAATTTCCTACTCCCTATCTCCTGTTTTATCTGAAGATGTGCTTCCCAGAGATACTTTCCAGAGAAAATGGAAGGAGTCCCAAGACAGTGTCTTCTAGTTCCTCTGTGCTGACATCCACCTGCTTACAAATGGACCATGTCAAGTCTTCACTTCTTCATGCTCCCACCTGGAGTGACACCAGGTCCTTTTTTCTGCTGAGTACAATCATTTGCCAATTCTTCCTTCTTCTTCATCCATCATTTATGCCCCTGCTGTACTGGATTACCTCCAAAAGCATGCACATGTACCAATGTTTCCCACCTTGAAAAATACAGCCTCTGGTCCTGGCCACAACTCCTGATAAACCTCTCTTCTCTATTTCCAGTGGTGTGGGACCATGGTCTGTATTCTATCAGTTATATTTTAAATAAACGCTGATTGGACAGTAGCCAGGCAGAAAGTATAGGTGGGACAACCAGACAGGAAGTAGATGCAGGTCAAAGAGAACAGGAGAATTCTGGGAAGGAGGAAGCCCATTCCTCGGCAGTCGTGAGGAAAGTCACAGAAGAAGAAAGATGTGACTGCCTCGCTGAAAAAGGTATTAAGCTATGTGACTAACATATACTAGAACAATGGGCTAATATAAGTTATAAGAGTTAATAAGAAGCCTGAGCTAATGGGTCAAACAGGTTATAGATAATGTAGACCTCTGTGTGATTTCTTTGGGAGTTAACGATTGTGGAAAGTGGGCAGGACAGAAAACTCAGTCAACATATTTCCTTTCACTGAGAAATTCACCAGATGGACTGAAGCAACAGGGTCCCTACTGATCTCTCTTCTCCCATTCTTTCTTGAGTCTACCCCATCAAGCTGCCAGGCTATTAAAGCACTGTCACTGCTATTGCAAATTCACCTTGGACATCACTTGACTAAGTAAAGTGACAGATTCCCAGTTCCCATTGATGGGATCTGCTTATGACATTTGATACAATTAATCACTTCATTGTCTCTAACAGGCTGTATCTAGATTTCAGAACTTTCCTCCCCATTATTTTCTTCTTGCCTCATTGTAGCTTTTCCTCTCAGCTGGTTCTCACTCATTCCTGTACCCTTTAGGATGCCCTGCCATCTGGCTCATGATTTCTGCTGTCTCCAGCCACATTCACTGTCTAAGGGAGAAGGTAGGCAGTGGAGAATTACTGCCTTCTTGCTCTCACCTAGCCTCAGCTATGAATGCTGCCCAAGAGCCTACACCCTCCATTGTGTGTCTTCATTAAAGACCATTCCCCTAAGCACCCACCTGCTGATTGATTTCTGCATTTGGATGTCTAGTAAATATTTCCACCTTCATAGCTCTAGTACAGAACCCCTAGTTCTCCTCTCTCTACTCTTGGTCTTGAGGTCTTCTTTGTTTCAGTACATGAGAACTCCTTCTGTCAGATGTGTGCTTCAAAGACTCTGGAATCATCTCTGCCATTTCCCCACGAATATCCCATTTTCCACACGGGAGAAATCCTCACTGCTTCTATCTCCAAAATAGTCCAAGTACCTCTTGCTGCTCCTCGCTTCTGCTAGATTCAAACAACATCACTTTCTCTGAGAGAGATGTCACTCTTGCTCTTAGTTCTGTGTATCCACTGCCTGATACTGTACACCCAGTGAGGTTTTCTCTGAATACCCTGCTCAAACAGTCCCTTACCACTGTGGGACTTGTCCATGCTCTCGGATTTGTTTGACTCTAATATATTGATCATCACTTGACACACCGTTTAGATTTTTGTTTGGAAGTGCTAGGCCCTGAGCCCATGCTACAATATACCAGAACCACTTACATGTTCCTTGACTGTGTCCCTCCATTAGGATATATACTTAAAAGAGTCTCAATTCTGAAAGAGAACCCGTCACATGAACTGAGTAGATGCTCACTCAAAATTTACTGATCCAATGATCCACTCCTGTGTATGCTAGCCTACAGTCCCTCTGGAAAAAAAATTGTGAGCCAGGCAGTGGTGGTGCATGCCTTTAATCTCAGCACTCGGGAGGCAGAGGCAGGAGGATCTTTGTGAGTTCGAGGCCAGCCTGGTCTATAAGAGCTAGTTCCAGGATAGGCTCCAAAGCTACAGAGAAACCCTGTCTTAAACCACCCCCCCAATAAATAAATAAAATTAAATAAATAAAATCGTGTAAATGAGCCTAGAAAAGTGGCCTGGCTGTTTTAAGCAAAAAGAAAGGACTGACCAAACCTGAAGTTGGAACACCTCTGTTTGATGCTGTCCGCTACTTTGACAGTGGTCTAAATGGCACCATGGTGCCCAGGTAAACTTCCCCACATGAAGGGCAGGGTGAGAAGCAGCTCCATTTGATACACATCACTCTCTCTTGCCTTGGTGCACTTTAATGTCACGTGCTAAGTGGGTCTTTTTGTTTCAATTAGAGACTTCCTGTGAGAATAGAAGAAGCAGAGGGCATTGACACACCTTCTCTGTGACAATGTGCATCTGTGCCACCTGGAAGCTTCTCTGTACCAGCTATTGGGCTGGTGAACTGTGTGCCCCAGGCAGTCTGGCTCCTGTGGTGCCTCTGCAGGAATATGACAAGAAACAGCAGAAAACCAATGTCTTGATGTGGTTGCAAGTCAGGATTTTCTCTGTGTCCGTAAATGCTTTCACTGTGAGCATCCACATCACAGGATGAATCTTTTATGAACCTCGGTTTATTCCTCATATGACAAAACAGATGCCAGCCAACTAAGAGAAGAGATTTGAAAAGCCTCTTTGTATTTGAGTGTCAATTTGTTTCTCATACAATTTGTATCTCTTACAGTCTATGACAGTGGAAGATTTATTCCAAAGCTATCAAAGAGAATTAACTTCTTGATTTTTTTTTTTTTTTTTTTTTGGTTTTTCGAGACAGGGTTTCTCTGTGGCTTTGGAGCCTGTCCTGGAACTAGCTCTGTAGACCAGGCTGGTCTCGAACTCACAGAGATCCGCCTGCCTCTGCCTCCCGAGTGCTGGGATTAAAGGCGTGCGCCACCATCGCCCTAACTTCTTGATTTTTAAAGACACAATTGTGTAGATCTGACACAGCAAAAGAAATATGGCTTATTAAATCTATAAATACAATTATAAAAATCTTACAAGAAAATCTATCAACTTCTCAAGGTCTCAAGGCAGATGCTCTGGTAATACAAACATCTTCATTACTAAGTTGTTCACTCACCCCATAGTCAGTATTCCGTGCTCATGGATGGAAGAAGTCAAACCCAGGGCCCAAAGGAGAAAACCTAGAGAAGTTAGAAATAATAAGTGAATGTATAGTACCAGGACACAGAGAATAAGGTTTTTACTGCTGATTGAAAAGCCTTCATGAGATTAAAGCCAACAATGAGATGGAGCATGGGTTTTGGGTACTTTGATCTAATCCTGCTGGGAGAGGGGCAGTGGGCACTCTGTCTTGTCAGTGACCACACTCTCAAGGTCTCAGAAAGTAGAGTCTCACTTAAAAAAGAAAATGGGACAGCAGTTCTTTGTTAGCTGAAGAGAGCAGCCTGTGACACATGAGCTGAAAACAGCAGAAGCCAAGAGGCCACTGTACCATACTTCCTCACTCGGTTTTTAAAATGGCAGTGAACTTTAAAGGTTAAGAGAAGCTGACAGGATCAAACCACTTGGCAGCAGCGTGATGCTTGTTTCCAGACTGAAGACCCAGAAACCAGTTTCTCGGCACTGGCTACCTCTCACCCCAATCCTACCCCATCATAAGTCATCCTTCATGACTGTTGTCAAATCGAGCTGGGGTATTTCATGGCAGCTCAGTCTCAAGCCTTTGTTACTTTAAGTCACAATCTTTTCCTTTCCTTTGGAATAAAGGTAAAACTTTTACAGTCAAAGCAAAAGACATAACCTGTAGATTTCAACTCAATGCTACAAGATGCTTTCTGAAGAAGCAGATTGTGGGAGACGAAAGAGAAGATGTGCGTGATAGACTCTAGACAAAATTTCTAACAGATGTGTGTGTGCCCCAAATATCATAGAGAGTTCCACCGAGCAATACTGACTCCAAAGCAAACTTTATAACTTTTAACTATGACATTGGTGGTACATTTTCAAGGCTGGAAATGTAGAAGAAATTGAAACATCTGTTCAACTAGGAAGCAACCAGCCTTTCTCTTTAGCAATATTGAATTCAACCAGCAGAGCTTGGAAAGACAGCATCCTGTACTTTGCTTATAATAGTGTGTGTGTGTGTGTGTGTGTGTGTGTGTGCATGCCTGCATGCACATGTATGTGTGTGTGCATGTGCATGTGTGATATATATATGCATGTGCATGCACATGTATGTGTGTGTGTGTGTGTGTGTGCACACACACGTGTGTGTCTTTCTAGGGATGGAACCCAGGGCTTAATGAATGCTCTCTTCCATTGAGCAATATTTCAATTCTCTTTTTTATTTTCAATTTTGAGACATGGTCTCACTAGGCTACCTAGGTTGACCTTGAGCTAGCTTTGTAGCTCAGGAAGAACCTGAACTTGTGATCTTCAGGCCTGGCTGATTTTCATAATGTGATAATGTGCTCCCAAAGCAAGGCTACCACTTCCCCTTTCGTACCAGGCTCATGCCCTCTTGTACTCTATAAAGATAGATAGATAGATAGATAGATAGATAGATAGATAGATAGATAGATAAATGGATGAATAAATAATAAGTGTGTGTGTGTGTGTGTATGATGTCACCGTTTCTTCTGCTGGATTATTTGCAGTATCAACTGGTAGAGGCACCGAAATAAAATCCAAAAACCCATGAAAAGAAATATTGCTTCCTTCTGGCTTCATACTGGAATCCACTACAGAGAATTTTAGAATCTGATATTTATACACCACCCAAACTCTTACCAGGTTGTAGTTGGGTCCTAGTACCTGGTATTTTAAAACAAAACAATTCAAATTCTTGCACATTAGGGAGAAACTTAGAATGAGGGAAATTCCCAAGAATAAGAATGGGCAAACTAAAGTTCTAGAGTTGGCTAATGGCAGAGACAGGCTTGAAGTGTTGTCCCCAGTCCCTGAGAGAGAATTTGAAATATAATTAAATAAAATGATACCTTTGCTCTGAAAATATAAAATATTTAATAAGAAAAGGAAAATTCAAAGAGGGATTATCAGACAAACCCATGGTGGCTCATAGTAGAATGTAGTAGAAGGCAGGGCCTTAAGGTGTGCAAGTCAATCAGGATGAGCCAGTGTCAGAATGGAAGCACAGCAGGATCTGACTCATGTCAATAGCATCCAGGATAACTAAACTATAGAAACTGCGCATGACGTATCAGGTACATTTTTACCATGTAAGCAAAGTGCATATTAGGTGCTTTACCTAGTACCATAAGTGCTTGGTCTAGACCAGTTCTATTAGTGATAGGAGCTCTCTCATTCTGCCATGACCATGGTCAAAATCTAACCCTAAGAAGGTGACTCTTTCGTTTCTTCTCAAGTTTGGAGATCTGTTTCTTATTCAGTTCATCCTGGGCCCATTCTTGTTCTCTCATCTGACCCCATGGGATTTTTGCTCTTTGTAAGGTTGCATAGTTCACTTTCCTATGCCCATTTTGTGTTTTCCAAGCCCCCACTCCCATTACTCGCCTACTTCAGTAGTTTATGACCACAGAAGCTTATAGTAATTGTTCGAAGTTGGGGAGTTGCATACTTTGTTGATTTCCTCAAACAGGCAAATACAACCTATGACAAGATTATCATTTGGTAACCTACCCATCTCAGGAAAGCTGAGTAAAGCTGGAGAAGCTGCGTCAGTATGGGTAAGAGGGAGGCTATTAGTACTGGGGACACCACTCGAGTCACTGTTTTGTACGCCTGATACTTAGTACAGAGTCTGGGACACAGGTGATGTGTAGCACTTGCTATTTAGGACAGAAAATGTAAGACCACACATTGGTTATGCACTTCCCATTACTTAGTTTTTGGGGCCACTAGCAATGGCTACTGATTGCTGAGATTTCATGGGAATTGGTGAACCCTGAAACAGGCTGAGGCTATGGTTAAATCTTGAAGAAAGAGTCCTGTGGATGGAGTGGTGATTGGCATGCCAATCCCCACACTCAGAAAGCCATCAATGCATTAACTCCAGAGGTGGCAATAGAGAGGAAGATGTTTGACTAGTACCTAGCCAGTGACGAAGGATAAATGACAGTCCTAGACCAAGGAGGGAAACTGACCTCTCCTGAGGGTTGTTCAGTGGTCAAAGAACAAAGTGGCAGTTCCATCAGAGGCTTTGGTAGCAACCACGCACTAGGGCAGTACTGACGTCTTTTGCAGGACCATGGGTGGGGCTGGAAGGGATCTGTAGCTTCATGAAGCTGCCTTAGGTTAGCAGTTTTGCTACTGCACAACTCACCTGAAATGTGGGCAAAGAGACAGGCTCCCCTGTAAAGCTTGGTTCTGATTGGCTGCAGGCTGAAAGGTCAGAGCCTGAGAACTAGTGGCCATTAGCTGAGAGGCCAAGGAAGCTAGACATGTATAGTCTTTTATTCGGAACATGTGTTCCAAACTGTAGGGCAAATGCACTATAAGTGTTCAACTCCTAGCACTGGAGGAAATGGCCAAGATAGTAAGTGAAAAGATGAAAACACCTTGGTAGTTTCTAACAGATTCCTCCACTTTAAAGAAAATACTATGCAACAGAGTTAAGTATGTGGTTCGTTGGCCAGAAAGACCTAGGTTCAAAACCCTGAATCTTCACTGCACATTTTTGGTCAGACACTTCGTCTCATCGATTCTCAAATCTACCCCTGGGATAAACAGAGTGACTTCTAAGGTCAGTTTTGTGAAAATAATCACCACAAGCTCCTTTACCCAAAGGCATTGATGACATGGCAGAGGAGAGTGGTCAAGCCTTGCTGTAGAGCCAGGCTGCTCTAGTCTGTGTCACTCAGTTGTCCCTGAGTTATTTCATTTATCTGAGCTCAGGCATGCTCACTTATAAAGTGTGGGCATTAATGACATTAATATTACCTCAGAGTATAATAAAAACTAAGTGAACAAACAAGCATGAAATGGAGCTCTTGGGTGGTGCTCAGGAAGCAGTAAACAGGCCCTGCTTTTGTCAACTGCCCTGCTTGTTCACCACGGGTTTTCTTTAAGTGGGTCTGTTTGGTGGTATCACCAGGAGGTCATCCTTTAAGGTATAACTCAATATTTTGTACCTTTGTTAACGTATTTTGAAGCTGAGATAATTTAGACTATAAAATCATAAAGTTTGAAATTCAGTCCCTAATCCTTAGGAGATTGCAATCTCCATGCGAAGCAGGGAACAGCAAAATCAGGATGAGAAGAGCAGGAAAATTCTGGAGATGCCTCTACCTCCGGACACCCTTTTATCCCGAGATGTAG
This sequence comes from Alexandromys fortis, assembly GCF_014885135.2. NCBI lineage: Eukaryota > Metazoa > Chordata > Mammalia > Rodentia > Cricetidae > Alexandromys > Alexandromys fortis. The sequence goes on along the minus strand of NW_026067958.1, from coordinate 3,905,583 downwards.
TCATTAACTGTCTCCTTGTCCTCCTCTCCCTGCTTGTGAGAGGGAGCAGAGAAGTAGAGGGCCACAGGAAATAGAAGGGAGAGATCAGGCCAAGAATAATTCCTTAAACTTGAGACCAGGCGTCAACAAAATATCATCAAATATTTGCAGACTAGTCAAACAAACTGTCAGAACCTCACTAGAGACAGCACCCCTGAAAATATTTCATGGGCATTTAAATAATGCAATCGTCCATTGGAGATTCTTGGTGTCAGCAGCATGTCCTGTTCATAGAGCATTAACTGTGACCCTCAGGGTTATCTTTTTGTACATACTAAGTATTATTTGATGTTGCAACCATAACTCACACTTTTTTCCCTTCCTCTGTAAAAATTGGCATCAGAAGGTGAGCTGGTATAAATGGCCTCTCAGGGTGAAGCTTCCCTGTGTTACAGCTATGGCTCATTTACAATCATCAGACTTCATTTCTTGTAGCAGTAAGGATTTCCCTCTCAGCCAAGTGAGACACACCAATGTGCACGATGCTACAGTTTAGAACTTCTATCTAGTATGGTTCCTTCCTTTAGTGGCCAATCAAAGTGAAGCTCAGAGAGTATCAATAAATTGGTGGGGGTCACACATCCAGCAAGAGCCATTGGGGTCATCCACTCAAAATCGTATCAGTTGACTGGAGTCTAAAGAGCCCATCTTACAGGACACATCATCCTTCTCCCCGTGCAGGCCTAATGTCATTCAAGTGAATAACAATTTAGTGCCAAATGTGAGTCAACTTTTCAACCAAGACATATGCTACCTTCCCACAGGGAAGAGTCATCTAATCCCCATTTAGCCACTAAACCGCTTTTAACAGGTAGGTGGCTGCACTGCATTTTCAAAATATCTAAGACTCATCCTAAAACCAACATTCACGATCACACATTCTACTGACAATGTATCTACCCGGGACTGGAAATGCATCTATAAAAATGAAAACCAAACCAAAACAAAAGAAACAAACAAATAAAACAAAACAAAAAGCCAACCTGGACTTACCATTACTTAGATACATTTGTGATTTTATGAAATTATTTGTTACAGCGCAGAATATTTAATTCCAATGACAAGAGTGCCTGCAGCACTTTTTGTCAGGCAGAAAACTGACATTAGAACAAGCCTATTTTTATAAAAGATATTCTCATTTTTCCATGGGGACAATAATTTTTCAAATATTATTTTAAAATACACGCAGAAAGTATAGCCTCAACATAGGGTATTAAATAATAATTTATTAACTTTTTTCCCCAAATTAACCATTATATTCAATGAAGAGCTTTTGCAAACACTCTGGCAGTACAGCGGGCATGGGAGCTGGGAGACTGCCAGTAAGACAGATTGGCAACTTTTATGAGAGAGGTCATAATAGAAATGAGAAATACTCTTCTTAAATGAATTGACATCTATTCATTTGCTCAGTAGCTAGACTACAGATATTAGAATGTGCCAACCTTTAAATGGAACAAGGAACTCGCTGCTGCTTCTTGACCCAGGCTGACTGCCAGGACAGTCTTGGTTTGGTAACAGATGGAGAAAATTAAGAAAAAAAAAACTATACAGATAAGCCAGAGATTTAGGCAAATCCCTTTCTTGCTCATTCTCTCTATAGCCCCAGGCCCAGTGCCAACACGAATGGAGGGTCACCATGTCCTTGGAGCAAGACAAACTTTTCAGAGGTTCTGTTCAGCCAGTCCTCATTGCTCTTCCAGTCCTCATGCCAAACCTGGTTTAACCAAGTAGCCACAGAAAAAAGCATGTGGCCAGGAGCTATGGCCAGAAAGGGTAACAGCAGCACATGGGCCAGAGCCAGAAGGAAAGATGTGGGAATGTGTCCTGGGATTGTGCCAGGGACAAGAATGTGTAGTAGCACAAGGCTTTTGGATATGCAGAATTCAAGGGCCTGAAAATACTTCTCCTGGGCCAAGAATACCAGATGAGTAGGCAAACAAAGGAGAGAGACATTAGAGAACTCCAAGTTACCTTCATTCCATTTCCAAGGAGACTGCAAAGTAAGGTTAAACCAGTGCCAAAGGTCCTTGGAAGACAAGAAAGTCTCAAGGGCAAATGGCACTCTTGATCCTCTGGGCTTGCATGAAGGCAGGGAGTTCTCACTCTCTCAAATAATAGGATACAATGAACAGGCTTTAAGTCCAACTAGATAGCTCTTGATTATCCCTAAGATATGCGTCCCTACTACTGTGATGTGAAAAGCACAAACACTTTATAAGTAACTATGCAGAATTCTAGCCACGACTAGTGTAGAAATAATAGGAAACTTTATAAAGCATTAAAGTCTCCATGTTGAATCAGTTTCATTTTAACTCTGGAGTTAACTTCTTTGGGCACCATTTGGGCTAGTTTCTGTGTAAGTGTAAATACTACAAAACTTATTTATACTGTTCTTATTTGTTACATTCATAGATTTATATGACATCTGGCTAAAAGCAAATTATTGAAAAACTAACCAAACCACTATACTTTTTTATATACCGTATGAACAAAAAGAATGACATTTTTATATTTAGCTCTGACAAAAATTAAAGGAGCTAGTACTAATAAAGGAATATCATGACTTAGAAAAAAAGATATGCATCCCTATTGGACCTCTAGGCATATCTTTCTGTGATGGTCATTGTTTTGCGGTCATCACAGTGGATAGATATGTTGATCCTTTTCTCCCATATGCACCCTTTCTGGCCCTATGAGAGCTAATTGTCAAGGAAGAGGCTTCTAGGTCAGTTCCAGCTCAATTCTTCCAAGGTCTCTGCCCATTCATTCGTTGAAGAACATTTAAATTTCACTTCTCCATTGGGGATAGCCAACAGTTAGACTTAAGGCCCACTTAGTAGGGGGGAATTTATGCCAAGTGCTGTAAATCTAGCTAACTCCCACAACTAGGGAGACCATAGGACCTAAAAGAGAACTCCCTACTGCCACTTTTTTAAACCACCTCAAGTCCTAGTAGTGTTCTAAATACTGATACGTGTGCCTGCGAAGGTAGTACACCCCTGATCTGTGGTTTAGCAGATGGAGACTTCAGAAAGCTACAAACTGGTCAAAATGCAGAGACCCAGCCCCAGCTGGTACATCTATAATATAACCCTACATCTGCAGGTCAGAGAACAGCATGGAACAAGGGTTGGAAAGATCATACGAGCCAGAGGACCAGGGCATCTGCTGCGAGACTGTGGCTTCTATAAATGATAGGGAAGCTACACTCAGGAAATCTCAATAATATGGTCTTCTAGATAAGACCTGAACAATGACACCACTGGCTGACATGCCAGTGTGGATGGGGGAAACCTCACAAAGTTCTGCCTTTAGAACGACTGCTCAAAAAGGGAGAACCAGTTTTCTCTAGGGACGATGTCCTTAATTGGTTATTTAATACCAAGTGGTCAGCCCTAAAAAGATACATATGAACTACAATAAATCAACTCAGCAGATTACATTTATATTTATATGTACGTATCATAATTAAAGAAAAGGGGGAACAAGCAGGGGTGGGGTAAAGAGATAGGGGGTAGATCTGGGAGGAGTTAGAAAGTAGAACTGAGTAGGGGATTAAATACGATCTAAATACATTTTGTGAAAAGTCTCAAAGATTTAATAAAAAACATTAAAAAGAAAAAAGTATGAGAAACAATTTATTTGCCTACAAAAGAAAATTTTGCTGTAATACCAAAATTACTAAATTTTCACCAACTTTTTCATTGGTTTTTAATCAATGTGCTGAAATTACCCACACCAAACAGGCTTGATGAACTTGAAACAAGTAGGCACATAATGAAATTTGTTTAGCAAATAAGCAATTTCTATTCCAATGAGAAGGTCCAATACCAAGAAAGCACAGCAATGCGTCTCCCCTAAATAACGAAGAAATTTAACAGGGTAAGCAACTGGTAAGTGTTGCAGTCCACAAAGCTCACAATGTTTCTTTAATCAGGCCAGCCAGCTTGGGAACAAGATCAACAGAGAATCCAGACAACAGTCTAAGTACTACAGTGACCTGGCAAGTGACAAAGTAGTGCAATTTATAGGCTGATGGATGACTTAGTCTTTTCTAAATTAAAATTTGATAAAGTTTAATAAACTTTTCTGCCACCAGTGAGGAAAAAAATGGTCCTCATCTCTTGCATCAAATACAAGAATAAATTCTAAATGAATTAAAGATTTAAATGTTTAAGAAATTTAAAACAAACAAAACAAGAATCCTTAAGCAAAACAGGAAGCTCTGAAGATATGCAGGAGAAAGCATTTTTACTAGAAAAGGTAGTTTAAGAAAAATTTAGAGTGCTAGATAATTCTAAAACAAGGACAAAAGACAAATGACAGAACAAAAAAAAGTACTAACCACGTGTGAGACTGAGAGTTAAATCCCATAATTTATAAGTCATGGAGCAAAAGCCAAAGGAGTGTTTTTGATTGGGTAGGAAGTAGAATTCAGTGCTTAAGATGTAATTCACAAAAGACAGTTTTATAGGTTAAACAGATGAAGAGATGCTCAAATTCACAAGTATGTAAATTCACGAAATGTAAATTAAGGTACAAGATGTCCTGTCTTGGCCTTTGGATCAGCAGTAATTAGAAAGGGCTCTAACAGAGTATAAAGTGGACTGCTTCTCTCACACACTGCTAGCAGACAGCAAGGAGGATGCTGAGGTTCTGACGTGGTCAAGGGATACCCAGTGAACAGTGAAGCTGTGCCATCGTTAATGGAACTCTGACCCCCACAAAGAGTCCTGGTGAAGTATCTGAATACTCATAAAGACTGATTAAGTTACAGGGTGTGGTGTTACGTAAACTAGGAAATAGACGGCTTTTAAGAATGAGTTGTATTAGCCAATTGCAGTGATGTACGCCTTTAATCCCAGCACTTGAGAGGCAGAGGCAGGTGGATCTCTGAGTCTGTGGCCAGTTTAGTCTAAAAATCAAGTTCCAGGACAGCTAGGGTTGTTACACAGAGAAACCCCATCCTCAAAAAACAAAAAAAACAAACTAACAAATGGGAGCATGAGCTGTGTTTGTAACCTTTGATATATATAAACACCAAGAGTACCTTTTACTGTGTTTTCTTTTGTCTCTATACAAGGTCTCCCTATATAACCTAGTTCAGGATCCTTCTGCCTCAGACTCCAGAGTGTGGGGATTATAGGCCTGTGTCATCATGGCCAACTTCCTACAATATTTATATCCTCTGAGTTCCAACTGTCATATTTAGAAAGTAATACCTACTTCAGGTTCTTCGAGATCATGTGGGGAAGCACTTATGCTTCCCCTATGCTGGTGCAGAACAGACACTTGTATTTATCACTACTGTTTCTGTGCTATAGAGACCGGAGACAAGTGAGATTCCCAAAGGACAGTTAAGAGGCTTCATGAAAAATGTGCGAAAAGCCATTTGTGACTGGTTGAGGACTTTAGCACAGAGTCTGAGTGAAGGACAGTCCCAAGTGACCTGCTGTGCCCGTACTTCAGGGGAAGGATGGGCCGGAGGAGCGGAACGGGGGAAGAAAGCTTGACATTTCCTTCTCAGGGCTGAGTCTGGAACTGTAGGCTACAGTGTCTCAGTACTTCTGTGAAGCAGCCACAGAGTCAGAGATGTCAGTAATTCATAGAGACTTCTTTATGGTCCTTAAGCCATTAGCATCCTCATATGTCTTGTGTCTTCTGCTTCAGATTCCCAAATTTCTCTACTACTACTTCTTGTGTTCTAGTTGTGGAAGGCTGGGGACTTGCTTAGTATGGGTGAGGACTTAATCTTCAGTGCTGTAAAAAATAAAGTCATAATTGAAGATACATAGCCTTAATAATACCTATTAAATTGTGTTTCCCATATAATATACTCAGTTCCAGTGATTAAGACATGAACATCCTTGAGAGCCCATATCTACCTCACTGCTTAGAGATTAAAAAATAGCACCAGAAAACAGTAGCTTCTACGTTTCATTATTTAATCCAAGTGGAGAGTTTTCAAAGTCTAACTTTGTTCTTACAGGTGTTATGTCTGTGTTATTAAACCAGATGTATTGTACCATGATGTTTGATGACCTAGATTTCTTGTGGGACACAGGATCAGTGCACCCTTTCCCAGATGAAAAAGTACAAAAGGGGATTTTAAAAATGCAATATTTTGGCTGGGTAGTGGTGGCACATGCCTTTAATCCTCGCAGTCTGGAGACAGAGGCAGGTGAATCCCTGTGAGTTCAAGGCCAGCCTGGTCTACAAGAGCTAGTTCCAGGACTGTTACACAGGGAAATCCTGTCTCAAAAAAACAAAACAAATCAAAACAAAACAAATTTCTTGATGTATATTTTGTCTAAAGAAAATTGAAAGCAAACTGTAACAATACCTAATTTTTCCTGTTTCTATAAAAAATTCCTTATTATGAATATTGAAGAAATATACAGTTTAAAAGAGTAGATGCTTAAGTTATCTGCCAATCAAGAATTAAAGGAAATACGTAGCATAACCATCCTTAACTCCAAAGCTCTATTTGATTGACCTATTTATTCCTGTTTGGTCTTCTTGCAAGTACTCTGGTAATGTCTCACGCTGCCATTACATGATGTCCTTTTTGCGAATGACAGGGGAGTCCTGCAGCTTCTCAGGGAGTTGGAGTGTGGAAATCAGATTAAAGGGGGCAGACAAAAGTTATGTGGAGTAGCTTCTATATAGGTTGGAGACAAGAAGCAATGATTTTAAATTATCACTTAGGAAATCAGAGGTATAATTTAAAAAAATATTTCATCACCAAGGTCAGTTAGAGCTTAGTACTAAGATTCAGAAGAATTCCTTTACCTCGGAGACATTAAGGAAGGGACTGAGAACAGAGTGAACAAAGCAGCAGGCAAGGCAGGGCCTCCTGGTTCCTAGAGTGCAGAGGAGGCTAAGGGAGAGGCCAGCTCATGGGGGAAGTGAGGCTGCTGGGGTGCATCCATACTGCTCACCCTGCCACACATAAGTGACAACATGCATGTGGTTGCAAATGTTCTTCTCCATTGAGTACAGACTGCAAATACGTATGTCTTTGAAGGTCTGTGTGATTTCCTAACTCACAAGAGAAGGCCTACTAAGTTTGACCCTCAGTAGATGCTTTTGTCACCAACTGTTCAGTTAGAAACAGTTCCAGTCAAGTTATTTTAGACACTTCAGGATAAACACAGTGATACTTCCACAAGCCTAATCGATCTGTCTCTGTAAGAGTTTTGTATAGTCAGAAATACTGTGGGAAGCACAGAACCTTTCCATGTGTTGACTTTGACTTGTTCTTTTATTAAAGGCATCATAACATGATGGACTACAAACTGAGGTGAAGTTCAGATCTGAACTTGAACGACCATTCGCATGTGGAAAAACCCCATGTTGCTGCTGCCACAGTGTCACGGCTGTCCTCCAGCCAGTGACGCTATGACACATGGTTGGTGGAAGGCAACGCCACTATTATTTCTTCAGATACAACACCAACTATTGGTGTGGGAGAATTGTCTGTATTCTGTTCAATCATGTATTTTAATAAAACACTGATTGGCCAGGCAGGAAGTAGAGGCGGGGCGATAAGAACAGGAGAATGCTAGGAAGGAGGAAGCCCATTCCTCCTAGTCCAGCCCAGACCACAGAAGAAGCAACATGTGAGCTGCCATGCTGGAAAAGGTACTGAGCCATGTGGCTAACATAGATAAGAATAATGGGTTAATATAAGCTACAAGAGCTAATAAGAAGACTGAGATAATGGACCAATCAGTTTTATAACTTATGGAGATCTCTGTGTGATTTTCTTTGGGGCTTGCAGGCTGTGGGGTACTGGGTGGGGCAGAAACCCCAACAAGCCGGCCCTCATGTTACAAACTATGTTCATTTCACTCTGGGTTAGAGAAATAGTCAACCTACAATGACAAATCCATTCAGAGGTGCTCTTCTATTTTTTTTTTTGCCAATCTTATGAAAACATTTATTTAATTGAGGCTCCCTCCTTCCAGATGACTCTAGCCTATGTCAAGTTGACATAAAACTAACCAGCAGAAGCAGGAAATCATATAACATTAATTCAGATGGTTTATGAGACACGTTTTCTGGACTCTACAAAAATATTAGTATTAATAAAAGGGGAAAAACAGAAGTAGTCTTTCAGAATCTAGATTAAAGAAGATTTAAAAAGACAAGGTGCTCTTCTTAATTGTCTGTAAGCTCTAGAGAGTTCAGGGACTATTGTTAGACAGAGTTTGCAGCAGCTGTCTATCAAGACCAATGGAAAAGACAAAGTGGTTCTATAAACACTTAACGTTAGGATGGGGAAGAGCATAGCGTTCCTGTAGTCTGTCTGGGCACGCCTACCCACGGACTCCAGGCTGCCGTCCTAACAGAGGGGTTGTGAACCTGGCGTGCAGTCAGCCTTGGTGCTTTATGATCTTCCCTTTCTGTCCCCTTGTTCAGAATGCGCAACTGAGAGGCACCAAGGTTAAGTCACAGCTGGGACAGAAGCCAGGGTTAAGCCAAAAGAAGAAGAGAAACTGGCCTTGGAAAGAAGATGCCTGTTTCCCATACGTCTGGATCCAATCCTACTGTCCACATGTGCCATCTCCCTCATGAGTTCCCCCAACTTCATTTAACAAGATAGAAAGGCTTAAGTTGCTAGCCTTTCCTTTAGGCTGGTTTCCAATCATACCTCCAGCTTTCTGTGTAAATACAGGCACAGACATAATTTGTGATGATCTAGCAAAAAAGTCTTTACTAAGGGTTACCAGAAACAGCCTAGTTTATACTCAGCTATGCATCAGAAACATAAATTATAGGTTTCTAGGTCTTGGTCCTGAATTCTTATCTATGTGTTTGCATTTAAGTGGTGCTGGGGTTTGAACCCAAAACATCATGCATGCTAGGCAAGCACTCTACTATGGAACAGCAGCCCGAGCACTAGTTTTAGTCTCCTTAATATATAGACTTCATATTCTCCAGGAAATACAGGTGTTAAAGCAGACCAAGTGACCTCTGCTCTGAGGTACACAGGCAAGAAAAAAAAATCCATAAACCCTTTTAATTACAGCTAAACATCATCATTATTAATGATAGAATCCTTCTTCTATCAAGTGCTCTGTTAATTGGCCATTTGATTCCCACTCCTGTCTATCTCTGGCTTCCTGCTCAGTCTCATCTTCTTTCACTAATAAACAAAGTGACCCGATGAACTCTATTAGATGGGGCAATCAGAAGAGGGGCAAGGGAGATTTTGCTCTCCTGAGAAATAAAAGTGACTGACCTCTGAAATCCATTCTCAGTTAAAGCATGGGGCTATCTGAGCTGATAATTTATTAATAGAAAGTACTGTCCAGACTCAGGGAAGGTGGCCACGTGGCCTGAGACTGAGCCCGTGAAGGGTATATAAACTACGTCTTCTTTCAGGAAGATTGCAGTTGAGTAGCAAGCAGGAAAATCATCCTCCCCCTATTTATGTTTCTGTTCTGGCTTTCCCCCTGTGGTGGCATTGTCAGCTGTCATTTTGTGGGAATTCATATTAAAATGACAGCATTAGAAAGAAATAAAAGAACTGAAGTCATGATTACTCTTTCCAACACTATTCTGGGAGACTTAAAGAAATGAAACGGAGGAACTCCCAGCATTTTCAAACAAAATTACCTGGGCCTCTAATGGCCAGCCCGCTCTTGTGCTGGGGTTAATTTTGTCTGGAGGATGTTGAGCATGGAGAGAGCTATTTTGTTTCCTCCAAAGGCTGCTGAATGATCCAGCATGCTTGCACAGTGAGGCACCTGTGGGTTGTTCTTTTTAATTAAAAACTCCTTAATGGGATGGGCTTTCAGGCACGTATTTGTTGTAAATGCTAGAATTCGGTCCACCTCATTTTCCAAAGTCCAATTTGAAAATTATGTTTAAAAATAGCCTTCTGGTTTGAGAACACAATGAAACAGTCACAGCAATCTGTGAAGGATGGATTTATAGGTTGTTCACATTCGAGAGGAAGCAAGATTGCAATTTATCTGTCCTGCAGATGATGTCTGTAAGCAGCTGGAGTTTAGAGAGGAATTCTGGGAAAGCAGAGGAAGGTCAAACAAGGACGTTCATATCAGGAGACCTTTGGTTGTCAGAGCTGAGAGTGAGTTAGAACGGAAAGACTCAGCTATGCTGGGGTGAGAGGAGAAGCAGCCAGGGAGCTGGACAGGAAAATGCAGCAACAGCGGCTGTTAATTAGTTAGTCCGGTGTGAAGCTCAGCTGTAGGATTTTGTGTGTTTGTTTCTTTTAATTTTCATTTTCATTTTTGTTTTGACACTTTGAGCCTGCTACACTTCCAGAATCTTTCTTATGGGACTAAACAAGGACTATGGAAGATTTTTAGCATACATTCCTCACATTTCCGTCAACACAGATACAGGGTCCTTGCCCCAAGGAGCTGGTGAACAGAGACCACATCACAGGAAAGAGCTGCTATCCACTGAAGCGTCCTCCACACCAGAATTTGCTGGTGTGTTTGCTACATCTGTGTCTCTGTGGGAAAAACAACCTACGGAACAAAGGTTTATTTTGGCTCATGGTTCTGGAAGCTCACTCAATTAAGGTTGAGGGAAGACACAGTGGGGATCCTGGCAGGGAGTATGCAGTAATGGATGCTTGCATGGTATAGACCAGTGAGTGGAAAATGCATGCTGGAACCAGGTGCAGGCACAATATGGTATTCAAAGTCCTGCTCCTAGTAATATTCTTTCTCCAGCCAGGCCCTGCCTCAAAACATGAGCCAGTGGAATTCGATTGAAATTATGACATGGTAACATGTGTAAACAAAAATAAAGATTAGTGCATAGAAAATACGACATCTACGTCATTTCCAATAGTAGTCACTATAACTACATTAAAGATGGCCTCATTTAGTTTCCTGTTGCTGTGATAAAATAGCAGGACTAAAAGCAACTTGGAGAGGAAAGGGTTTATTTTATAGTTTGCAGCCCATTGTCCAGGTACATCAGATCAAGCCATGATCTGGTTCCTCAAGGCAGGAACCAGAGTCAGGAATTGATGCAGAGTCCATGGAGGAACATGGCTCACTGGCTTGCTCCTCAGGGCTTGCTCAGCCTGTCTTCTTGTATCACCCAAGACCACCTGCCCAGGGGTGCCAACACCTCCTATACTAAAACGGAGCCTTCTCATATCAATCATCAGCCAAGAAAATGCAACTCTGGTGTGCCCAAGGGCATTCTAGTGATGGCCGTTTCTCAATTGAGTTTCCCTCCTCCAAGGTGCTAACATGTCAAATTGATACAAAAATAGCCATCATAAAGGTGTGTGTGCATCTTCGACTTACAAAATTTTTTACCAACTATATATTAAAAAGTGTCATTTACTCAACCATTCTACCATTATGTAAGCTATGAATGACTATAATCAATAATAATCAATTTACATTGTCTGCTTCATTTATTCATTCAACACACTTAATTTTAAGATTTCATTGTTAAAAATGCACACATTGTGTGTGTATCTGTCTGTCTGTCTGTCTGTGTGCATGTATAAGCATAGGTGCCTGTGAAGCCCAAAAAAGAGCACCAGCTCCCTTGGAGCAGGGATTACATGTGGATGTGCTGCACCTTCCCCGGGTTCTGGGAGTCTAACTTAAGTCCTTTACAAAAACAGTAAACCCTCTTAACAGTTGAGTTATCTTTCTAGGCCTCCATCCAACACATAATTTTATATTACATTTCATTTATTATGTGTGGGGTTGAAATCACTTGTACACCACACTGTATGTACAGAAGTCAGAGGTCAATTTGCCAAAGTTGACTCTTTTCTTCTAACAGGAGGGTCTTGGGTATTGAGCTTAGTTCATCAGACTTAGTGGCGGGTGCATTTTTTCACCACGCTATCTCTCTGACCCCATTCAACATGTTCAAAAAACAAAAATTATTTTCTATTCCTAAAATGCTGTTGGATTACAAGGATACTGAAAAGGAAAACAATTTCTGTATTAATAGTGCTCATAATTTAGTGATGGAAGAGGACATTAAGTTAATAACAAAGAGAAATAAGTAATTTCAAATTATGACACTAGTCAGGATGAGCTAAATTATGCTATGACTACAATCTCAATATCTCATTGCTTTGTGACAGAGATATAGTACACAAGGTATAATCATGTGACTCTCCAGGAAAGACAGTAATTGCTTTCCTAATGGCAACTCTATGTGTACATATTGGAAGGTTAAAAAGAAAGAAAACTAAGTGTTTGGTTACATGTGGTAAAGAAGAGGGTGATTTAACAAGGTGAATAGAAGATGATCCCTTCATTCAAATATGAAGTGTTATTTGGGGCAGATGGGATGTTATGGATGTTACAGAAGAGTCTAGATCAGTTTTTAGAAGCATTGGTTTTTGAGGTTTCTTTAAGGCTGGTGAGTACACGATACACACACATGTCCATGTGGGTGACCCAGGCTAAAACAAATAATCAAGTAAACCAAAAATAAAACAAAAGACATGAGAGTTGGAAGAGGACTTGCTGGGAGGAGCAGAGGCGGCTGTGGAGGTGTGAAGGGAGGACGAGGATGAGTGGTGACTGAGACCAGACGAATTACATGTGTGTATGAGTGTAGTGACAGAGCTATGTATCATGAGCGTGCTGAAGCAGAGTAAGAGACTGCTATTTAACGCTGGCAAATCAGCGTGGGGAAAGCGGCACAGAGGGCGAGAATGCTTTCTGTGCAAACCTGAAGACCCGAGCTTGATTGCCCAGAACCTACATTAAAAAGCGGAAAATGGTCCTGTGAGTGCCTGTAATTCCATGTTGTGCGGAGAGGAGGATCGACGGGGCTTGCTGGCTGCCAGCCTAGCCCCAGGTTAGGAAGAAACCCTGGCTCAAGAGATGAGGTGGGGCGTGGCAGAGCAGCATGAGTGACAACCTCCAGTGGCTCCACGTGTGACCAACCTACCTCCACTCTTTTTCTTGAACTAATGCGGTGATCCAAGGTGAGGCTTGACTGAAGCTCAGTCAGTTAGGACTGCCACTGTGAATCTGCAGAGCAGTCCAGCAGTCTGCAGAACAGACATGACCTTGGGTGCTGTTAGCAGGTGTCCTTACTCCTGCCAAGGAGAATGGGTGAAATCTGGTCTACAGCAAGAGGGAGTAAATTGGTTATATGGAGAAGAGTAAAAAGGATTCCTAAACCATGGGTTAGCTAAAAACACATTCTTGTCTTTTATGGACTATGCCATTAAAAAATAACATCTAAGCATTAACTTTTCATTAATTAAGACTGCTTTCTGCTTTCTGCAATTAATCATAATACTGACTGGTACAAAATAAATGCAAGTTACTGTTTTTTGAGGAAGTGAATACACAGAGAGGTTGAGTTCCAAGGCACACAGATTGGGAGACAGTTACTGCTGAACCTGACACGTGAGTACAGGCCATCTGAAGGCAGAGCATATGCCTTGAACATCAGTCTACAATGTTATGGTTTGAGTCTAAAAGATCCTCTACAGGCACAGGTCTTGAATGCTCAAGATGTCACAGCCATGCAGGGATAACTTATACAGAAGCCTACCTATTCAAATGGAATAGGGCGGAAATGGAGCCACCAGCTGGGTGATAGGAAGAATCAGTCTGTCATTCTATTTACTCTCTCTTGCACAGATACCCCGTATATTTTATAGTATTTTAATGATGATATCTGCTTCTATCTATTTTTAAAGATTGAAGGTGATCTGTAACCATCAGACATTAGAGAGAGAATGACTCATACTAAATAATTCTTCATGATCTAAAATGCATTATAAAGAGATTCAATATTTTTTCACTTGGCCAACATCATCACTTTTAAAACTACATTCCATTACAGAGAAAGCTATTGCCCTTGCGATATGGAATAAAATGTCCCCTTAGACTCATGCACTGAAGCCCCTGGTTCTCACTTGTGGTTCAGTGTAACATGAAGGGGCCCTGCTTGTTGGGGTTTTCTGTCCTGCCACCAGGTCTCCCAGCTGTTAAGTCCCAGAGAAATATCACACAAAGATCTCTGTAAGTTATAAAGCTGATTATCCAGGCAGGAAATATAGGTGGGAAAACCAGACAGGAAGTAGAAATGATGTAATGAGAACAGGAGAATTCTGGGAAGGAGAAAGTTGAGTCTCTTTGGGCCTTTAAAGAAATGAATATCACTTTGGCTCAGTAAAGTGAAGAAACACCCATGTCTAAGGCCACAGCCCTGCTGGGTGCTAATGCAGCTGCTGGTATGTGGTGGAGTGACCATCTCCTGGGAGCAAATACATTCTAAATCATGGGAGACACTCACCATTCTCAGGGAACCTTAAGAAAACTCATTCAATTTTAATGATGGTGACCAGGGACCATCATTATGCGTGATTCATTATTTTCATAGCCATCCTTTTTTTTATTGAAAAAGTTTCCACCTCCTCCCCGCCTCCCATTTCCCCCCTCCCCCCATTCCTCTCCCCTCTCCCCACTCCTCTCTCCCCACTGCTCCATTCTCCCTCCCTCTCCAGTCTTAAAGCAGTCGGGATTCCCTGCCTTGTGGGAAGTCCAAGGTCCTCCCCCCTCCATCCAGGTCCAGGAAGGTGAGCATCCAAACAAGCTAGGCTCCCAAAAAGCCAGTTCATGCAGTAGAATCAAAACCCAGTACCATTGTCCTTGGCTTCTCATCAGCCCTCATTGTCCGCCATGTTCTGGTTTTATCCCATGCTTATTCAGTCCCAGTCCTGCTGGCCTTGGTGACCTCCCAATAGATCACCCCCACTGTCACCGTGGGTGGGTGCACCCCTCGCGGTCCTGACTTCCTTGCTCATGTTCTCCCTCTTTCTGTTCCTCATTTGGACCTTGGGAGCTCAGCCTGGTGCTCCAATGTAGGTCTCTGTCTCTATCTCCATAGCCATCTTTTTTAACCGTTAATATCTACTCTGGCTTACTATTCTCCCCTCTTGAAATGCTTTCTTTGGTCAACTTTTTTGATGCCATTTCATCCTCTTTGTTCACTGACATCTGTTTCTCCATCTTTTCTGGTTCCTTTCCATATTTCTCATCACTGAGAAAAGTCAGGGAAAGAGCTAAAACCACAGGAACATGGAGACAGGAACTAAAACAGAGGCCATGGAGGAGCATTGCTGATTGGCTTGCTCTCATTGCTTGCTCTTCATGTTTTCTTCCAGCACCAAGATCACCAGCTCAGGGGTGGAAACTCCTACAGTGACCTGGGCTAACTTATCTCCATCATTAAACAAGAAAATGCCCCACAGGTTTTTCCACAAGCCAATCTGGTGGGGGAATTTTCTCAACTGAGGTTCTCTCCTCTCGAATATGATTCTAGCTTGTATCTAGTAGACATAAAACTATCCAGGGCACCAGACTTTTAAAAAAGAGCTTGTTGTATCTCCCCATGTCCCCCACTTAAATTATCATTAAAGAAAGAAATCAAAATACATAGTCAAAAATTAGAAAACTAAGGAAAGGCAAGCAAACCCCAGGCCACTAGTAAGGCAGGAGTGATCGAGATCCAGTCTCTTCTGATCATGGGGATCTTGGCATTGAGAGTGGGAACATGCTCTGGGCATGGTTTTCTGTGATAGGATTTAATTCTTAAATCTTTCATCTAAAATTATGTCTTCTTTCCTGATGATTGACATTCTGGACCTTGAAATACAGCTCTTGTGATTCAACCAGCTGCAACAATTTTGTAGATGAGTTCAATGATTTTATGGGGATAAAATTCAGGCATCAGGATGAAATTTTGAAATACTTCAGTTGCTTGGGAAAGATTCACTGCAGATTCTAAGAGAGTCAATTTCCATCCACTCTGTCCCGAATTCTAAAGCTCAAACTGTGCTTAAGATATATTTTTTAATGGCCAAGGTATTATACAAGTATTCTGGCATATTCTACATACAATCACTATGCTTTCCAGGGGTGTAGAGAGATTTTCTACTTAAGAATATTCCTCATTTCCTTCCTCCCTCCCTCCTTGGCCCATTCTTCCCTCCCATTCTATCTCCTTTCAAGTATTTTTTCTTTTTTTTTTTTTGAGCAAGGGTCTTTGTGTACCTTAGGCTGTCCCTGAATTCAAAATACTCATGCCTCAGCCTCATCGGTGGTGGGTTAAGACCACAGATGTGCACTATAATACCCTGCTTTTGTTTGTGTTTTAATCGAATGGTTTGGACCATAACTGTTTTAATCCTCCTTTTATCATGGTGACAGCAGAGTTTGATTCATTGCAGCAATATCTACTGACATTTTCTAATAACAACACTTCTGCTACAAGAATTTAAAAACATATTTTAGTAGTTTATATACAGTTGAATTCTTGTAAGTTTCCAATGTCTCCAAACTTTTTGTTCTATATACCCACAGGCAAGGTATGGATGGGTTCCCTGGGGCCTGGTTAAGAGCAGCTTTCCAAACACACACCCCACTTCTCTCTGCCCCTGGTAGTTCTTAGAAAACCCATGCTTACTTCTCATCATGACTACAAATAGTAATTAGGAATATATTTCAACTCCTGACAATATTACGTTTGACTTAATACAACCTCACTTGTTTTTTTTTCTAGCCCCAGGGTCTGTTTGCAATGCTATGACCAATTACGAAGCTTACACACAGCAGAAACTCAGTGACTAAAACATTGGCTCAGCAGTTAAGAGCAATGGTTGTTCTAGAAGATCCAGGTTCAGTTCCCAGCACCTACACTGTGGCTTATAACCATCTGTCATTCCAGTTCTAGGGAATCCATTACCTTCCTCTAACCTCTGTGGACACCAGGCACATATGTCACACAAACATCCATTCATATAAAATAGAAAGTAAACACATCTTTAAAACAAAACAGAAACTACTTCCGAACAGTTCTGGATGCTGTGAAGTTCAAGCTAAAGGGGGTACACAGATATTCTTGTTTTGTGGACAGTACCTTGTTGCTGTGCCCGATCATAGTGGATGGAGTGAATGATTCCTTCAGTGACCCTGCCTTCAGTTTTTGGCAGATCCAGGCCTTTGCCCATTCTAGGCAAGTCTTCTGGCACTAGTTTGTAGCCCCAGTCTCTCCTGTGCTTACAGGGTGCCTGATGTTATTCACAAGTAGTCCATTCTCATGACCTGCTCCACTATGGCCCCACTTCCTGGTTCTACCATTTAACGCTTAGGATTTCAGTACAGCCTTGAGGAGACATGGACACCAAGACCATAACAGTCAGAATTTACAAGGTGCAATTTTAAGTTATAATCATTTGTATCTTTAAAATATTATTTCAAAAATTAAGCTTGTATACTCCAGGAAATGTTTTCAGAAAGATAGTTTTTTTTTTTAAAATTAATGGCTATAAATCATTTTAACATCTTTATTATGACATTTTTGAAACTGCTGGCTACACTGAAGCATTCATTTATTTTGACTTCCACGATGGCATAAAGAAAGCAGTGTGTATATTGACTTCAGAGTTGTAAAGTCGATGGAAATAATGTGCCCTATCATATAAAATACATATCGGTAAGTTAATACAGAAAATGAGTGAGTACATCTCCCAGTTTCTCATTCCACTCAGAAAAGAACATTTTAACATAACATTTACCTTTGCTGTCAGGGAAGCTGAGCCTCGTACAAAGAGAAGTGGCCTGCCGCAGAACACTTTTTACTCAAAATGCCTTTCACGGCCTTCTTACAGCTTGATATGATTGACAAACTGTTACTTACACCTCTCTGTGTAATAAAATGTTCTAGGGTGTTACAACAAATTTCCTTCCATGGAATTTTTTAAAGTTCACTTAGAGATGAGCTTTCCAGTTCTGGCAAGCTGATAGCTAAACTGGACGAGGGAGAAGATGAGGTGGGAATTCAGTCCTTCCCCCAGGCCTCCAGATTGTAAGGTTAGTGCCCCTGCAAAGTTTCTTAATCAGAAAAGGCATCCTCCTACCTGCTGTGGTCTCACAGGGGAAAGCTGGGCACCAAATCAGCAGCTAAGTCAATGGAAAGCGCACCCTGTGCCAGGATTAAACACTTTGAATGGTCTCATTTAATCCTCATAGCAACCTCATAAAAAAGGTATGAAAATTATCCCAATTTTTCAATATACTGAAGAACATAAATATAATGCCTATGCTTGATAAGATAGACACACTTGAGTATATTAGTAAAGTGAAATAAGTGAAATGTGTGTGTATGTGTGTGTATGTGTGTGTGTATGTGTGTGTGTGTGTGCATGAGAGAGAGAAAAAGAGACAGAGAGAAACGTGTGTGTGTGTGTGTGTATGCATGTATGGAGAGAAACAGAAAGAAAGACAGAGTGGGGAAATACTAGTGTGAGTGTCTGGACATTTATTGCTCTGGTTTCCCCCACATAGCTCCTGGAACTCTGGCAATTGTTGGATGAACAAACCTCTCTTGCAAGCTAATGAGGCCTAGCAGCTGGTGGTCTCTGGATTTCTTCTGAGAAAGGGTTCTATTAAAAGAAAGACCTAGGCGAGGAGCAGAGCTTTAATATCGCCAGGAGTCCTCTCCAAACTCCAGGAAGGTCAGAGTATCATCAGTGGCCAACAATGAAACCATCACGCCTATGATGTGATAACCGCCCCCTCACACAAACACAGGGTTTCAGAGATCATGCAGACTGGGGAACTGTTGAGGATGCTGGGAGGACCCCCTCCTCTATACCTTGATTCCATCACCTCTTAATCCGACTGTCCACTGAGATTTTTGGTAAAATCTTAAAAAAAAAAAAAAACCTAACAGATGTTAACAAAAAATTCCCTTCGTTCTGTGCACTTTCCTGGAAACTAAAAAAGCACCCGAGGAGGGCACCATGACTAGCATGGCTTTTTGGGAAATAAATCCTTATCTCAAGCAATTTCATGGAGATTCCCCATATTTTCTTCTAGTAGCTTTATGCTTTCAATTTTATAGTTTTAAATCCATTTTAAGCTTATTTCCACATCTGGAGACAGAGGTTCCATTTCTGCCGCTTAGGAGAAGTAACAAATCATCAAAAACCAGTCAAGAAGACAACTTCTAGAAACAGGTTAGCTTATCACACAGCTTTAGAGGTTCATAGCCCCCACCCCTCTCTATCTCCTCCATCAACTAGACACATTCCATGCCACAGACAGTTGAAGATGCTTCTCGTCTTCATATGCAGCAGGCTCTGTGAATGAGCATGCACACATGTCTGCGCTACTATCCATCTCTCTTTAACCTATCACCTCTCCATTCATGTGTCACCTTGTCACCAGTTTCTAACTTCATACTTCATACTTCATATGCCTGTGCAGGGGGAGATGTGACCACCGAAGTTTGGGGGTAAAGGCTGAGGCAGGTGATTCAAGTGGAGAAAGTTTTACAAAGAGCAATCCTGCACCTGTTCTCACTGCAGCAGGCAAGTATAGTATCCAGGCTGTTAGAAAGCTGAGTCCACCATGTTTTTCTGCGGCTGGAACATTTCAATTATTGCAACTTTAAACACTCATGGAATTGTCGTGTGCTGCAACTCCCTCTAGAGAGAGTTGTCAATGAGAAGTGTGTTTGTGCTCCAGCCTAGGGTTTGCTTGGCATACTATTGTACCCCCAAATGCACTGGATGTACAGAACTTTTTAAGGGAGCAAAGACACCTGCTGCTCTAAGATCTATAAATCGACAGTCTACCGTACAAAGTCACCAAACAAGGGTGGGACATAGGAGATGGCGACTATTGAATCATTCTGTTGTTAAATCAATTACTGCATCTGATTAGCTTTTCAGTAACATTTGGGATGGAGAAAATGTTGTTGGCAAAATAGTAAAAATCTGGCAGCCCTGAGAATTAAACATTAGCAGCCATTCAGAAACAAACAGAGGCAACTTAGTACAACAGAGAATTCTTTGATCTAATTGCTTCCGCTAGTAAACGCTACCATTTTTCTTCCCACTGATTTATTTAGCCCCACAGCATGAGCTCAATTAATTTCCTTTTACTAAGAGGTCATGTAATTCTGAGCCTTCGCTATAAATACACAGAAATGCCCAACAACTGTGCAATATTTTCTTAACCCCTTCGTATCTGAAAGTACCACATACAAAAAGAACATAACGACAGCACCTAGTATACAGAGGACATGCAGCCAAGTCGTATTCAGATATGAAATGACTAAGTCACACCGAATGTCTTAAAAATGGCTGAGTTTAGACATGGAATCAATCAGATGTTGAGTGAGCAAGCCTAAGACATCTGGGTTTTACTTCAGGTCATGCACCAAGTTGTGAGAGCACAAATAGATATGTTGAATAAAAAGGAAAGAATATCCAATAACTAGTTATTGGTGGGATTGCAAACCACCACTTGCACAGTTCTTCCTCTTGTATAGTGAGCTCACTCGTCACAAGAGTCTCTGTGTTGCTCTAAGGAGTTGACACCTGCAAATAGAATTCACAGAGCTGACAGGTCCCTGTCCCTCCAGGTTTGAGACTCCATTAAATGACTAGGTGCAGATGTGGACCAAACTCTGATAATAACCTAAGTGCCAGGAGAGGTTAGGTGATAAAAGAATCAATTCAGTGAGTCATAATTCATGTTTTTATAACTCAGTTGAATTCTTGTTCACCTTCCCAACTTTGTTTTAGAGTCAGCTTAGAGCCACCAGTCACATTTTGGGAGAACTCTTCTGGGAGAAGAATAAGCTAACAGTCAAGCCCAGTGCCTGCCAACTTGAATACTTTTTCATTTTCTTATGCCTGTATCTGAATTCTTGTGCCAAAATGTTGAGTACAAAAGAGAGATATCTTTTCTTCCTTTTTATTCTTGGTATTTTATTTATTTGAAAAAAAGTTGTTTTTCTTCAACTCCTTCACAAAGCTCCAAAATAAACTGTGAGATGCACGTGTAAAATGAGGACAGACAAAGGCATCAGTTTCCTTCCCTGAACAGACTGGCATGTGTACTATATGCTCCATTCCTATAGCCACACACACCTTAGATCAGATCCCAACTCGGTCATCTACCAGCTCATGATCCAAAGATGTGGTCATGTTGCCTATCTGAGGGGCAGGTGAGAGAGCAAATGAATCATGAAAAGCAGAGCAAAGTTAGGCGCATGAGAGGCCAGGTGCCCACTAAGCAGTAAGTAGTTATTCTCTCTCAAACAATTTTTATTTTGGCATATAGTTTATACTTTTCCTTAAACAAAAATCAGAATTCCTGGTTTCCTTCTGCACAAAAGGCATAGGTAGGTTTATAGTATACTAACCGGTCATCAGCTAAATAAGACTAAGACCAGTGGCTGTGATGTGCTGGAGTATCACAGTCTCTTACAACCCCATCTTTGCAAACCCAGCTATCTCCTTCTGAAGCTACCAGGGTCTTGAAACAGGATGTTCCCACCCCGCCTGCCAAGGCTGTGTCAAGGGATGTGCTAGTGGTTCCTCAGCTGGATCACTGTGCCTTTTTCATGCAGGTGTGTAAATTGGGTGCGAAACAGGAAGGCCACTTCGTTCTTAGGAAACTTGTAGAGCTTGGCATCACTGCTGGAAAAAAAAAAACCAAAGTGCTCAGAGCCAGGCTCAGGAACATCTTGTTCCTTAGCAGTCCATCACCCTCTTAAAAAAAAATCAATTGAAGTTAGTGAGCTTAAAATTACCAAAGGTTGTTCACAAGCTGGCCTCAATTCTCTATCC
Source organism: Alexandromys fortis (assembly GCF_014885135.2). NCBI lineage: Eukaryota > Metazoa > Chordata > Mammalia > Rodentia > Cricetidae > Alexandromys > Alexandromys fortis. The sequence goes on along the minus strand of NW_026067958.1, from coordinate 3,883,907 downwards.
CTGTGCTGTGGCATCGAGTCTTCATTTTGCTTGATATGCTCTCTGCTTGCTCTCTCCTTGTGAACAAATGATCATGGCTTGTTATCTCCGGGGCTTCGTGCTCCCAGAACACCTCCTGGTTTCCCTGGGAAACAACTTTTCCAACATGGCTCCCACCACGATTTCCACCCGGCTCCACCCTGCCACTGTGGTTCTGTGTACCTTGATTTGTGGTTACAGACTTTATAGTCACAGCTGTCATCTAGGAGAAGTCCCTGGACTTCAACCTCAAAGGCTGAGGGAGGACCAAAGAGCCTGGTAAGATGCTCTCCAGCACCCCCCTGCCTTCTGATGGAGGGAATACCGCAGTGACGGGGACACTGAACACCCGCGCAGACATGGCTACCTCCTGCTGCAATCGCACTGCTCAGCTGGTGCTCAGTAGTACTGTTTTCACAATTCCAAGAGAAAAGATGCAGTTTGGATGAAAAAAAATCATTTTTTTAAAAGATGTATTTATTTTTTATGTATATAAGTGTTCTATCTTCATGTAAGCCTTTATGCCAGAAGGGGGCATCAGATCCCCTTATAGATGGTTGTGAACCACCCTGTGGTTGCTGGGAATTTTACTTGGAACCTCTGGAAGGGCAGCCAGTGCTCTTAACTGCTGAGCCATCTTTCCAGCACCGCCCCCCCCCAAAAAAACCTTACAGCATGGGTACCACTGCAGGAATGTGAATCTCAATTACCCTGACAGAAATTCTAACCCACAATGTTACACATTACAGTCTGAAAAATGGTGTATAAAATAATAACCAGGTCCTTGGATTTGGAGTCATAAGCCTGTAACCCTACCCACAGAGGAAGTTGAGGCACCAGCATCAAAAGTACAGAGCCTGTCTGAGTTTGAGAGCAGGTTCAAGACTAGCTTAGTCAGTTTAGAGAGAATTTTTCTGATGCTTTATTTAAAAAAGCTAGAGAATGTAGTTCAGTAGTAGAGTGTCTGTCTAGCATGTTCAAAAACCTAAAATATACTTTTAATAATGCATGGGGCGTGTGTGTGTGTGCACAGCACCACCTCAGCACCACCACTGAACAACCCAAAGTAACCAGGAACATGATTGCTTGTGGGGCAATTGGCAAGCCCAAGGTCTTTAAAAGCACTGCAGACTGAACAAAAGAACATCTACAAATAATAATAACAACAACAACAACATTCTTATGTACCCTGAATGGGGAATTGTTTTCCTCATATAACATATCCTGATTACAATTTTCCCTCTCCTCTATTCATCCCAGTTCTTTCCCCACCTTTTCTCCAATCTGTATCCACCCCACATTTCTGTCTCTCATCAGAAAACAAACAGGCTTCTATGGGATAATTATGAGATAAAATATAGTAACATAAAATATAAACTAAGACATTGGAAAAGGACAAAACAAACAAACAGAAGGAAAAGAGCCCAAGAAAGGGCACAAGAAACAGATACAGTTTTAGAGACCCACTCCTTTGCACACAATACTGGTAGCCCGAGGCTAAGCCTGATTGTCAGCACCATGGACAAAAGCCTGGGGATGAAACCAGGCAGAAACCAGGCAGCAGCAATGCTTGAGAGTCTGTGCTGACCAATGCCAATCAAGGCTAGCGTGGGGAGCAAGGAGGTATTAAGACTTTATTACAGGTTGAAGGGGGAGGGAAGAGGCAGGGAGGGGAGCAGAGAAAAATGTAGAGCTCAATAAAAATCAATAAAAAAGAGAGAAAGAAGACTTTGTTTCAGAAAAAGAAAAGTAATATGAAAAAGATTTACTTCCTTAAAGAGCAGTGACCAATGCTGAATTCTTCCTGGTAAGAATTTTGAACTTGAAGATTTACTATCAAAATGCCAATGTAACAGGGCTATTGTTTCTAGGTCTGTCATAAAATATAAAGTTTCTCATCTTTTAAGAAAGTATTTTATGTTATTGCTTTGGAAAACGATTGTATGAAATACTTAAACTTTCCTTAGTGAAGCTTATTACACCTGAAGGTATAATAGAAAAACTTTCACCTCTAATTAGAATGATTCAGGAGGATGTTAAATTCAGGCAAATTCCTCCAACACAGAATGGTATTGGGGGTTAAGGTTGGGTGAGGGGCGGAAGTGACATACTGACAGACATTTCCACATGGGAAGGCAATGATGACTCCATTTGCGACTCTGGGTACCAGAATGTCTGGTCGGTATTTCTCATTAAATCACACTTCCATCATCTTTGGGCTGCTAATGGTTTCATAGTTTTGTCCATAAAGAAACTAGTCATTAGAAAAAAAATGAGCATTTTCTGGGGTCACATGGCACCTCAGAACAAAGTCGGAGTTGAATCACAGCCTGCCTGACTGTGAAGGTGACATTTTCACCTCTCTGCCCTGCCATTAGACCACAGTGCTACAGGCCATTTTTATCTCTGATAAATTGGTTAGCAACTTAGTTCACAACGTCCTAAATGCATTGTGGTCCAGAATAACATAGGCACTGTTTATTAATTATCTGTAGGGCACGAAAATTAGTTTTACTGAAACCAAAATTGAAAATATCTTACAATGAAATAAACATCCCTGCTGATATTATAGCTGTGACTCAAGTGCTTTATATGGAGCTGAATAACTTCAAGCCCAGATACACAGTTATTCAAAGCCAGAGGAAACCTTGTGTGAGTCAAGTGGTCTTTTGTTTATCAAGACTGCTTCTATATGTGCCCACCCATACAGAGTAATTAGCACGCAAATACAGATGAAATTTCTAAGAATCCAAGTATTTAAAGAGGACCCAAAGAGGGACAAGGAAAAGCGGACACTTGGATGCTGAAAACCCCAAAGCCCATATTTTGAGCTAACACCTTCCCCCCGCTAAAAGCAAAGTGTCACATTTCAAATTATGTGTTATGTGATGATATATTAAGAATGGAGAAAGAAAGTTGTTTTAAAAAATAAACACAGGCATTTTCCAGTTCCACTAACAGAACTTACAAACTGTGAATGTCAGAGGTAAATAGAAACACGAGACAGATTCAAGAATTAGAAGCTTGATTTAGAGACCCAGATCCATCCCTAATGAATTTCACACATTTTTCAGGATTCTGAGACCAACCCATGTGGTTTCATATGTTCCTGCTTATAGCTTAATTGTGAAAAAAGCAGATAGTTAATCTACCTTCCAAACAGAACCCTATAAATGGAGAATTTGCCATGTAATATGTTGTCCAAATCAAGATACTGATAATAACTTTGTTGGGTCAATTAGAATACAAGAGACAAATCTTAGACAAATTAGGAAATATGTCAGTGTAATAGCTGATACTCATCATAGATGCTCAGGGGGCATCAATCAACCTTCACTCCTGGGACTTTATTCGTATACCTATTTTGTCTCTTTATACTATGTATATTATATTATACAATTTTATGACCCATAGAAAACCCCCATTTTTGTTTGTGTCCCTTCTTTCCTCTCTAGTTCCTTCTCTCCTAGCTTGTGTATCACTTCCATTTCATTAAGTCCAAGCCAGCTGCCATTTACTGGAAATTATGTATTTATCTGTTTATTTTGTTTTCTTAAGGTTATTTTGTTGATGCAATAGTTTTGCATTGTAATAGAATGTCATAGTTTTACATTTGTTGTATTTTGACTTCAAAAGAGGTTAATCAAGGGTTTTGTATTTTATTTTTATACAAGGTATTTTCATAGTCAGAAGGGCATAGAAAACATGGTTATGTCTTAGTCCATGAGACAAGAGTTTTTAAGATCACACAGTAAAAACACTCTGAGATGTGGTTTGTAAGAGGGTTTCCCTCTGTTAGCTCTATGGGCCTACTCTACTTTCTTGAGCCCTTAAAAATGAAGAGATTTCTCTAGCCAAAGGCAGAAGAGAAGGTCAAAGAGATTATAAGGATTTAAACTTTTTCTGGCACGGAGCTAGACAGGATTATGTGACCGAGAGGCTTTGGACAGAACTAGAGCGCATCAGGGAGCTGACGGGGGCTCCAGCTCAAGCCTGGAAAGGAATTGGACCTCGGCACAGCAACTAAAGGAGCTGAATTCGAGGAAGAATCTCACAGATCCTGGGAGAGAAATCCTCTGAGAGTCCCCAGGAAGGAGCCCAGTCCTGTTAGCACCTAGATTTTAGTCTCTCAAGATTATCAGCAAAAAACCTGCATGACAAACTGAGAGAGGATAATGTTGTTAATCTGTCTGTCTGTGGTAATTTGTTACAGCACTGTATGTATTATTCCTTTCAGTGCCGTGACAAAGTGTTAGACCTAAATAATCGTTAGAAGAAAATATATATCTGGATTTCCACATTTGGAAACTGCAGCCCATGGTCACGTGGCCTCGTGAGTCTGGCTGAATATTTCTGCAGCAGAACGAGCACACAATGGAGGTTCTTCATCTTACTGAGGACAACCATCAGAGAGAGGAAGACAGGAAGAGGTCAGAAAGCCTCAAGCCCTGTTTATAGCAACTCAACTCGTCTAAATAGGCCCCAACTCCTCCAGCTTCCCGAGCCTCCCACGACAGAGGCAGCAGCAAGGATCTTGGTGGTAATACACTAGTTTGTATGGGCGTTTTATATTTAAACCCTAACAAAGAACAGTGGGAAAATGATATAACTATGGATTCTATTTAATCTTGCTTAAATTTAGGGGACTATGTGTCAGAAGCTCCTTAAATCTCAAAGGAGAGGTCATCTTTCACCTTTTGGCTAAATGGTATTTATGCTGATTTTTTAAAACATGTTTTCAGATGAAAGAATAAATTTAGCAGTCCACGGGGACTCACCCTCAGGCATGTCTCTCCACTGTCAGAGCCTTGTTCATCCTCAGTCTTGGAAAACTAAGGGATCCAACTTCTTCGTTTGGTTTTTAATATTACCCTATTACAGTTGTCTCCTGAGTATTCCCAAAGTATCCTGTGTTAAAACCCGATCCCTAGCCAAGTGAAGGTGGCAAGGACTTTAAGAGTAAGGTGTTTCAGGAGGAAGTTAGGTTGTTGGGGGTATACTTGTGAGTGGGTTGTGGTATCTTGACACCTTCCAATCTTCCTTTTCATCCTGGTCATGAGGTGCACCGTTTTGCTCTGCCATCCATCTCTGCCACATGTTGCCTGGCAACAGGTCAAATTGAAACTTCCATAACTGTGACACAAAAGATTTTTCTCTTCATTATCGATTGCCTCAGATATTTATTACAGTGGAAGAAAGCTGTCCAACACACCCTCTGATCTTCTTGGGGACTTGAGAGATAAATTTTGCATTTTCCAGCAATCAGAGGTTATACTGTTCTCTGCCTCATTCTCAAAATAGGACAAAAGTTAATGAAACTGTCAGTGGAACATGAAGTTGGTATGTCTATGATTGAGAGAGAAGTTGATCCTATCTGTTGACTCAACTTATCAGTTGAATGGACCTGAAGAAAAGTGTCAGACTTTGTAACACAAAATGACAGCATTAACACAATTAAAAGACACAAACATACAAGTAATGTTAAACAAACAGCAATGTGTTGGAAGTGTAACAATACCTGATCTCAAATGACACTACAGAGCCATAGAGATCAAAATAGTATGGTGCTATCATAAAACAGACACAAGTACCAGTGAAGTAGAATAGAGGACCCAGAAACAAAAGCACACAGCTGTGGTAATCAGCTTACTATTATTAATGATCATATTGTTTGACAAAAATATCAAAATACATATTAAGAAAAATGTATCCCTTTTAACAAATGGTATGAGGAATATTGGATGTCTGTATGCAGAATATTGAAATGAAATAGATTTCTCTCACTCTGCATAAAAGTCAATTCAAAATGGAGCGAAGGCCTTCATATGAAATCTGAAACATTGAAGTTGCCCAGGAAAACACTTCAAAATACTGACATAAGCAAATATTTTCTGAAATTGATATCAATATCTTGGGAAAGTTTTTTAATTAATTAGTCAATTAATTCATTATTTTTTAAAAAACTATCTTTTCTCATTTTACATCCCAAATCCAGTCCCCACTTCCTCTCTTCCTTCTGTTCCCTCCACAGTCCTCTCCACCCCCACATCCACTCCTCAGAGAGGACAAGGCTCCCCGGAGGAGTCAGCAAAGTCTAGCATATTGCTTTGAAGCAGGACCAAGGCACTCCCCACTAAATCTAGGCTGAGCAAGGTATCCCTGCAAAGAGAATGGGTTCCAAAAAGCCAGAACAAGCAGTAGGATTATTTTGGGAAAGTTAACCACAAGAATTGAGAAATAGGATTATGCTAACTTAAAAGGCTTTGGCACAGGAAAAGAAACAATCAGCAGAGGGAAGAGACAGTCCACAGAACAGGAAAAAACCTTCACCAACTATACAACAGACAGAGAACTAAACTAATAATATATAAATAAAGAGAAGTTTAAACACCCAAATCCCAAATCATCTAATCAATAAATGGGCTACTGATGTGGATAGACAGTTCTGAAAAGAAAAAAATGCAAATGGCCAGTGAATTTGAGAACACATTCAATATCCTTAGTCATTGGTGACGTGACAATTAAACTGCCCTGGGATGCCATCTCACTCAGGTCAGAAATGCTATCATCAAGAAATCAAATGACAACACGTGCTGGCAGGGAGGCAGGGGAGAGAGCAGCCTGTTTTTGTAGCTGGTAGGAATATAAAGTGGCATAGGCCCCATGTTAATCAGTGTGGAAGGCACTGAAAAAATAAGTAAAATAGAACTGCATACGATCCATTTCTACAACTCTTGGGTACATAGCCAAAGGACTCTGCCATGGAGCTATCTGCACATCCATGTCACCTGAGCCAGGACATGGAACCAGCCCGCATAGCCATCAAAACATAAACTGATAAAGAAAATGTGACACATGCACACAATAGAATTTTGTAGAACCATAAAGAAAACTGAAATCCCGATATTCACAGGAAAATGGATAGGACTGAAAATCATTATGTTAAATGAAACAAATTAGACTCAGGAAGCATGTTTTTTATTATATGAAAAACCTGAATTTAAATTTGTGATGTGTGAACATGTGTATGCACCATGAGTAGAAGTCTTAAGATAAGGGGTGGTTAGCAGAATACTTGTGGCACGAGAGCGGAATGGAGTCTGTGACAGGGAGCAAAGGGACAGTCATCAAGAAAGTGGGAGGGACACATGAGAAAGGAGTGGAGGAGAGGATCAATAAGAGCAAAGTACATGAGAAATACAGTGAAACTCATTTCTTTGTATGCTTGTTTCAAAATACTAAAATAAGAGAACCCTTTACCTCGAAGTGAACTTAAATGTTAATAAGAAATAAAAATAAAAATTTAAAGTTTGACAATTTTCTACTGATCAAAAATTTACGTTTGTTCCTCCATCCACAGATTTCTCCATCTTCATTGTAATGCTGTTTCAAGACACTCTATTCAAATACAAATTCGTTTCTTTTATTCTGCAGTAGGAATGAGATAAAAGGAGGAAAACAGAGCTCTAATTTTCCCTGATAGCACTTTTGAAGGCCTGAGTTTCTCAGAAATTTTAGGTTAGTTTTCCAAAAATTTTAGTTTTTTTTTATTTTTTTCAAAAAGAAAACAAATTATCTTTTTTCATTTTACATACCAATCCCAGTTCCCTCTCCCTCTCCTCCTCCCATTCTCTCCATCTTCTCCCTTACCCCAACCCCCATCCACTCCTTAGAGAGGGTGAAGCACATTCCTCTGAGGGAGGACCAAGGCCCTCCTTACTATAACTATGCTGAGCAAGGTATCCATCAAAAGAGAATGGGATCCAAAAAATCAGTACAAGCTGTAGGGATAAATCCTGGTCTCACCGCCAGTGGTCCTTCAGTGTGCCCCAGCCATACACTTGTCACCCACATTCAGAGGGTCTAGTTTCAACCTATGCTGCTTCCTTCCCTGTCTGGCTGGACTGGTGAGCTCCCATTAGCTCAGGTAAACTGTGTCAGTGGGTGTACCCATCATGGTCTTGACCTCTTTGCTCATATTCTCACTTCTCCCACTCTTCGACTGGACTTTGGGCACTTAGCCCAGTTCTCCCCTGCAGGTCTCTGCCTCTGTTTCTATCAGTTGTTGGTTGAAGGTTCTATACTGACATTTAAGATAGTCACCAATCTGACCACAGGACAAGGCCATTTTGGGCACCCTCTCCGCTATTGCTTAGGGCCTTAACTGGGGTCATCCTTGTGGACTCCTGGGAATTTCTCTAGTGTTAGTTTTTTTGCTAGTCTCATAATGACTCCCTCAATCAAAATGTCTCTTTCCTTGCTCTCATCTCTGTCCTTCCTCCATCTCGACTATACTGTTCCCTCAAGTTCTCCTCCCCTTTCCCCTTCTCATCTCCTCTCCCCCTTCCACCACTCACATGCTCCCAATTTTGTCAGGAGATCTTATCTATTTTGCCTTCCCAGGGTCATCCATGCATGTCTATTTTAGGGTCCTCCTTGTACCTAGCTTTCCAGGAGTTGTGGATTGTAGCCTGGTTATCCTCTTCTTCATGTCTAGTATCCACTTATGAGTGAGCAAATACTATGTTTGTCTTTCTGGTCTGGGTTACCTCACTCAGGATGGTTTTTTTTTTTTTTCTAGTTCCATCCATTTTCATGCAAATAAAAATTATAGGTTTTAAGCCGGGTGATGGTGGCACACGCCTTTAATCCCAGCACTCGGGAGGCAGAGACAGGCAGATCTCTGTGAGTTCGAGACCAGCCTGGTCTACAAAGCTAGTTCCAGGACAGGCTCCAAAGCCACAGAGAAACCCTGTCTCAAAATATATATATATATATATATATATATATATATATATATTTAGAATCAAAAAAGGGAAATATCCAGAAACCTGAAAACTATTTCTACTGAAGCTTTGAAGTCTTGTGGACAAAGGGTGAATGCCCCTTTCTAGACTAGAGAACAGTAGTGTCCACAAATAAATGATCTGAGAGTCAAGTGCTAAGTTCATTGAGCTACAAACCCTGTCCCCAACCTCTATTTATTGTCTAGAATATCTGATGGATGATCACAAATTCTGGAACCTGAAGAGAAGCAGGAGTCTCAGGAGATGTGAAGAATGACACCCGTGTCACATTGATGACAGCAGAAGGTCATGCTGCCATAGAATAGTTACAAGGGTTTAAACAATCCCCAACTCAGCAGTGGCAACAATGACTTATCAAACTGAAGTTCTGTTCTCAAATTTTCTGAAGAGCAGAACAACATGAGCCTTGGGGCTCTCCTAAGGTGAGGGGACATTCAGCAATGACTGATATGCATATCTTAGGTTATACCTCACTAAAAGAAGTTAAAGCTGGACCCCGATAAACATCATAACATAAAGCATTGCATGGCTGCTGCAAAGCAGACCCATGCCAATTGCATGTATACATGTGTGTGGCTAGATGAAAGGGAGTAGATGAAAGAAATATAAGAAGTTAGCTCTTTAAAAGAGGTCCGGTAAAGGCTGTGGCCTCCTTCTACTACTTCTCAAGATGTGCTCTGGAGTTTGTTTTGTGCATATGCATGTTAACCCTGCATAGATAGTACATATTCATCATCCACGCACAAGATGTCAGAGCACCTGGGAGATGGCCCAGAAAGAAGACTGCATACCTCCTCCTGAAAGCAGCATGGCCTACTAGTAAATTTAATTTGCAGTTTGAAAATAGCCTTCTATATTTGTGGTTTTCTATAGACTCTTCAATCAAAACATATGGCTGTGTGTTTTGTTACTGTGACAACATCAAACTGGTCGTTAGGGACTACCCTGAGTCTGCAAGTGTGTGCTGTGTAAGTTGGAACTGGAGCTGATACTTAAAATATATTGACTTCTCCCCACTTCTCCCATGTCTGATCATTTCAGTGATGATCCACTCAGGTAAACACACCACTTGCAGCAGATCAGCTGCTTATCTATCTTCTTCCCAGGAACTATCACATGTGTGCATGCGTATGTGCACCCAGACACAGCAGCAGGAAAATTAAACCCATGAAGATGTTTTATTAGTGGGAAGTCACAGCTGACTTAACTTTGAAGAGTCAGGCAATTCTAAGTTCCTCCTGCAACTTTATCTCACCCACACCATATAAATACACAATGAAGCATGAAACCCAAATATGCAAACGGAAATATCTCTTGCACAAAGAGGCATATTTTTGCAGTGATAATTCTGCTGTGCTTGCTCTGTATCTTTAAGATTACTTCCCCCAGAATTATATTCTTATCCATCTCTTTTCTACATAACATCCTCTCATGCCTAAAAAACACTGGTCTTAAGGGGACTGTTTCATATCAAGAAGTAAGTCATGGAGAAAACCAAATGGCAGGAAAGCTCTGGGGTTCCACCTCCTTCCAGCCCTACTATTAATGTTTGAATCTGATAAGGCACCTCAAAGAGTTTCTTTGTTGAAGACTTGGTTCCCAGATAGTGATGCTACTGAGAGGTGACTGGCTCATACAATGCTAATCTCATCAACTGATTAACCATGGGTGTATTCATACTGAATGGGCTATCAGAGGGTGTCTATCTGAAGGAAGTGTGTCACTTGGGGGTGTGTCTTGTGGCGTATAACTTTTCCCTGGACCTTTTACTCACTGCTATCCAGCTACCATGGCATGATTACCTTTGTTTCCAGTATCTTTTCCTCCACAATGCTTAGCCCCACTACAGGACCTTGGTCATGATACTGCCCACCATGGACTGAAATGAAATGTCTGAAATTTGAGGCAAAATAATATTTCCTTTTTTTCCAGAATACTTTATTACAGTTGTTCACAAACCAATACACCCACATTCGACCCATTTTCTTCACCAGCTTCTTGATGCTCTGTTACTTGGTACCCAGCCCAGAGTCTTTGCAGACACCAGTTCCCCCTTTAAGATAACCTCTGTATTAGCTCCTTAAAGATACCCTGCCAAACTCTCTGGCAACCAACATTTATTGTCTTCTTAAATTTCTAAATCAAAACTCAGCCCCTCCAGAAAACCCTCTTCTGATTTAATTGTCCTGTAATCTCTTTCAGCACACAGGCATTCAGTAGACAGCAGTATTTTCTCTCCTGATATGTAGCCTTAAAAGAGAGATGGAGCTCAGTTAATGGTAGAGAAAGGTGCCTGGTTATTATAGCCAACAGATTAATCTAGGATGGAAAATAAAATGGGGTAGAACTGTATTTCATGGCATTAAATACAAATCATCGAAATTAAAAAAAAGGAGCTCTTACTGCAAGCCACAGAGCTAGCAGCCCCCTGTAACATTTAACCTGCAGGGCTCTAGGTGGGGAAGAACACCAAATACAACAGACATGGTGAACCCAAGTGGGAGGCCACAGGTCGTTGAAAATTCTATGACTCAATGTTTGAATAATTTTTACACAATTAAAGTGTAGATTCCTTAAAAATGAGCGTAGTGGCCCTCCTCTCAGCAACATATGCATAGCCTATGTAGCGCAATGCTGGACAATTGCCTACATACATCAAGCAACTGATAACTGTCTGGGTATCTGAGAATGATTGGATATATGATTGGTTTCCTCCCAATTCTAAGAATACTCAGCTCCTTTATATAAAATGGGAGCAGCTTTGTATCTAACCTGTACACACACTCTTGATACTCTAAATTATCTCTAGACTACTTACACCAAACAAAATGTAAACGCAGTGAAAATAGTCGTTGTTGAGGGAGTGATGACAAGAAAATAGCCGGCACATGTTCCGTGCAGATGCGGCTTTAAGAGAACTGCACTCAGTTGACTCTACAGATGCTCTATCCACGGATATGGAAAGCCAACTATATTTGCATATGCCAGTAGGACCCAGAACCAGCTTTCAGAGGAAGCAGCCTTCAGTGCTTGCAAAATTACAGAGACTATTTAGCTCAGAATTCATATTTTACAGAGGAAGAAACACAGATTGGAATGCTAATAGGAGAACATCACACCAACTGAATGAGTCCGGTGGCACAGAATTCAGGCTTCTGAACTTCTTGTCCAGTATTCTTTTCAAACCTCTAAACAGTTTCTAAGGAGAAACTGATTCTATGAGTTTAATATAAGGCCAAAAAAGCATTCTAAGTACTATGTATGGTGCATCAGAAAGGTACTTAGTAATGGGTATCTATTGGCAAGATTTATCAATTGAATTTCCTACATAGGTTGTGTTTTGAATATTGTTTATAGATGTCTTATTTATGGTTGTATTTATAATGTATCTAGAAATTTAAAGGTAATAGTGACCTTTAAAAAAAGACATTTATTTTCCTGTGACTAAAGGTAACAGTACATAATGGGGTCTAGAGATGGCGTGGGGCATCCTGGTGTCAACAGCCTGTAGCCCTTTCCCATATTACATAGGAATTCAAGTTGATCCTATAGCTTTATCTACCCACTCTGAATCCAGCCAGCAAAAACAAGAGGCAAGGAAAGGCTATATCTCCTTTTATTAGTGTTCTTAAGTCCCAGACAATGGTTCTGATTGCATCACTCTCACCGGAATCCAGTCTGGTAGCTCCAGCATGCTGCAATGGACCTGGACGTGCTGACTTTCATTATGGTGGTCACATACCTGGCTGCAGCAGGCTTCTGTTGCTGGGATAAGAGAGAATGGGGTGAAATGCAACCAACATTTGTTCTCACAGAATAGTTGTCCAATTGCTCTCCAATTGCCTTTTTTTTAGTAAAATTAAAGATTCTTTAATATAATGCAAATAGCCCAAATTTTCAAGGAACTAGAATGATTCATATGAATAAGGTGACAGACAGCAGTGCAATGACAAGGATGTAAAAGATTTTTATGTAAGTAATATTGTATTATGTCAGCATTTTAAGCTCACATCTGTTAGTGATATCCATGGTAGCAAGGCTATTCCAGGGCATTAGAAAATTCCTTACAAGCCAAGAAAAAAGACACTAGGTCATAACACTTGCCAAGAGGGCCTATAGAATCACCAAATTCTTTGAGTATGACCAGTTTTCTAGCCATGTTTCCATATGCCAAATGCCAAGCCATTGCCAAGGCAACCGAGGCCATGCTCCTAAGCTGTATCAGGTGCCTGGGCTGTGAGAAAACAAAGTCAAGAAAGCAGGAAGATTCTCTGGATGAAACAAATGGTATAACCAATGCCAATTATACCCTTTCTCTCAGCAACTTGTCCCTTCTGTTCCTTCCATGCCCCGTGTCCTGTCTTTCACTTTCAAAGACTTCTGCAGGCTCCTTTTATTGATCTCTACAATTAAGTAAGTGACTGTGATATTTTTGCTTTGTGGAGGCGCTTTTTATCTTTGCTTTACTTGAGACATCTAAGTGCTCTGGATCTCTTATCTCATTTGAAAAATAAGTGTTCTGGAAGAGACGATCCCTCCAGTACATCCAGCTCCAAACACCCCATGATGCTGTGCTGGAACTACTGTGTAGCAATATCACATCATCCAGCAAAGGCTTTACACTTCTCTGGCAATGTTTCAATAAGAGCTACAACCATTTGAAAATAATTTGACAATTCTTCTGGATGAATTCTTCTGGAGAAGAAATCATTTGTATACATCATCCTGTCTTATCACGCTTTTACAGCTGCTGACAGGAAGCAATTCACGGTGCCATTTGAGCAAGCCGGTGAAATGAAAAGTGAGGTAGCCTCTCAGGTAAGTGCCAATTAAAACCATTGCAACTCATTTCAAATGACTGGTACGCAATAGCCTCCGAGCGGGGCTTTTGGAAGAATGAACTAGCAATTTTGAAATTTGCTTTTTGACTATGCAGGAATGTCTGAAGACCAAGATTTTTGCAATATGCATTCCTTAGAGCTTGTTCTTACGTTGGGTTCATGAATAGCAGTGGACACTGTGGGCTGAGAATGGCAAAGTCCTCCATGTTTTCCAACTCCTTTTCATTTGCTTCTTTTCCGGGGGCTCTGTGTATCCTGTTCTGTTGCATAAAAACGTTCCTTGGGGCTCACTTTTACTGCTCTGCCTAGGTTTCCCCAGTAAGTGATGAACACAACTCCAGTCTCCCAACCACCCAGCCACTTGCCCTTCAAATTGAAGCAGAAAAGCAGGTCTCTTTATAGAGCTCTTTAGACTAATTTAGACAATTTAGACTGCTCAGTCACTCTAGGTCTTCCTGTTAAGATTAGATAAAGCATTATGTTTTGGGGCTGCATTCAAAATATTATTCAAAACTTTGCAGGGGCTGAAGATGCACCTTAGTGGGAGAAAGCTTACCTAGCATGTGCAAGGCTCTTAATTTGATGGCAGTCACCCACAAGATACCCTGTATGTACACAGATACACACACACACACACACACACACACACACACACACATCCATATAAGACCTTTACAGCTCAAAGCAATGTAAATACTGGTGGCCAAGAAATAGCTTTCTTACAGTTTTGCTTAAGGAATGCGATTTAACTCCAAATATGGTTTTCCACAGGAAAAAAAGAGCTCCTGAAAGTCTTCATTAACTTTTATTAATTTCAGTGTAAATTAACTTCTTGGGGAGACAGCACATTTTTTGTAAACAGTCACCCAAAGAAAAGGGACTCGGTGGTAAATTTAGAGCATGCTCATGGACTCAGGGTCAAAACTGTACCCTGCTTATGCAGCAAAACATTTCCAAAACAGCAAGACGATCAATTCCATTAAAGACTTTATAACTTAGTTCAGATTTTACATATTTGCCTTTGGACAAGAACATTTAAAATGCAATCAAGGAATGGCTTCTTGGTTAAAAAGTGTTGATGAGGAACCTGGCAACCAAAGTTTGGCCATGATGGAAGGAGAGAACTGACCCCTGGGTGTTGTCCTCTGACCTACACACATGTGCCTTGGCATATGTCCAGCTACACTGCTCTCTCTGTCTCATACATGCACACATACACATACAAAAGAATAACAATAATATGTAGAAATAGCTACAACACACTCCATCTCACTATATATGAAATAAACAAGGTTTATAGTTGCTTTGCTTTGAAGGTAATTAATACAATCTTTAATACTAAAGGGCTAATTTGGGGCATTACAGTTTGTAACCTGAGCAACAAAATTTTCTTTTAATACAAGATGATTTGGATGAAGTGCCTTTATTCTTTTTTCACATATGAAAGTGAAGAATTCAAAACACAAAGCTCCTCAGAGAATAGTCTGTCTTACTTTAATACCTTATGAGACAAGAAATGATATAAAATTGTGTTTCATTGTTAGCCACTTCATGTCTGATTATGCTGATATAACCCAAATAATAATAATAAATAATAATAATAATAATAATAATAATAATAATAATGATAATAATGTCTTGAAATTATTCTCAGGGCGCTTTCCAACCCATTATCTCATCTACTTACTATGATGACAAAGTTGGAGAGAATGGAGTCTTCACTCCAGGTGCCTGCTGTCGTGAACTCTGCCAAGCCTTCTCACTGAGACGGACTAGAACCATGAGCCAACATCCACCTCTCCTCAAGCTGATATCTGATCACACCAGTGAAGTGAGTGTCTGATGCAAACAGCAGCCATAAATAACTCACATCTATGGAGGCTCCAGCATGTGTTTAGCTCTGCTCAGTGGTTAGAGCTGAGAGGTCTGCCTAAGATGAGAAAGCACCTAGGTTCCAACACTGAGCATTAAGCACGGAGAACTGTGCTATCCACACTCCCAGCAGAAGAATGAACTCAGGCGCTGCCCACAAGGAAGGCACTCCAGTAGAGAACAGGATGATGCATTCTTTCTGCCTCTGAATTTGCAACTACTCCCATCTTGCTCTAAAATAAAACACCATTAGCTCAGAAGTCATGTCTGCAAGAGATTTTATTTTTGAGCTTCACTTGAAGAGTCTGGGAATCAGCTGGTCATTGTTTTATGAGCTTTAAAGTGAAGTAAGAAGTCACTGAGAAATCATGGAAAGGTGACAGCTTTTGGTGAATTTATGGCTTCCTAGGAGTCCGGGCATCCTGAATCAGCAGCTGCAGATGGAGTTGTCTGTGCACACAGAGAAGATGAAAGTATTCTCAAGTCCCTGCCATTATGATGGGCTGTGCCCCAGAACCTTCAGGTAGAATAAGCATGTTCTCCTGTAAGTTTCTTCTAAGTATCTCAATAGAGCAACATGAAAAGACACTGAGACAGGAAAAGAGTGTGAACTGACACAACCTTATGGAAAACAGTTTCCATGAAGTCTAGAATGAAAGCCGAAGTTATTTGAACCAATTGTTTACCTCTTAACTAGCATCATTTCTAGAGAAAGAGTGGGTGTGTTGATACAAATGCTTGCCAACCCTTACTAGTAATATCACAATACTGAAAACAGTTTATAAACATGCAAGAATATGAAAAGGGACACGTACATTATTGTGCATGCTACATAAGAGGTCCTACAGCTATTTTATATCATCATCTCCAAATATTTTTAAGGATGTGGGGAGATACTCATTATAAACTTTTAAGTGAGAAAAACAGTAAAAATCATTCTTTTATAAGGATTTTATTTTTTTTTGCTTTTAGATTTCTTTATTTTTTTAATGTATATGAGTGTTTTGCTTGCATGTATGTCTGTGTGCCATGTGTGTACAGTGGCTGTATGGGCTAGGAGAGGACGTAAGATCCCCCAGAGCTGGGGTCACAGGCACTTGTAGGCCGCTTGACATGGGTGCTAGGAGCAATATCCACTCTTAACCACTGAGCCAATGATGGTCTTATTTAGGTAATTACAGGAAGAGAAAGAGACAAGACAAGTCTGTGTATGTATATAAGTATGTGTTTGTATGTATATACACACATATATGCATGTCTATATGTGTGTATACATACATAAGTGTATACACATATATAAATGTGTATGTATCATCTATAGATGTACCCATTTATCTACATTTACTATCTAGTCAATCATCTATCTATCTATCTATCTATCTATCTATCTATCTATCTATCTATCTATCATCTATTCATCTACCAATCTATCTACCTAAAATAGGGACTATAACAAAAAACTTACAAAAGATAGAAAAGCAGCAAATTTTAAAACAACTTTTCTTAAAGTCAAGGAAGTGTTTTGTGGTAGCACCTGTCTGCCATCATAGGACTTGGTAGACAGGGGCAAATGGGCCATAGGATCAAAGCTAGCTTGGTTTACAGAGTAAAACACTTTCTCAAATGGAGGACTAGAAATAAAGAAAACAGGAAAGGAAAGGGAATGAACGGAAAGGAAAAGTAAGCCCAGAAGGAAGGGAGGAATGGAGAGAATAAGGAAAGAAAGAGAGAAAGAAAGAAGGAAAGAAAGAAAGGAACGAAGGAAGGGAAAAAGAAAGCAAGAAAGGCAAATAAAATCCCCAAGGAGTATGATCCTGAATTTGGCAATTAAGTTTTTAAAATGATCATCATCGTCATTGTTGTCAACCTCATCATCATAATTATCATCATCATCAACAAAAACAATAAAAAAAGAGTTTCATCACAATTTTGTGCTTTACAGAAAAGGAAACCGAGTAGGAAGGCATTGGTGCAAATCCTGAGAAAGTTGTATAGTAATTAGGTAAAGGATCAATACAATCTAATAACAAAACAATGACTAAGTTATTTTAAATAGGTGAAAGAACTGAGTCATTGAACTGAGATGTACAAATGTCCAAATACACAGAGGATTCTTGATGTGGTAAGATACAGGGAAGATGCAAACCCAAACCACAATGTGAAACCATACCACTCACACAGTTTGCTAAATTCAGAAAGTCAGAAAATAGCACACGTAGAACAGGACACAGAGAACCGGGAACCTTCTTATGCAGCAAAGTAAAATAGTATGGCCACTTTAGGAAACAATTCGGAAGCTGTTCATACTGCTTAACACAAAGTTACTATATGACCCAACAATTCCACGCCTATGTATATCCTCAAGGGAATTGAAAACATATGTCCACACGATGACTTACACATGAATATTCACAACAATACTATTTATAATATTCCCAAAGTAAGAACAACTCACCCATCAAAGACTGAATAGATATATTAAAAATATATATAATACATATATATATAATACATTAATATACCAGCTGCAAAATGCATAATAACATTGTAACTCTATACCATATAACATTTTTGACATGAGAGAAATGAAGTATTGATGCATACTATGCAGTAGACAGACCTTGAATAGATTATGCCAAGAGAAAGAAGCCAGATGCAAATACACTCATTCTATGTAACTCTACCCAAAGGAACCAGAAATAGCAAGTATACAAAGTTAGCAAGCCAATTATTTAATTGCTGATGGGGTATATGGTTAATAGGGATAGTATTAGAGGTACCAGTGGACCTGGAACATCTTTAGAGGGTAAGGAAAATATCCTAAGATTTACTGTAGTGGTCCACTGAATATATTTTTAAAGTAAATTGTGTACTTTAAGTGAATTGTATGAATGTGAATCTACTCTCAGTAAAGTTGATGCATTAAAAACCCAGGATCAAAAGTGAGTTTTTATGAGTTCATATATATATATTAACTTTACACAAGCGCTTGCTGTGGCATGTGCTATATATATTATCTACTTTTTATGTATTGTAATTGATTTAACTCTTAATGAGCATTTGGACTATTCCCATCTTGGAGATGAGGTATATGGTTTGTCAAATAAATATTATTGCATATGCCTTTTTATGCATACACACATACATTTCTGAACTTGTATGTCACTAAGAATATACCCATGCAGCACCAGCAGACACTTGGGGTTTCTACCTTTTCCCTCAACCAGCAACATGTGAGATCGCCAGACATTCAACATCGCCTAGAGTAATTGCCAATCACTTTTTTAAAAAGAAGTTTTGGAGGGCAATATCTCTCTTTATCTTTCATTCTATTCCTCTGATGAATAATGTTTAGTAAGATTTTAACACTTATTTGTCATATCGATCCTTGTTTATGAAGTGCCTACTCAAGTCTTTTGACTGTTATTGGGTTGCCTTTTTCTTAGCTTGAAGTTCTTTATAAATTTTATGTTACATATTGTGTTACTTACTCTTCTCATTGTCATGCCAACAAGTGTTTTCTATTGCTTTGGCTTACAGTTTGAGGGTACAGTCTATTATGATGGAGAGGTCATGGCAGTGGAAGTGTGAGATGATCACACTGTGTGTACAGTCAGACACAAAGAGAGATGAAGGCTGGTGTACAATTCATTTCCTACTTCTGGCTCAGTCTATGGGATGGTGAATTCACATTTAGGGTTGATTTTCCTACCTCAGTTAACTGACTTTAGGAACTCCCTCAGTGACATGCCCAGAAGTTGATCTACTAGATCAATATCAACCACCGTAAGTCCACCCCTTATCAATTTGTCACCCAAACACAGCACTTTAAAGCCATAACTTTCCACCTTTTGTCTTTATAGGTTCATGGATATTTTATAATATAAAATGTATTCTGCTTAACTTCAAAGTTTCCCATTATCACTAACAGTTTCATCACTATTAAAAAAACTCCAAAGTTCAAATTTCCTACAAAGCAATCTTGTAGCTATAAACTCTCACAAAATTAAAAAAAAGTTACATATAAAATAACACAGAATAAAGATTCCCATTCTAAAATAAAGGAATGTGGAAATAGAACTACAGATGAGATCAAATCTTCATCAGACATAACACAAAATCCATTCAGTTCCATATCTAGCTTTGAGCTTCATGATGGAATAGTAGTCTCCAAAGGACATGGGTAACCATGCCCTCTTGCCCCTCTGGCTGCATCACACATAACTTCTCTCTTGACCCAAATCTGCTCTGTGCCCCAGGCTTTGCTTAAAGGACTCCACATGGTCCTGACATCTCCTACATCCTGAAGTCTCCAGTCTTCCCAGGTGTCACCTTCCTAGCTCCATGCAATGACCTCAAAGGGTTTCCTTGCAGAAAATCTATTTCCATCACGCATTGCTCTCCTGCAGCAGTTTTTAGATACCTAGGTGCAAACATCCTTGACTCACTCACCCTTGAACATTTCATGCCTGTAAAACCAGTAACAATTGGATGGTGTCAACAAACTCAACGTCAGTTGGAGATGCAGCCTGTCAAGCCTGGACCACAGCTGCAGCGGCCTCTATGTGCTGACCCTGGGAAAACATATCCCTAGATGGTTCTGATCAAAGTATCCCTTTGGAGCCATTCTCAGTTTAGGATCTCCCCTTCCAAATAGATGTGAAACATCACAAATTGGAGTGGTCAATGGATGGGGGTCTTTCCCTGGGAGCAGTTTCTGTCCTCCTAGGCCACCACAGGATGTTCAGTTTTAAGGGTGGCAATTCTGTCTTGAACGATTCAGTTGTTTGCTCGGTATTCTTGTCTGAAACTTTAGCTTTGCTCACACTCTCTTCCCTGCCAAGCTTCATATTTTTGTGTGTCTTTCAACTTTATTTTTTTCTTTTATTGGAAACAATTTTTTTCACACAATATATTCTGATTACAGTTCCCCCTCCCCATCCTTCTTCCAGGTCCTCCCCCCCTCATCAGGATTCACATATTTCCTGTCTCTTCTTAGAAATAATAAAATAAGTTTCCTGGTCATCCTCAGGGGCGACTCTGCCCGATACCCCCTCTCTCTTCCTAACCCACCCAGCTTGCATCCACATCCCTGCCCCCCTCCATCTGACTCCCTTCCCTCGTTGACCACATAACATCTCCCAGCCCAGCCTGTCCAGGCTCTAGGACCGAATCCGAATTGGCAGGACAAACGGGAGGGTGGTAGCTCCTTTGTTCCCACTAGCCTGCCTGCAGCTAGCTAGGTAGGTCCTTTGTTTATGAGACACCCAAGCAGCGAGGAGATCCGGTCCAGGCACCAGGAGAGACATCACTGGGGTGAGTGAGTTTCTGACCGCGGCAGCAGCCCGGGACAGGGAACTCAGACACCCCTCCTACACTTTCTGGTCATCCTCAGGGGCTACTCTGCCCGAT
>NW_026067958.1:3833662-3857347 GCF_014885135.2 Alexandromys fortis | reverse complement strand
TTGGGAGCTCACCAAGGCCAGCTGGACTGTGACTGAAAAAACATGGGATAAAACCGGACTCTCTGATCATGGCAAACAATGAGGACAGATGAGAAGCCAAGGTCAATGGCAAGGGGTTCTGATTCTACTTCATGTTCCGGCTTGGTGGGAGCCTAGCCAGTTTGGATGTTCACCTTTCTAGACATGGACGGAGCGGGGAGGACCTTGGACTTTCCACAGGGCAGGGAACCATGACTGCTCTTTGGATTAGATTAGGAGGGGGAGAGGAGTGGGGGGAGGGGGAGGATAGTGGGAGGGAGGGGGAGGGAAATGGGAGGCTGGGAGGAGGCGGAAACTTTTTTTTCTTATTCTCAATAAAAAAAGACAAAAAAAGAAATAATAAAATAAGATAAGATAATTTAAAAAGATAAAAAATCAGAATATGTCAAAGTAACCAAAGAAGAAAAATGTTCTCCTCCCAAAGAGCATGAAAAGCACATTTAGTCACAGAAATACACAAGTCTGTACACTCAGGAATTTTATCATATTATATACACAAAGGACTTATAAGCCAGAAAACAAAAACAAATAAACAAAACCCCCACATGTCCCAATTTAACATTAGGAGACAAAAAAATCTCCAAAGATCCCATTGAATTTCCTTTGTGTTGTTTGTCTACTGTTGGGCAGGCAGCCCACCCTTACTCACTGCCCCAGTGAGACTCTCTTAGAGAAAACTGATTTTTCATTTGCATGTGGCTATTAATCGAAGGTAGCTTCTGGGTTAGTGACAGAGACATATGTCCACTTTTCCTTTCAGCTCTAGGACCCCCATCTGGGACAGACTTGTGTAGGCTCCACGGATGATACCATAGTCTCTGAGTCCTGAGGGAAGGAATTTGATGGCGACATCTCTTTTAGGGCTGAATGTTCTGAGATCCCTCACTCTTTGCATATTGTCTGGTGTGGGTCTCTGTATTTGTTCCCTTCTGCTGCAGGAAGAAGCTTCTCTGTGTATGACTGAGCAAGACTGACTTATAAGCGCAGAAGAATGCTGTTGGGAGTCATTTATTGCTATATACCTTTAGCAGAACAGTAGCCTTTGGTTTTCTCCTAGGTCCTTGCCCTATATGGTCTTAGACTTCTGGGTACTCAAGCAGCATTGGAACCGGTATCCACTTTACAGAGTGAGCCTTAACTTAAATCAGATATTGGTTGGCTACTCCCACAAGCTTTGTGCCATGATTGCACCAGTGTTTCTTGAAGGCAGGCCATTATTGTAGATCAAAGGATTAGGAACTGAGTGAGTGTTTACCTTTCTCCTTCGGTTGGGTGGGGAGTACATTCAGGTACCATGAACACTAGTGTTCAGGGGTAAAACCTCTTGGTAGCTACCAGTTCAACTTCTCTGTGTTCAATGAGTTGTATGTTATCTTCAGCAATAGGCCCTTATTGACTGTGGAGAGCCACCAACGATCTTAGCAATAGCCTGGGTTGTTATAGGGTTCCCCTGGAATCTCTTTGGCCAAAACTCAATTAGATGTAGCCAATTTCTAGTTTTGAAAGCTTCATTTGGTGATGAGAGATGTCCAGTTAGGATTTCACCCTTCCTATTATTTGGCATTTTATTTAGATTGCCTTCATATATGTATAGAGTTGAGGAAGTTTCTACTGTACTAGGTTTCTATACTACCCCTCAAATGGCCCTTAGTTTTAGCTGTACCCTTCAATATTCCCTCCCTTATTTCTCCCTTTCCACCCCTCCCTATTTTATCCACTCATTATAGCCACCGCTACTCTCATTCATCCATATCTTTCTATTCTATTTCCCCTTCCTAGAGGGATCCCTCTTTAGCCCCTGGTCCCTTACTCTCTACCTAACCCATGTTTTTACATGGATTGTAGAGTGTGTATCAACAACTTAACAGCTAATATTCACATATAAGCAAATACATACCATATTTGCCTTTCTGGATCTGAGCTACCTCATTCAGGAAGAATATTTTTCTAGTTCCATCCATTTTCCTGTGAATTTCAAGATTTATTTATTTTATGTCTGAATAATATCCCATTGAATAAATATACCACATCTTCTTTATCCATTTAGTCCATTGAAAGACATCAAGATTATTTCCAATTTCTGGCTGTTATGAATAGAGCAACAGTGAACTTGATTGAGCGATTGTCCTTTGGGTATATACCCAAGAGTGGTATAGCTGGGTTAGGAGATGGATCTATTTCCATCTCTCTGATGAACTGCCATGGGTACCAAATAGAGGCAAGAAGTGACATGAAGAACTTGACTACTATCTTGTCTTAACATTTTCTTTTCCAAACAAATTAACCCATTGCTTCTGAATTGGCTCTCAGTTCAGTTCACTGGCAGGATGAAGCTAGATTCTTTGCCAGACTATAACTCAGATATTTGGCCTGTAGTCCAATTTCAAATAGAGTCCATATTCCCCTCTGAAATCTAATGATGTAGGCCTTGGCTCTCTGCATTTCTTTCTAGGCATTTTGATGTAAATTTCCACGAGAATGGTGCATTAAGCTCTGCTCATGCAGCTGCTAGTCAGTTGAAAAATACAATGAACAACATGACCGGGTTTATCTTAGCCACACCTCAGCTCCTATACCTGTTTCTTATATTAATTACATTTCTCAACATTGATAAAATACTTGAAAAAAAGTGGCTTCAGGAAGGAAGGGTTCATTTTGGGTCATGAGTTTGGGGTGCAGTCAAGTTGACAGTAATATCTTTTGTATACATTCAAGGGAAATATGTGTATAAAAATTTTACATTAATTGACTTTACATTCCCTAATGGTGAATGGGGGGACTTAATTTTAAGTATGTATAATCAATCAACCTTCTCTGAGAGCTTTAAAATGATTTTTGAAAGTTTCATTCATTTATACTATATTTGCATAATTTTCCTCTCTCCTTCTACCCCTTCTGTCTCTTCTTGTGCCTACTGACTCTCTCAAAGTCATGACCTCTTCTTGTAAATATATATATATATGTATATATATGCATATATTTATAAATGTATATGTGTATTTATAAATGCACATATGTGTATGTCATAGAATACTCCTTTACACTATGTGAAAATGTGTTACTGTGATTGGTTTAATAAAAAAACTAAGTGCTTAATAGCTAGGCAGGAGGTATAGACAGGACTTCCGGACAGAGATAGCTCTGGGAAGAAGAAAGGCAGAGATGCCAGACAGATGTGAAATAACCAGGATGGTGATAATGGAAATGAGGTAAGGAGTGCATGGAAGAATGTAGATTCAAAAATATGGGCTAATATAAGTTATAAGAGTTAATTAGAAATAGGCCTAAGCTAGGCCTTGGTTTCATAATTAATAATTAGTCTCTGTGTAATTTTTTGTGAGCTTGTGACCCCAAAAGAAAAGTCTGTCTACACACACATATGTGCATATATATGTATGTATATACATGTATGTATATATACATGTGTGTATGTACATATACATATGTACCTTACCGAGTCCATTTAGTTTTGTTGACATGTATAGTGTTTAGGACTGAACACTTGGTATGGAATAACCAATCAGGGACATATCCACGGAGAAAACTGACAGCTTTTTCTGTTATACTTCATATTGATTAAGAATTTTTTGCATATACCATTAAGAAAATCCCTTCTATTGCTTTCAAGATTCTTCAAACTAAGTTTGATGAAACACACCAAGAATTGTAAAATGTGTCGGTCTAGGCAAGTAGATTGTGAGTTCAAGACCAGCCTGGACTGCAGAGCAAGGAACTATTTTTCTATCTTTAAAAGAAACAAATATTTGTTTATATATATTGGTTATGCCATCTGGTCATCTGGACATATGAGTGGATCAGAATTTATTTTGGTACACAGTAGGGTAGACGTTCATTTTTTTTTTCTCAGAAAGTGAAGTCTGTCTTCCATGCATTTGATTGCAGGGGCACCTTTGTTCAAACAAGGTCATCGGCTGTGTAGAATCTGATTCTGGATTTGCCACTCTGCTCCTGTCTGTGTATGCCTTCAGTGACCTGCCTTATATGATAATTCTATTGAAAAAATTTCCATCTTATATTATAGGGCCTAAACTTGGCTGTTCTCCCTAAGACTAACTCAGATATTCTTGCCTACTTCTATTTTTTTTTGAGTGTGGGATTTAGTTTGTTAATCTCCCTAAAAGCACATGATGGGGTAAGTATTTGGGATTTCATTGACTCCAGAGATAATATGGACAGATCTTATTTTTTAAAATAAAATTGACTCTTCAAAATCACAATTTTGATACATCCTTTAGTTTAACTAGTTCTTTAATTTTTGCAAGTGACATTTAGCATTTTTTCTGTGTAAATGTCTAGTATAAATCCTTACTAAAGTTAGGTCTTAGAACTCTAGTTTTGGTGCCATTTTAAATTGAATGTTTCATATTTATTTCCAAACATTTATAATGCACAGAATATAAGTATAATCAGCTTTTGTATATCAAATTCTGATTTTGTAAACTTTTTATTAAATTATTTCTAATTTATAGATCCCCCGAGTAAGGTTCTGCCTTTCCAAGCACATGTTTGAACTGTTTACCGTTCCTGTGATAATTTACCTCTCTAGGTCAACTGCTGCTATATTGTTCATGTTTTGAATTAGCCTTGATGTTTTTTGGCTTCTTTTTCTTGTGTTCAATTAATTTACTCCAACTTTAAAAAAAAATTCTATGCTATGTTTGCTAAATTTTGCATTTTATTTATTTTCTTACAATGCATACCCTGACAAACTTTGTATGTGAGTTGAATTTTAGTAAGTGTAGACTTCGTTGGTGCTTCCAACTCTCCTGACAACAACAGAACTCAATTTTCCCTCCTTCTCTTGCCCACATCCCACATTAATAGTGTTCAGTGTTTCCCTTTAGTTTTCAAAGACTCATCACTGGTCATGTCTCCCTTGGCCTTTGTTGAGGCATGCTCTTGCTATGTATCCCAGCCTGGCCTAAGCCATGGTCCTCCTTCAGCCTTCCAAGAGCTGGAGTTTCGGATGCACGACACTATGCCTGGCTAGACATACTTGAGTAGTACGCTCACTTGCCTGCCTTTGTACAAAATCCTTCATTCACCATTCTTGTCTGCACTGGTTTCCTTCTTTCTGGTGGATATCCTTCATCTGTGCAGTCAATGTAGTAAATGTTCGCCTTTGTGTCAGTCACAAATCATCTCCGTCCTTTATCTTACTCTGGCATATTGTTCTAGAATGGCAATTTCCCATCTGCACTTGGAAGATGTTATTTCATCTTTCTCTGCCATGTCTCGTTGCAGATTTAAAGAGTATTGTTGTCTAACTGCCCTTCTTTGCTGTTTTTACTTGCTTTCCCCTCTGTAAGCATATAAAGTTTTTCTTATGCTGATGCAGTTCCACATCTCCATGCTATGTGTTCTGAGGAGGTTTACGGTTCTATTATCTGCTTACATTCAAAACCCACTATGCCCCCGACTCAAAGTCTCGAATTTTCTTACCACTGTTGCTTTGAATATCACTTCTTTCTCCTTCTATTTTGTCACCTGAAACTTGATATATATANATATATATACATATACATATTTCCTTTGACTAGCTGGCATTTCCCCGAAGTTTTCATATACTTTTCCTCTCTAGTTTTGTATAATGAATTTACCATCGATTCCTCAGATTAATATTGTAATTATTGACTTGTCCCTTGGGGCTAGTGCTCAACCCATTTGCCTTGTTACTTAAATGATCTCGGTGCTGATTTTAGACAGTCTGTTGCTGACTTTCAGTGGTCTTACTTACATATACTTTTACACTTTCCCAGGTTCCTTCTCGGCTTTAGCTCAGAGATCACCTTTGGAAAGCCCGTATGGATGTTTGTGACTTTCTTTCCTTTCTGGCTTGTACAACCCACACTCTACTGTTTTCTGAATCCGCTATTTCCAGGTTTCCTTCGGGCTCACTTGGTTTGCATGTCTCCACCTTGAGCTCATTTCCAGGGGAGGTAATTTTCCAATGTTTCTTAGAATGAATATCAACATGATGGTTAGAAATGCCTTTGTGTGTTCAGTATCCCAATTTCATTGGTAAATTTTCAATATTGGTGTAAGAAAATCCTGACGTCACATTGGCTATGGTATGAGCTTGGCGAGCTAACTTCTTTTTGGTGATATTATTCCCACTGGGCCCAGAGGTACGGAAAGCTTCATCTCAGTTCTCTGAGCCGTATTCCCTTCTTAATAGATAAGCCAGTACTTCTGAAATCCTGGTTCAAAGCAGATTTATCTGAGAGGATAGTACAAACTACCTCCTATGGGCTTTTTCCTCCCATTGCCTGTAGTTAAAGCCTATATCTGCACTGCTTTCATGGTCTATTTGAGCATCATTTCCTGTTTACTCTTTTGGTTTTGAGTTTCCTCTTCATTTCGGAGAGTTAAGGGTTTCCATTTCTTGCCTTTGAACTTAAAATGTTCATTTTCATATTTTTGAACATTTCTGTACATTGAAATGAAAGTCAAGGAAGTTGTTGCACACCAGTTACATTCATCCTATTTCCTTTTCTTTTCTTTACCCATCCACCCATCCATCCACTCATCCATCCACCCATCCTTCCTTCCCCCATCTCTCCTTTCTTTTCTCCATTTTTGATAAGGTGCCATGTAGAACAGGCTGGCTTCAAACTTACTCATATAGCTAAGGTTGACTTTGAACTTCTGCTCCACCTGCTCTACCTTCTCAAGGTTGGAATCACCAAGATTAGAAGCATGTGTCACCATGTGTTTATGCAGTACTGCGGATCGAATGTAGGACTTTGTTCATGCTTCCTAAGCAGTCTATCAGATGAGCTACATCCCAGGCCCCTTATCCTCTTTTTCTAAATACAAATTTGATCACATTGTCTTCAAAAGGGTTCCACTGGTTTGAGAAATAAAGTCAATGTCCTTATCCAGCTACTTTATAAACTTCATAATAAGGTGCAATTCTGGCTCCCCATAGAATTCCATGTTCCAAATTCCAGGTGCCATATTAGACTCACAGTAGTACAAGTCTTCTGCCTCAAATGTTCCATGCCTATTCTCATCATTATTTTAATATTAATAAACTTCAATTAGAAACGGCTTCTAGATCATATTTCTATTTCTAATAATACTACTCTTTGACCTTCATCTAAGCTGTGAGCCCTTCAAAAATCTGTGAGTTATAAATTTTTAAAAAAATGAGTTTTTAAACACAGGTCACTTCATAATCCAGGCCACAAATCCATTAAATCAAACAAAAGTTAATAGGAGAATGAAAATTTCTATCCATCTAAGATGCCAAAAGGGTACTATGCAGACAGAAGTCACCGACCCGCTGCTAAGCCATCGAGCTTTATCGCGGCGCCACAGTCCTGTGCAGACCAGTTTGTGACCTGGTTTCTGCTCACTTCCACCCTAAGGCAACATTTGTTCGGCCCTCTTTAGGGAGAGTAGCCTGCTGTGGAGATAGCTGTTATAGTTCGCGTGCTTCATCAGAGCAAGGAAATATAGTTTGCTGTGCCTAAACAAATCCTAGCTGCTAATGGGCCAAGAGCCCATGAATGCAGAGTTAGAATTGTTCTTACACCAGAGAACTGGAAGGAGAAAGAGCAGCTCCGGGAGCAAAGGAATTGCACTCTGAAGTCTCATTTATAGGTACATTCCCAGCAAATCAATAACTCAGAGATGTACAGTGAAGGACAAAAATGAGTTGATTGTAATCTTCAAAGAGTCGGCAAAAAGGAAAAGTAGTAGTGAAAATTAAACTCATTCAAAAGAGCAAAGACACTTGGCTCAAACTGGAGAAGATTCAACAAGGCTGGCAAAAGAATTTGTTATTTCAGAAGAGATGACAGAGGGAAGTAATAGCCTCTGAAATCTGGACATAAAAACTCTACCCAGATGTTTGTCTTCAGACCTTTTTCCCACTGCCTCATTCTTGAGAATGCAAAGCTGTATCCTAAGGTACGCTGATGAATGTACAAACAGGAGGTCCTCAGCCTCCAGTTGCTGAAACCAGTGAGAAAGTGGTGTCTGGATCCCTAGCTAGGCTACTATCCTCAAACAAATCCAATTTAATGCAAAAATGTCATTCACATTTTAACATTCATATCTTATCTATTATTCAATTTGAACACACTGCTTTTAATATACATCCATTCCTTCCCTGTAAATACTGGCACAGAACAACGCGATCAACTCAGCAAGGACAAAACCCTTTCTAGTTTTCTGTCCTTTCTAGTCAAACATGGATGCACATGCACACACACACACACACACACACACACACACCCCACAACCAATTTTCAAACATCCCTGCCAGGGTTCAGTAGCTAAAAAATTCCCAAGACATAGCTCTAGGTGATTAGATGATCAAAGATATTTTAAAATATTTGCCTATACTGCCCTCTTGCAGGGACATAAGTCTTGAGGTCAAATTGAGATTTCATTCACAATAAGATAACTGGATCAGCAGGCAAAAGGACTGGTCTACTGTGAGAAGGTACATGGCCACGTAAGATGGCCATCTCATTAATATAATCCATAACACATACAGGTCATATATACCATATATATACTACACATACGTGTGTGTGTGTGTGGTCTGTGTTCCATATGTATGACTGATATCTATGAAAATGAAGTGGTAACTTGAAAATGTGCAACAAATGTAGTATATATTACATGTAGAGGAATTTGATTATATTTCATGTATGTACAGATAGAGGAAAGATGGATGATAGGTAGACGGACTGACAGACAAACAGATGAATGATATAGGGAAAGCTTCAACCCTCTAATGAATAACTTGCATCAGTATTTAGACTGTTAACGGCATTAAGCACAGACACATATTTATATTATCCATGTGCAACAATCTGTTTTGAACAACCAGCAAAGTTTGCCCAAGTGAAAAGTCCTACATCTACTCACATATTTCCAAAGCCTGGCTGTTAGGCGTGATGTGAACAGAATGTAAAACACCTGAGTAAGTGGTTTCTCTTACCTCACTCACACAGAGAACAAAGGTTCAAAGGGATGTGTCATCCAGCTCCCTATCATACCCTCCATAAAGAGCAAGCAAAGTGACAGCTCAGAAAGATTTACTCAGTGCCCTGTAGGATTTTACAGTGAATCTGCGGCATATAATTAGAACCTTCCCTGAAGAATCCCAGCGGTTGCTGTGAGCCTCACTCCAACGATTTCACTTTGCCTGTCCTAAAATAAAGGGGAGGGACTAGCGACAGAGAGTAAAGGAGGTATTCGTTCCCATAAAACAGCAAAAATCCGTATCTGTGTTCATGCTGTGTTCAGTCTTCCTTCCCATACTGATTATATTTTCATATCAATTAATGTCTTTGTTTAATTAATATTTCCTATGTTTAACCACTTCCTTTCTTAATCTATCTATAATCATTTTCATTTGATATAATCATATACATTCCTCCAGATCTATGTTATTGTATGGTCACTGCCTGTGTTGTGTGCCTACACAAACCCACTGCACAACATCAAAGCATGTTCATAGTTTTATTGACATAACTTAAGGTATTTCCCTCATCAAAGAAATAAGGAAAAACAAAGACAAATCTAAACATTAAGAGGCAATTTTAGACCTTTTTCATGAAATAAGGATAGTCTTCTACTGATTGAAAATTGGAATGAAAAATACGGAAACAGGTGTCATGATCGGCTTCCTTGACAAGTAGACTGTATGGTAAAACATGTCCGTGTGACACACTCTGCCTCAGGAGCAAGTCCCTGTGTGACACTTTTTATCCCAGTCTCCTGTGAGGGCAATGCAATAGCAATAAGGCAGATACTGGCTGATTCTCAGACAATTTGTGAGATGCTGGAATCAGGTGGTCTTTGGAGATGGCCTAGGCTGACAAGGGGGCTGTGTCTTTATACCCTTGACTTGACCATTCATGGTTTGTGGGCCACCTCTGCGAGTAAATTGAACCCCAGCAGGGAATCTATTTTCATGAGGGCAATGTCTCAGTAAGGGGGTGAAATCAACTTAATCCGTTGGATATTCCAACAGTTCAGAAAATACAGGTCTCAAGCTTAAAAAGGAATCTAGTTGGTGCTAGGATATCACAACCTGAGTTTTCTGAGTCCATCTCATATTTTATGAGAACCATAAGTACCTCTAATTATGAGCTCACTCTTCTGATAAGCATCTCTTGTAACCTCAGTGATTATTCCCTCATGCTCTCTGACTTCTTAGGTCAGTGAGTTAACCATAGTCCATCTTTCTATGCAGGAAGCACTCTCCATTACTTGGTAGAGAGTTTTGGAATATAATGTGTGAAAAGAGAATGGACTCCTTTGTCTGCAAACTGAAAATGATAGTATCACTGACCTCATGGGGTATGCAGTATAACTTCTGTGTGCAAAGATCATCAAACTGTGTCTGCCACACCGTTAGTTTTTACCAGTGTTATTACTTTTGGAAAATACTATGGGCTCAGTACTCATTCATGGTTACTATTGCTTATCCAGAATTTGCTTTGAAAACCAAATCAGTAGCTTGTCTTGTGTTCTAACATTTTCGAGTACTGTGATGGATTTCCAACCCACATCGTTTCTCTTGAGCCATACCCTCACACTGCCATTTGATTGGCTTTCAGGCCATTAAGAAATTAATTTTTTTGTGTGAACTTGTTTTCATTCTGAGAAGATTTCTAGATATTTTTGTTGTCATTATTTGTAATAGTTTCTATTTTGTTGTGTCTTGAGACAAAGCCTCATTTTATACTTTGGGCTGGTCTTGAGATTATGTGCTGGGATTGAAGTTGTGCACACCCACCATGTCCATTTAGAATACAGGATTTAAATAGACAGCATTGCTTCTGGGAAGAGCAGAAATGGTACCAAACAACAGTGTCCATTGGAACCACCAGAGCTGTCAATTGTCTCCCAGCATTTAGTGGCTTGATGAATCAATTGGACTCAGCATGGCAATCTAATCAGATATCCAGATTATAAATTGCCAAATTCATGTCACCAGAAAACTGGTTAACAACTATGTGAGTATATTGTTTCAACTATACAATCCCACCACTCAGGAGGGTGAAGTGGAAGATTGGGAATTCTCAGTCACTCTCGGCTACATAGTGAGACCTTGCCTCAAACAAACAAAATAGCTAACATAGATAACATTATGGCTGGGCATTAATGTTGTTGTTTGGGATTAGAAGAATATTTCTTGAGTAAGTGACTGTAGGTAAAAGCAAAGCAAAACAACAACGAAAACCAGGGTCCTCATCACTCGTTTATATTTTGAAGCAGGCACAGAAATTTCTACAGACATCCTTGACTACTTCACAATATGAGTAGAGAGTGACTCCACACTGAATGAGCATCCTTAGGTTCCCTGAGAAGGCACTAGCCTTCCATGAATAGTATGCAGGCTCATGGAATGTCTGTCATTACCTGAATCATTCCAAGTCTATATCCAGTCGTCTGCCTTAAGCTAAGGCTTGTGGATTTCTTCTTCTTACAAAACCCTCAGGAGAAAACTATATCCAAAAAAATGTTTGAGTGACATTGGCTTCTTCAGTCCTCACAGCTGGTGTTCTTCATTTATTAGGAAGAACTTCAGGGAATATGTGAACACTGTAAAATTAGCAAGTGCATGTGGTGTTATGTCTGGTTGCCTGTTTTTACCTGTGTGATAAAATTACACAGTTTAATAATTTTGATAAGATTACTGAAGAGCTTTAACATGGGCAGGTTTTTAAGGTGGTTCAGGCCAATCCAAACTTAGATTGCTGGAGCTTATATCTGATGCTGCCACTTATTAACTGAGTGACCTTACTTATTTTCAGAAGCCTTAAGCTCTGGATCTGTAAGTAGCATTAACAAGCGTCCCTACTTCTGCAGCTTTTTAATCAGATTGAATGCCACTGACTTTCATCAAGGGTTGATACAAAGTCCAACCACATGGGGAAGTGATGACAATGTCTGTTATCATATATTTTCCTCTTTAGGGACTTCTATATGAGAAATCTTAGCAGGTAAGGACTCAGAGAACATACCAGGGTGTCTCACAGAGACGAGGCGTCTCAGGAAGAATGTGGGCCCTGAGAAGTTGAGCGCTGTATGATGATCAGCTTCTGCATTTCAAAATCTTCCACCTGTCCCTTGTGTGATAATATTGTCAGGTATGTTTCTCCTTGCTCCTGTGTCTTTTTGTTTATTTAATGTTGATGTAATTTGTGATCTTTTGTGGAACACCTTGAATCCACTGAAGAATAAATCCATTACATACATAAACAGAAGAACAAATCCATACAGTATGGATTAGTGCTCTGTTGCCCATTATGCTACTTGTTCTGTTTTATGGATGCTCTTCCCGTTGTTTAAATGAGTTTAGATCCTCTGTTGAGAAGATGTGAGCGAGTAGGGCAGGGATTTTCATGTGCCGTAAATAGATAATGAAGCAATCAAGACATTTTGAAGAAGCCCGATGGTGATCTCAACACAAACAAAATTGCAGTCAAAAATACACTAAACAAAGAGAAAGAAATTACTTTAGAACCCATCCTGTTTATATCCTAGGAAGGCATTTCTTGGAGGGCTAACATATGCATAAAACTCTTCTGTAGTTTAAATCTGAGTTTCCAGAAAGGGTGGAGGGGCCTCGAATTCCCTGAAGCGAAATGCCAGTTGTGAGGGGTCTTTCAACAGATCCTTCCTCCTTCTTATGTTCACCCACTGGTCTTTTAAACACAACTGTGAGTCTTCATAAGTCACAAGAATTCTACAGAAATTCCCTATGAAAATCAGAATCACAGTAGTTGGTCCTGAATCATAAAGGATCTGCTAAAGGTAGCCAGGATTTTTTTCTTTCCTCATAACCAGGTGATGGCAAAAACATTTTAATGTCTCCATGCTTCCTATGGCCATAGCCTGATCTGCAATACTCTCAGAGCAGAGGAATCCTGGAACAGACTGAGCTGTGATAAAATGCCTAGCAATTACAATAGGAACGGCATCCATCTGTGTTGTCCTTCACAGTTTGTGATGTGTTTTCATAAATATTATTTTGCACCATCCTAATAAAAATCCCGATTTCAAAGCCTACACTTTATTGCTGGTTTATAAAGTTTGTTGGGAATGAAATATTTCCTCCCAAAATTTTTTAAAGTTGAAAGCTAACCGCCAGTACCTCAGAATTTGACATTGTTTAGAGATATGTCTTTAGAGGTAGTTGAGTTCAAATGAGGTCATTCGGGTGGACCCCTATCTAACACAACTAGCACTCTTACAGAAGAAGAGTTAAACAGGGGCACAGAAAAACAACTGTAGGACTATGAAGGAAAACTAGAATGATCAAAGATGGTCAGCATGCCAGAAGCTAAGAGAGACAATAGCACCCTGAGAGGCCATCTTGACTGTGTACCTATGAGAACTATGAGACAGTATGTCTCTACTTTCTACCCTACAGTGTGGTATATTATTAAAGCAGCCCTAGAAAACTAATACAAAAGACCTTTGTGGTCTAGTACTTCTTCCTCTGGCATCTTCTCTTATTCCTCCTTCCAAAAGACTACACACTCCAGCCAAAATGTATCCTACATAGGAGACTGTCTACTAAGAGTTTGTTGTTAGCTGTTGGGGTATAAAGAAATACAAGGAGAGGCTGCTGTGACAACATTCTTTGCACATTTCTAAGTCCAAAGGAGTCAGATGTTTTCATGAGATACCTAAGGACCTTTAGGTAGCCTTTCACTAATGCTACTCTTAAGATTTTTTATTTGGTTCCTAGAAGAAAAAAATGTTAAAATAAAATGGGATTTAGTGTCTTTAGATCTACATTTTTAGGACATATGTCTTGTTCCTTTCATTTCGTACAGGAGAGGGGAAGTGAGAGGGAGAGAGATGGAGATAGCAGCACATGTACTACATGTCGAGATCAGAGGACAGCCGCTGGGAGCCACCTCTCCTGTGACTGTGTGGTTTCCTGTGACAGAATTCAAGCCACCAGGCTTGCCTGAGAAGCACATTTACCTGCTCAACTATCACTATGTTTTGAATTGTCTTTAAAAATACTCTGAAGGATTATAGGCTCCAAGGGTTCATAGCTCCTTCCCCAATCAAATCTATGGGTGCTGAGAACAGGTGGCACTGGATAAGCAAGCACTCAGCACATGACTGCTGTGATGCTTCCTCCTGCCTCTATGTGTGTGTGTGTTTGTCTGCTTTAAGTACTACACCCCTAGAGGATTAGAAGGTAGAAGTTCTATGCTATACCTCCCACACAGCAGAGGTTTGTGCTCTCCCTTGGTTTTGGCAGATGTTATTATCACCTGACATGTGATATAGAATGTGGAAATCTGATTCTCAGACTTTAGGGCTCCTTCTCCTCTTCAAATTCTGATTTCTTTCTTTGATGAATTGTCTTTCACATCATACAGAGACCATTATTATAAGGAAAAGATCAAGCAATTAATAAAGGAATGAATTGAAGAGCATCCTGTTTAACCTGTGGCTATAGAACTGAATTAATAAACTCTCAGAATTTTGCAGATAGCAGAAACTCTAAGGATCCTCTATCAGGTCACATTTGAGTCTGAATCTCCTTCAGCAATTCATGAGGCCAAGGACACATGATGTTCAAGCTTTTGTGTAATCTATACCTGTTTTCTATCTCAGAAAACCAAAGACTAAATTTTGATATGAAGCATTCTTTGGAATTAGACAGATTAGCTATATGTATTTGAACAAGTTGTTTAATCTCTTAAAAGTGTAGCATTCTATTCTCTACATTAGCAATATCTTTAGGTGGCTGTAGTTAGATAATGGACAATAAAATAGTTTCCAGGGTGTATGAGACATATCAGTTTTCAACAGAGACAGCTATAACATCATACCAAGGCAAAGGCCCAATACCTCTATGACTGAACAAACGCAATGGACTCACCTCTTGGTGACCACAAAGCCAAAGTAAGTGCAACCAGTAAGTAAAAATAAAGAAACTAGTGTTACCTGCAATAGGAGTGAGCTGTTTCCGAAGGAAACCTATGCGTATCCTTATATGAAAGTACTTTATCAGTTTATTTCTGAGAATGTTCAGTTGAGGACATGGTTCAAGAAGAAAGACAATAGATGCATTTCAGGGTATGGAACACAGGGTAAAGTTAAATGCTGAACCGAGGTACCTCTGAACATGCTCAGTCTGTACCATGATGCTTTAATTGAATAAAATAAAAGACACATTGAAGTTTGTTAATGGGTGGAAATGGTCCAGGGTCTTCTGGAAAGGGCAGGATCCCTGTATTCATAAACTCACACTAGCTGTGGTTGCCTGAGCAAGTTCTGCAAAAGATCAAGTCAGCCAACATTCTAGCATGGAAGAGAAAAGAATTCACTAACCCCCTCCAGCTGAGGAGCTGTTGATAGTTGATGACTTCTGAAAGAGAGAGAGTCAGGTTTGTTTGTTTGTTTGTTTTTATGGGAATACCCCTGGTACATGGACCACACTTCAGTATATGGCCCCACAACCATGACACACTCTAGTATATGGGCAGCACAAAGTGGACTTGATGGGTTATTTAAAAACGGTTGAAAATAAAATAAAAACTATTAATAAATGAAGTTAGAATTGGGTTGTCTAGGTGGGGTTAGTTAGATCTTGGAGCAGTTGGGGGGAGTTGAAGGTAAATATTATCAAAATACATTCATGAAAATCTCAAGGAATTAGTAAATATTTTTAAAGTGAACAGAAGTGAACAAGCAAAAAAACCAAACAAACTAAATATAAGTGTTTGTCTTTAAAAATGCCTACCTAGGTTAGTGGCTAGTATCTCATGCCTAAAAACCACTACCATGTCTGCTTGGATCCCTTAGAGCCAAGGCCATTTCCCTAAGATACAGAATAGAGATGTTCAGGAAACATAAAATTTTGTTCTGAAATGTGACCAAATAAAACCCAAAGCTTGTATTACACATGAAATTGGATGCGGGATTTCCCTTTGTAGCCTGTGATTTATTACCATTAGTTAATAAAGAAACTACTTTGGCCTATGGCAGGGCAGAATAGAGCGAGGTGGGGAAAATTAAACCAAATGTAGGGAGAAAGGAGTAGCAGCGTCAGGTAGATTCTATGTAACAGCCGAAGGAGAAAGATACTAGAAACTTTCTGGTAAGCCACAGCCTCATGGCAATACACAGATTAATAGAAATGGGTTAATTTAAAAGATAAGAGCTAGGTAGGAATACACCTAAGCCATTGGCCAAGCTGTGTTGTAATTAACATAGAACAGTCTTCACTGACGTGAATTGCTCACAGCTGTTAACAAATATAAAGTCCCTCTGAAAACAGATTATTGCAGTTTTGTCAGCTAAATGAAACCACAAGCAAACAGCGTTTTCTGCTTTTATAAGCAAAGGCCTGAGGGCTGTTCTCCCTTAGAGAACATGAGTGGTCTTAGTAGTCCTTTGCTCTTAGACGGAGGTGGAAAGTTAAACAGCGGTATTGGCTCCCCTCCTAACCAGCCTAGCTTATCAGTCCAGTCATTGCACGATGATTCTTAGACCCAAAGTAAACAGACTCCATA
This sequence comes from Alexandromys fortis, assembly GCF_014885135.2. NCBI lineage: Eukaryota > Metazoa > Chordata > Mammalia > Rodentia > Cricetidae > Alexandromys > Alexandromys fortis. The sequence continues at coordinate 3,840,767 of NW_026067958.1, read as the reverse complement.
AGCATAAAGGTATTTCCCCAAACACTGAATTCCTTCTGAGCAGTGACAATGAAGTAAGCAATCACGATCAGCTCAGAAGGACAGCGGGCAGATGAACACTTCAAGGAGGAAACTGGCAAAAGAGAAGGCACAGCCTTGTTCTTGGCACTATTCTCTCTAAATGAACAGATTAAAAGCAACTTAGGAGTGAACATTCAGAAGATCTAAAATGTCTGCTCTTTCGCTGTGTGAGGGTTCAGATTGAAGAGGATTTGAAAGTCCACTCATTTCATCTTACCCAGCTGTTACAGACTTTGAAAAGCAATGATTTCAAAACAATAGTCAAAATACTCTTGATGAATGACTATTAAAAATTCATTTCCTTTCATTTGAGCTATGGGATGGAAGGTCCAAACAAAACCATCTTCTCTGCTCTTAAAGTGTTTTTCCCGAGAGAAGCCTAAATTACCCCTGTTGGATTTGCATCAGCAACTCAAGGTACGGCTTGGTGTTGTCTGTTCCCTGTTTGGGAGGCAGGTCAAGGAGGGAAAACTGCAGTGGTAACCACAGCAGCACTGCACAGACAGTTTATGTGCAACACTGTACACAGTTAGCAATTTTCAGCATGTTTCATGCAGCAGAGTGATGGCCAAGGCATTGTTGCTAAGAACATGGTCAGTATGCCTGAATGTAGCTGACGGTTTCTTGTGTTTCCATAGTGAAAACTATCCAGGAAGAATAAATGTCATAGATGGGAAAAAAGGAGGATGGAAAGATGAAGGAAGACACATACAGTAATATTGCTTCTGGGATCACATAGACACCCTTGGCCATTAAGTGTTAGAGTCATGGACTTGGTGAGCCATAGGCAAATGTACCAGGCATATTTGCTGCTACTTGGGGTTGCCTAACGATGCCATCTGCAGCTGCTTGAGCATGAGTGGAACCAAGGTCTCCAGGATCTCCTGACTTTGGTGCAGTTCTCCTGTGGCCACAGTGACCACGAGAATGAAGGAAATAAATCACACAACCAATAACTATGAGAAAACTCTCCACACCCCTGTACTCACCTCTTTCATGAGACCAGGAGTATAAATGACTTTCCTGGTCAATATTATCCTTCCTCCCACACAGGAAGCCAAACTTCCTGTAAAATAACTAAACCTACACACATAGGAAACCAGAAGGACCCATGTCTCAGACACAAAACAAGTCACTCTTGAGAAAGGATTCTGTAGAACAAGAGTATGGTTACAAAGAGAAAAATGAGGCAATATTTTATTAATAATTGGCAAGATCTATTTATTGTTATAAGAATATATCCTTCACAGTGCAAAAGAACTTCCTATAAATCTGTTTCTTTTCTTTTTCTGGTATGTTTTGATTGTGAGCCTAGTCATTTTTCCAGTCCTCATTTCCGTTCTCTCTCTCTCGCTCTCTCGCTCTCTCGCTCTCTCGCTCTCTCGCTCTCGCTCTCCTCACTGTGTAACTTAGGTTGGCCTTGAACTCACAATCCTCTTGCCTCACTCTCCTGCTTACTGGATTAGAGTCCTACATCAGCATACTGAGGCACCACTGTAGTTTTTTTTGTTTGTTTTTTGTTGTTGTTGTTGTTGTTGTTTTGTTTTTTGTTTTTCGAGACAGGGTTTCTCTGTGGTTTTGGAGCCTGTCCTGGAACTAGCTCTTGTAGACCAGGCTGGTCTCGAACTCACAGAGATCCGCCTGCCTCTGCCTCCCGAGTGCTGGGATTAAAGGCGTGCGCCACCACCACCTGGCCAACCACTGTAGTTTTAAATAGCAGTTTTCTGTAGGCATCTAAGGCACAGCTTGGTTATGGAAGCATGATGGACATGCAGTCGTTCTAGAACTGCTGCAGCAGAGAGTGAGAGGTTCGTACTTTTCCTGACCCCACTGGACAGTTCAGTGTTTGCTTGGTCCTCCAGTGTCCTGGTTTGCACAGATAAAAAATACCATAAAATGATCACTTAAAGACAGCTTCCATTTAATTTGTTTCTAAGGCATTTATCCCTTTTAGAGAGGAAGGTCGTGAAGTCTTCCACGGACATCGATATTTTTCCCAGATAGAATGTGGTATAGGTGAGGCTCAAATTACAAATCAAAAGAAAGTCTGGTAGCAGGATTCCTATATACAAGATTGGAAACATAAATTACCCTGCATAAGGTCAGTCTCTGGATAACAAAAGTGAAAAATCAGCTTTATTGCGTGAAAGAACAATACAGCATTGCTGAAGTTGGTCACTATAATCCTAACCCTCATTATGATATTCACCTTTGATAACACCATTGACACCGTGATATAACCATCAATCACCTCGTAAAACTCAACAACAAAAGATGTATTTTCCCATATTTCTGGTGATGCAGTTTTACATTTTGGGGGACAATTCCCAGAAATTCCTAGAGCACTCCCTGGCAAAACTCTCTTTTACTAAAAAGTGGTACTCACCCTGTGAACCAGTGTTCACAAGCCTGGAGGCCTAACTGGATAAACTGATAGCTAAAAATTTAACTCTTTATGGTTATGATAATGTTGGGTTTTGTTAGCATCAACTCCTGCCCCCACTTTTTAAAATTCTCTACATAATTCAGAGCATCTGTAATTTGTTGCAAAAGAATACAATGTAATACAGCCAGAGGGAATTGGTGGAATTTGAAGACAGGCCATACATTGTTGGTTGTCAAGGCTAAGAGATATGTACATGGGGGTTATTATATTCTCTCCATTTTGTATAGCTTTGAGCTTTCTTCTACTTACTTCTTTCTTCATTTAAAAATATTCTGAGTTTCATTTTATTGTTTTCATACATGAGCTCATCATTACTTCTGCCCTTCCCTCCTCCAAGTTCTCCTATGTCCAACTCCTCCCTCCCAAATCAGGATCTCCTTCTTCAAAGATGATGATAGAAAGTCAAAAGTTGTGGGTTGACAGTGTAGCTGAGTGGGCAGAGTGCTTGCCTAGCATGCACAAATCCTGAGAACGACTCCCTAGGATTGCGTATACTGAACATGGCAATCCATAGTGGAATTCCAGCACTTGAGAGGTAGAGGAAGGGGGATCAGAAATCTAAGGTCCTTCTTGGCTATGTGGTGATTTCAAGGTCAGCACAGGACACATGAGATCCTGTCAGAAAGAAAATCAAAAGTTGCCAATGCTGTAAGAACCAGCAGCCTCAGCTAATAACAACTAGTCATGCTCAGGCAAGCAACACTAATTAAATCCAGTGAGCCGTAAGAAAAGACATGAATGTAGGGGGGCCTTGCTTGGTGGGCAGGGAGAAAAGATGAGAGATAATAATGGGAAGATTGTCATCAAAGTTCACATAATATGTGCATGAAAATTGTGAGAGAATAAATAAATATTAAAGACAAATAATCACAACCCTCTAATATTCACGACGTACCTTGGCCCATTGCAATAAGCATATAGAAACTAAAGTAACCCACTCTCTTCTGCATGTGTTTAACAACCAGAGAAAAAGAGATAAGAAAAAAATTCCCATTTGTCCTCAAAGTTTTATTAAGAAAAATAGAGATGTGAAGGGGGATTTGCCTTACATTGATAATTGAGAGTACGGTGACCTTTCACACAGCAGAGCGACTTATAAAAATGGTCCTTTGTGACCTGCAGCTCATCTTTGAAGGTTACTGAGCCCTAAGACCATCTGAAGCCTCAAATAAAATCTTGAGAATAGAAATAATCAGATAGCTATATCTAAAATGTGTCATTGAGAATTTTAATCATGAGAGAACAAGATACGGGTGTTATATCCTATGTCCTTTTGGGTTTCTCCATGGCCCTGTGGAAGCCCCACTCAAGAGAGTTTGCTGACATGTGCTGGCTGTAACAACCAGTCTGCAAATGAGCACTGTCAGGAAACTGCTCTCCCAGAAATGTGCACACCTAATCACTCTCAATAACACATATCAAAATCCCATCAGAGGGCAAATCATCTGTCACAATCTATCACATGACCCTTCATTAATTAGCTGAAAGTTTTATATCAGGGAGGAGGGGAAGCGAAGGAGAATGTCACTGTGGGCGCTGGCCAAAGGACATGCGGAGCCCTGCAGAGTTTCCCTGGAAAATGTAGGCCTGGACTAGGGAAGTGGTTGGGGTTTAGAACTCAGACAGCAGCATTGCTCTCAACAGGCTGGGTGACCTTGCAGAGGGCACGACCCCCACCAGGCGCCCATCAGTCTCTTTAGCAGTCCCAGGCTTGTGAGTTCTGGGGAGGAAGGGTTCTCCAACAACCTGTGCTTCTCCTATTGGACTTCCTACAAGTGTTAAGAAAGCGATCTTAATATTTTTCTAATAAAAAATATTTTAAAAGAAGAATTACTGAGGAAAAATGATAAACCTCTAACGGCTGACACATAAACAACCCTTCCAAACGGATTACAATAGATTAATATCTTGACAATTATTTGTCTAAGCAATCAATTTAAAGAGCAACGTCAGACAGGAAGGGCCATTAGCCACACACTATGCAAATGCAACCATGGATTTGGCACTTGGGTCATGTGAGAGATTTCTGCTAATCTTGTCTCCTCACAGACATTTACAGTGCAGCTGGGTATCCTGGTGCCTTTCATCTGTGAGCCTCTTCTCCCTTTCCTCCCAAGCATCACCCTTCACTCTCAAGTGTAGGTGAGAACTTGTCTGCATCACTGTATTTGCTTGCCTGGCTGTCACTGTGAGGTCCTGCTAGGTCCTCCTGGCTGTCAGAATACTTATATGTTTTACGTCTCTAATGCCCAGCCCAGTTTCAGATATAGATGATAACTCATATTTATTTAAAACCGCATGACACTAATCTTTTAGGATTTCATATCCCTCTATTTCAAAAAATGTCTTTCCTCTTATCAAACTCTATGTAGATAGTCTCTGATTTAAAATCACTCAACTTGAAACTTCGCAGTTTTATTACAGCACAGATGTAATATTCATCCAGTAAAAAACCCACTCTGATGTCTACATTTTGATAGTGTTCCCTTAGTGATGTGTAATGTGGTACCATGTTGTAATGCCTAACTGAAAATTTAGAGTAGCCTAGGTCAAGGTATGGTTTCTGATACTTTAAATATCATGAGTAATTTTATTTATTTAAGAGATTATGTTTATTTGTGGGTACTGGGGAAGAATGCACCATATGTGTTGCCCTACACTGGTGCAGGGAACCAAACTAAGAGCCTCTGGAAGAATAGACAGGTTCTTAGCCACTCTCCATCTCTCCAGCCTCTCTAATGAACTGTAGACTTACAATTTTTCACCTTATAATGCATTTATAAGGCTGTCACCATAACCCCCACTTAAGTCAAGAGACACCTTCCTTTACATCACCCCAGAGAACAAAGGAGATTGGCAAGCACTCAGAATTATGAGATGATACATAAAGGGGAGAAAATATTATCACTCTAACTATGTTAGAAAAGTCATTCTATTTGAATTTCTGCAGGATTGCTTATGATACAAAAACTGATTTGAGTATCTAAGTAGAAAAATTAAATGCTACCTAAAGGAAAGATCATGGTGTTAAACTTTCACATTTGTAAATGCCTATAAAACAGAAAACATGGCTTCTGTTTCCCATCGCCACCTTCACCCTTCTCTGGAGAAGACCCGTGAGGAGCAAAGGGCAATTGCTGTCATGGTCGGTAAAGGTTAAGCTTTGATGACTGGAAAATACTCTTTCTCTACAGGAAAGGAGCCCTTGGAGATTCTCTTGTGAAACACAGCATCAGCCCGTGTCCTGTTGGGGTATCAGAATGTGAAAGAGTCTGCTGATCGCAGCACTCCCTGGGGTCTCTGACTAAGCATGGTGAACGTTTCTCAGTCCTTTTCTCGGCTCTGTGAGCTCTCTGGCCAGACCTGCCTCCACTCCCGTCTCCACGTTGAATGGATAAAGCTGCAGTTATGAGAGTTAAATGTCACTGTTCTAACTAATATTGTCTTGAGTACTATGGAATAAAATTTAAGACTTGGAAAAGTAGAAATGGTTATTTGGTGATTGTCAAAACTGTGAGACAGGTAAGACAAAAGCAGTAAGATTAAAATAACGTATGTCTAAAGAACTGAAGTTTAAACTGAGAGTCACGACAGTCCTCAGAGTGAGCTATCAAAACTGAGTTGTTTATTTAATCAGCTTTGGGTTTTATTCTTTGATTTACATCCCTCCTCTATCTGGAATGTTCTTGTCTCCAACCTCCCTTCCTTCTAATATTATGTCTTTTACCTATATTATATAAATTTTCCATTTCCTCAAGGCCTATGGCAAGTATGGTTGATATCATTTTAGAATCTTACAGCTACAGAAATCTTCACTTCTTCCCAGAACCTTAATAAGAAATTAACATAGTAAAAATGGCAATATTACCAAATGCAATATACAGATTCAGTGCAATGCCCATCAAAATCCTAGCAAAATTTTTCAAAGACCTTGAAAGAATGGTACTCAGCTTCCTATGGAAAAGCAAAAAACCCAGGATAGCCAAAAGAATCCTGTACAATAAAAGAACTTCTGGAGGCGTCACAATCTCTGACTTCAAACTCTACTATAGAGCTATGGTACTGAAAACAGCCTGGTATTGGCATAAGAACAGACAGGAGGACCAATAGAATCGAATAGAAGACCCGAATGTTAATCCACACTCCTTCAAAATCTGATTTTTGTTTTTTTTATTTATTAAAGATTTCTGTCTCTTCCCCACCACCGCCTCCTCTTTCCCTCCCCTCCCCATATCAAGTCCCCCTCCCTCGTCAGCCCAAAGAGCAATCAGGGTTCTCTGCCCTGTGAGAAGTCCAAGGACCACCCACCTCCATCCAGGTCTAGTAAGGTGAGCATCCAAACTGCCTAGGCTCCCACAAAGCCAATATGTGCAGTAGGATCAAAAACCCATTGCCATTGTTCTTGAGGTCTCAGTAGTCCTCATTGTCTGCTATGTTCAGAGAGACCGGTTTTAACCCAGGCTTTTTCAGACCCAGGCCAGCTGGCCTTGGTGAGTTCCCGATAGAGCATCTCCATTGTCCCAGTGTGGGTGCACCCCTCGCGGTCCTGAGTTCCTTGCTCATGCTCTCTCTCCTTCTGCTCCTGATTTGGACCTTGAG